>NW_023458560.1:15506236-15515856 GCF_013731165.1 Rhagoletis pomonella
AGTTAGAGAAGCAGCAAAAAACTTTTCAAATTAATTTAAAAAGTTGGTTCAGAACTATTTTACAGATTCCTATAAATCCAAAACTCGATCGATATGTATGTAGGTATCTCAAGGTACCTTAACTAACTACTACATGCATAAATATGCACATATGTATATTTGAATGTAGGTATGTGTGTACCTAAATACATGCCAACAACAAAGCCCCTTTTTTCAACTCACAAAGCCAAGCCAAGTATGGAAATATTTCAATTAGTCAGGTAAGGACGATTGAAGTGTTGGTCAGTTTTTTTGGATTGTTGCCAATTAAAGGCACTAGAAATTGGGTGTGGTGGCGCACATACTCATAAACGCGCATGTATAGGCTTGCATAAATTCATATATTGCTAACAGTTGCGTTACAAATTTATATTACGGCAAATTGGCATGCGAAAGCTCAACAAAAAGGATATAGATATGCGGCATAAATTATTGCTTTCTGCACCTTGCTGATTCAATTATATTTTTACAGTCCTTATTTTATGTGCACTAAAATGAAAATTAAATTTGGAAGTGTAATAACGGTAGTTGAATAATTTCGGCAAAAACACAAAAATGGCTACGACATTAAATCGTACTTTTGGCACAAACACCATTTTAGGTACATCGAGAACGTGTCCAAATAAATTTTCGGGAAATTTTCTCTTATTTTCATAGGCATTTCAACGGATCTTCCAATAGTCTCCCTCCTTTGCAAAGGGGCATAATTATCTAAAAACACTCTCTAACAAAAAAAAACTCTTTATTAATACAGAAAATCATTTTTAATTACTTTTTTATTGAATATTAAAAACTAATATTTGTTATTTTTATTATCCTTATTTTTTAGATAACTTTCAATCGTTATTTTATGAGTTTTATTTTTTTGATCATATTATAACCGTTATTTTCAGATTTAATTTTATAGATCAATGGAAACGCAGTCTCTATTATAATCGTTAAAAAAGATCGAAAAAAATAAAAATCCAAAATAACGATTAGAGATGATCGAAAAAATTAAAATCATAAAATAACGATTAAAGATGATCGGAAAAATTAAATCTAAAAATAACGATTAGATTGTGATTTTTATTATAAAATTATTATTATTATTAAGGTCCCTGATATTAAAGATTAAGTACTTTTTAGTTAATTAAAAATAAAATATTATGAATCATAGTATCTTAAGGCCTGTTTTGAATTAATTTTACGAGATACGAGGTTTTGCCTAAGTATGGTCGAATTATTTACCGTGTACACAGCCTGTAGAGTGTATGATTGAACAAAGTTGAGATTTCTCTATTTTGACTCTAGCTAGAGTGCATATCTCCTAAATTTGCTCTACCGTGTAAACTTTATTGATATAAGAGTTTTTTATGTCAGTAAGACAGTAAGTCAAGAAAATGTATCACTGACCAAGCCAAAAATGTATCCAATCCTCTTTTTTTACGTATACATTACCGTGGGCCGAAAATACGATTTCTTAGAGTTTTTATTGGTAATAGTCAAACTATGGTACATCGTGCTCTAAAAACAATCTGTGTGAAAGATGACCATTTTTGGTCAATATCTTAGGCTCACCCAAGTCCACCAAAGTTCAAGTGGTAAACAAATTTTTTCTTACCTTACTTCGATTCTCTGCAAAAAGGGTTCATATACCAAATTATGTAGGACTAATACTTACGAACACACTTGCAATTTTAGTAAAAAAAATTATTAGTTAATGTTTTTATTAATTTTTATTTTTTGAGCACAATTAACTTTGATGGGCTTGGCGAGCTTAAGATATTGACCAAAAATTGTCATATTTCACACAGATTGTTTTTAGAGCATAATTAGCCATATTTTTGCTATTACCATTCAAAATTCAAAAAAAAAACGGATTTTCGGTCCACGCTAGTATACATCCTCATATTCTCATAATTTGTAAGAAACCAAAAATTTTCAAGAAAAAGACATAACTTAACCCATCCTAAGGACTTGGAATACATGTATTATATTTTTACTTTTTCATAAAATCAAACATTTGTAATTTAAATTTATAAAGTACATTTTTTGTGCATAAGTATTGTGCAAAGTAAGTACATATAATAAATAGCAAGTACACTCTAAAGAGAGCATGTACACCTACTACTGAAAAGTATCTATTTTTCAACAATCTGTATAAATATACGTATAAGAAGTTCAGGATTGGATTTAGAACTTGAGATCTTTAAAATATACTCATAAATGCAAATACAAATGTTTAAAATTGCAAAAATTTTCAAACTACAAATACATTTCCTACTAATAATAAATATTAGGGGCTCACATTTACTCTATTTTAAACATTTTATGTGTAATTTTGCTCTTCGCGACAAATTTGGTATGTAAAAGCAAACAGGCAATGTTTATGTGCAAATTTGCACACATTAAAAGAGGAAACTGGTTACCTCTCTTAATATGCGCAAATAAACAAAAAAATTTTAGAGTGTATTTAAAGTCTTTTCAGTAAAATTCATACAAATTTCCTTAAATAAATCAAATTGAGGTTTTTTTACAGTGTATTTTAAACTACATTGAAATCTTCTTTCCTTTTAAATTAACAAATGAAAATATGTGATATGAAAAAGATTACTACAGAAAGAGTATATATTTACTTTATATCTATGTATATTAATATCTTGCTTAAAGCATTCTTTTTAACTAATTAAAACAATTGCGCTTATATCTCTTCATATGTTCACTGCTTCGTTCACAAAAAATAAAATGCTTTAATTTCACGCTTAATAGCGATATTTAATAAATTTAGAAAACGTAATGCTTTCTACCATCTTTAGTGAAAATCGATTTTAGAACGAAAAAAAACTTTATAGAAATCATACAATTTTGGCCTATTTAAAAAAGTATCCACATTTATACTGATCGCAAAAAATAAGTATCCCGCAAAAATGCGTCTAAAACTGAATCCAATTGGATCTATTTAGATCCAAACGGCATCCCTGCTTACAATGCATAACGTATGGTGAAGTTAGATAGCGGAATTCGCTATGCCTCTTATTTCTGTTTGTGTTTTTTTTTTTTAGAATAACACAAGCTTGCATGCTCGGCGATGCGTATGTTCATGTAGGCAGATGTGTATGCAAATTGCCCTTGGGCAGCATTTACATGCCAATGCACAATTGCGTTGCCCCAGAAATAGGAATAACGCCAAGAAATAATTTGTTGAAATATTAAATTTATTTCAAAATTACATAGGAAAATTGCTCAAATTCAGTGGAAAAGTTTATATCATGCTATAAGTATGACTAGGCAGAGCCAGATATTTACTTAGATTCATGTAACTTAAATTTTATGTTTTTTTTACTTATGCAGTAGCCTAATAGTAGCATATTTAATAAGAATGTACAATGAAATTACACTTTTACAAAATTACTAATAAAAGGGAGTGTGATGCCCCTCTTTTATACATTCGTTTGGTATATCGGCAAAGAAAACCATAGGTCTGTTCGATGTACGCACTAGAGTCCTGTAGTGCAGGAAAAAGCTTTTGATGAATCTTTTTGTGCACTAACCTGTTCAGAACTGTGTTTTTTGAGTAAGCACCAACCAACACTTTTCTGCACTAAGTAAACTACACAGTCCGCATGACATAGGGAAATTGTTTTTTTTTTTTGGTGCCGAGTAGTGGAATCAGGAGTTTGCTAAGTGTCGACATTCAAAACATTCATCAAAACGTTCATCGGCTGATTGAATATGCTAAAGATATGAGTATACTATATCTTAATATACAGTAAAAATCGAGTCCAATGCATCAAACGTGCAGGAATGAGAGTTAAAATCTTTACATAAACAACGGATTGATTCATTTAATTCAAAATTAGTTTCGCATGGCTTCAAAAACCGAGGTCGAAAGTGTCTTGGTACTCGATAAGGAATGATAAAGTTTACTTCAGACATTAGTCATCAATAGAGCGAGCTTTTTTATGTAAAATACGGAACCTAGAAATATGTACCACATAACTATAACCAAAGTGTATAAATTTTTATACACTTTGTTTATACAAATGTATACACTTTGCTAATAGCTCTATACGGTACATATTTCTATGCACCGTATTTTGCCTAAAAACGCGCTCTAGTCATTAATTTTACAATATATATTATACCTAGAATTTCTCTACGACTTGTAAGTGTGGCCAAATTTATAAATTTATGAGCTTTAGACGACTAGTATAAGGTGGGAGATTGTACTCTGAGTCCCAGTTAAAATTACACAAAGAAAAAAGTAAGAACTGTTTTTGAATTGATTCAATCCTTTCTGAATGAACTTGATAGCGGGGATTTCAAACAGCATATCCGTATTCTAATATTGGTCTAACTAAAGTTATACAAAGAGCTTTTGTAACATAGGGGTCCTGAACTCTTTTGACTATTGCTTTGAAAATGCAAATGCGTCCTTGTTATTATTGACTGTAGTATTAATATGGAGTCTGCAATTGAGTTTGGAGTCCATTGCGATCAGTGTTGCCAATTTACCACAATTGTGGTAGATTTACCACATTTTGAGTCATTTTTCACTTCTACTCACTTCTCTTCTTCTTATTCTTTATTGGCGCTGTAACTGCCAAAGCGATTTTGGACGAGTCCAAAACAGCACGCCAGTCATTTCTCTTCTGCGCCAACTGACGCTAATTCGCCCTCGCCAACGCGTAAAGGCCCGATAGTATTTCCCAGAATCGTTCTCTCGAAAACTCCAAGAGCTGCTTCATCAGATGCACTGGCATGATGAGTGGCTTATAGAGTGTGATCTTTGTACGACGAGAGAGGACTTTACTTCTCAATTGCCTACTCAGTCCAAAGTAGCACTTGTTGGCAAGAGTGATTCTCTGTTGGATTTCAAGGCTGACATTATTATTGGTTTTAATGCTGGTTTCCAAATAAACGAAGTCGTCTACTTTTTCAAACTTGTAACTGTCAACAATGTCGTGTGTTTTTTTCTGTGATGACGCCCGTGAAGAAGGAATATCTCTTGAGTGCTACTATACCGGCTTAGTAGCATGCAAGACTGTCAGCCTCACGGCTGCACCTACGTACTAAAACCTCTCCACAAACCACTCTCCCCGTGGAATGGCCATTCAAGGTACTACTTCACGGGGGTTGGTTGCAGTGCTGCCAGATATTTCCTGTTAAATTACACACGGAAATCGAGAAAAAATACCTCAATTACCCACATCTTAAAAATTTATCCCACAAAATTCTCAAAGAATTCAAAACACATATTTCAGTAGTAAAAAAGTAACATTCATATACTTAGTTACCATAATATACATATACATATAATATTCTTTCGAAATGCAAAAGTCGGTCGATTGCGCTCTAAACGCCTTAAAGAATTCTGGAAATTCTTAAAACTACCACTGTTACAAATTATTTGCATTGTCTAAGCGGATATGGTTTTTGGTTATTGTGTTAAATAAAAATCCCTTTTTCCCCTTTTTTCGCATACGCACGTCTGAAACACTGGAAGCATGCCTTCCGTCTCTCACAACATGGTCGATTTAGTTTCTTGTTTTTCAATCTGGAGACAGCCATGTAGCTAGGTGCTGGAACAGAGTACTAGATATTACCATGCTTCGAGCCCGGCGAAGATTTGGCGCCAAAGATCTCTGCCTTGTCCACCCTGGCATTGAAATCGCCAAGCACGATTTCTATATCATGTCGGTGCAGCGCTCATAGATTCTCTCCAAGCGCTCATAGAAGAGATCCTTGGACGCCTCGTCCTTCTCTTCCGTCGGAACCTTCGGGGTGAATGCCAGCACTCGGCTAGGGATGGCAAATTGGATTTCGAGACCAAAACCGACTTTTTACTCCTAAAACTTTTAATGATCGAGTTTAAATTTATGAAAGTCGACTGGTTGGTGAAAATTTAAAACCTTTTTAATTTAAATGAAGAGTATAATAAAATTTTTTTTTTTATTAAAAAGTCGACATTTCTTCGTAGATCGGTCGAAGCGACGTTACAGAGTTGATCGAAAGTCGCTAGTCGGCTATCTAGTAAAGTTGAACAACGCTATACTCGGCGACGGACTCTCTCCCACCACAAATTCCACACCGAATTCGCGCTCCTTTACGTGTCAATTAAAGCAGACGTCGCAAGGCTATACACTTACCTTGCTTTGCCCCGTCGATCACATTTATTGGATGCGAGTCATATCAGCGTTTGTTTTCTCTGCCGGGCGGAGGCACCTTCCCCATTATCATCCGAGATTTTCTATACTTTTTCATTAGGCGCAGTTTTAATGTGGCGGGACCAAATCCAGCGGACGCAAAGTTTTACGCTTTCTCACTTTTGCTCGTTCCCAACCGGGTGTTTAGTTTCTACCCAGAGGATACGTGGATATAAATATCCGGACGTTGTGAACTGCGATTTGAACAGTACGCACAAGAATAACTTCTGGTCACTCCCAGGTGAATGGCAGTCAAAAGCTTTCCACTTGTGCTCACGGAACCATACTTCTTTAGGGAGTTAGGGTGTTTAAAAATATGTTGCCCTTAAAAATTTCATCTTTTAAAAGAGAGCCCTAGTTGTAATGAGAGTAATTTTATTTTCTACTTTTTAGTCTTTTGAAATCTTGCTAGCTATATACCTTATGTAAATTGCTGTAACTTTTACACAAACGTTTTTCATCTAAACCCATTTCATATCCAATAAAATTGTTAAACATAAATAATAATAAAAGCTAACAATAGGACTGTTCAGTATTTTGTGCATATGCTCTTGTATTTGCATATTCCGTGCATTTGTAAACTTCAGAAATAAAATTCAAACGGTTGCAATCCTATGCAAAATCCAGACTATTGGCACAAGATTCTAAACAGCCCTACTGTAGTACAAACTCTGCACACACGTCTCAGAAACGTAGCAGCAATCCTTGCAATTTTCGTTTCTTTAGTGACAATATTACTTTTTTCTGTAGTATAATTTTCATTTTATTCAAATAGCTCATCCTTATTGTCATTTATCTCATCTGAATTTGTGCAAATGTGCTGGTATTGAATATGACCTGGCAAACAAGTTTACAAGTAATTTTTAAGAAAAAAACAAAACCGACTTCAATTCCCGTATAAAAATTTAGGCCTACCGTTGTTTTTTCATGATTAATGTGACCAACTATTTCATAGCTCAAAGAAGTACAGTACGGTTGGGTTAATATAACGTCGCGAGCCGAATACGAAATTTCGAATGCGACTAATTTCGATCCCTGAGAGCTCAGTGTTTGTTCAGAAGTGCGAGCGAAACTGCTTCCATCTTAGCCTCGCGAAGGTTGGACAGCCTAAAAGAAAGTGTGAAGATGATTCCACTTCATCTTCCTCTTGACAGCTGATGCAAAAGCATCAGTCGAAATTCCTAGTCTCACCGCATGAATACCAATCGCGCAATAGCCGGTCAGAAGCCCAATCACTCTTGAGTGGTAACGTATTTTAAAGTGCCATATAAAAACATTTCCTTTTTTATGTCACAAAAGGACCCGGTTTTCCTTAGCCTAATAGCAGTTCGTGCAGCGACAATTCTGTCTGCAATATCCACAGAAAATCCCTAGGGGAAACATGAGAGCCTTTTCCAACCTTCGGGATAAACACAAAACTGACTACCCTCAAAGACTTGGGGATGTACGCGGTCCTCACGAAGTTCGCATAAATAGGATTGCACGACACCTTCAGAGCCCTTTGAAGCTACGCAGGTATGATGCCATCGGTCGCCGGCGACTTTAATCGTTTGAACGAATTAATTGCCCAGGCCATGTGACGATCGTCCAGAAGATCAGAGAAATAAAGGACCTGGGGGAAGATTCTGTAACCAGTTAGCGACAATTTTCGAATCGTTATCGATCGATTTGACGCAAAAACATTTATATCATTCGTCAAAAAGTGCGGTAACGATCGGAAAACTGTCGATAACTGGTTACAGAATTCCCCCGCCTGGAGTAAAAAATATCGTAAAGAAGTACATTTGACTGTACTTCGAAGTACGAAGTACAAGCAAGAAAAAAGAAGTACTGTACTTCCGAAAGAAGTACGGTTGGTCACATTATTCATGATCCAATGATCGGATCTAAACCAGTATGGAACAACCTCTGAGACACGACCTTTCCGATGTAAAAAGAATTATCGAAATCGGTTGACGTGGTCCAAAGTTATGCGGTAACAAAATATTCCGACGAACTGATAACCTCCTCCTTTTTTGGAAGTCGGTTAAAAATAGAAATGACACAAATACGGTGAACATAAATTCCAATAGCAATATAATTCATATTGATGAAACTTCAAAATGGCAAATACTATGTTTAGTAACTGCATGTTCATGCACATAAATGCATATGTTTGTATGCACATTATTCGCTTTCCAAAGCGCTTTATTTCGCTTTGATCCAAAATATAAACGACACTGCATAGACTATGTGAGGAGGTTGTCGCTTTTTTATACCCGAGCGCACTTGTGCACAAGGGTATTATAACTTTGTTCACATAACGGTTGTTTGTAACAGGCAAAACGAATCGAGATAGATATAGACAAATGTATACATAAATGATCAAAATGAAAAGAGAAATCGATTAAGCGGTGACTGTCTGTCCGTCCGTCCGTCTGTGCACACAATAACTCGAGTAAAAATTGAGATATCTTAACGAAACTTGGTATGTGCACTTCTTTAGGGCGTTGGACGGATGGTATTGAAAATGGGCAAAATCGGACAATAACCACGCCTACCTTCCATATAACGGTAATTTTCAGAAATACGATATTTTAGTAACTACTGAAGATTATTCACTCAAAATTGATATTTACAATAAGTTTTAAACGAAAAATAAGAATATTACAAACTTTTGGAAAATGGGCGTAGCCACGCCCACTTATGGTTACATGTGTATATCTTGGTAACCGCGCAGTTGTTAACCTTGGTATACCATACGAAATGGCCGAAAATTTTTAAAATCGGACAATAACCACACCCACATCCCATATAACGGTAATTTAGAGATATACGAAATCTTCGATAAATCAGTAATTATTGAAGCTAATTTATTCAAAATTGATGCTTACAACAATTCTTTACCAAGAAATACGTTTAGGATAAAATTTTGAAAAATGGGCGTGGCACCGCCCACTTATGATCACATATATATATCTCGGTAACCGTTCTACCAATTTGTACCAAACTCGGTGTGGTTATTGTGCTTGCCACATAGAAGCAAAACGTTGAAAATTATTGAATTCGAACTAAAATTACGGCCGCTTTTCATATAACAGTAAATTTCAGAAATGCTTTAAACTTCAATATTTCTAAATTTAAGGACGCTCATTTACTCAAAATGGATACACCCCGGTTTACCATGTAGCGGTAGCTTTCGGAAAGGTGAAAAACATATTTAATATTGCGCCGGGTATTTAATGTTCGGCTCCGCCCGAACTTAGACTTTCTTACTTGTTTATTCTTCGAATGAATCAAACATCTCTATAAATTAGTATCTTCTTCTTCTTTATATATATAAAAATGAAATGTCTTTCGTATGACGACGATGCCTGACCAAACGGCTGAACCGATTTCAATTCTGTAAAAAGT
>NW_023458560.1:15515866-15516899 GCF_013731165.1 Rhagoletis pomonella
GTAAATAACGGTAGTTTTCAGAATTATGAAAACTGCGATATTTAAGTAACTACTGAAGCTTATTTACTCAAAATTGATACTTAAAACATTTTTAGTCGGGCGTAGCCACGCCCTCTTATGATTACATCTGTATATCTTGGTAACCGCCCCATCAATTTCTCCAATACTTGGCACAGTTGTTAACCTTGGTACAAAATACCAAACGACTTAAAATTTTTAAAATCGGACAATCGCCATGCCCACATCCCATGTAATTTAGAGAAATGCAAAGTCTTCGATAAATCGGTAAATACTGAAGCTAATTTATTCCAAATTGATGTTTGTAATAACTTTTTGGCAAAAAATACGTTTATAATACAATTTTGGAAAATGGGAGTCGCCCCGCCCACTTATGACCACATATGTGTATCTCGGTAACCGTTGGATAGATTTATACCAAATTTGGTGCGATTATTGTGCATGCCACATGAGAGGAAAATGTTGAACATTATTGAAATCTGATTAAAATTACGCCCACTTTCCATATAACGGTATATTTCAGAAATTTTTAAAACTTAGGACGCTAATTTACTCAAAACTGATACTAACAGCAATCCCTTGAATAGAAGTAACATTATTATAGAATTTTCGAAAATGGGCGCGATACCGCCCACATATAACTATATAAGTTTATTTCTTGTTACGGAAAATCTGTAGTTAACTGTCGATTCTGAGTTAACTACGCACTGTGAATTTGGCCCTTAGAAAGATTTATTAACTTTACTTGAATTATTTCGCTTATGCTCTCTATTCCAGCAACTTCGGCATTCACAGAAAGAGTTTTTTCTATTAAGATTGTGAAACGGTGAGATAAAGCGACTATCTCACTAATAAAAAATTAACCTTTGATATATATTAATTTAAATATTGATTGTGATAAAGCATATCGCTAGCTTAGAGTGAAAAGTTGCTAAGTCCACTTTTTATGAAAACTCATATTTTGATAAAGGAGGCTAGAGAAATTGAATACGCATCGTTTCGAAAATTATAAAGG
>NW_023458560.1:15516999-15518376 GCF_013731165.1 Rhagoletis pomonella
AAATTTATTTTCTTTATAAAATACAATTTAAAAATTTCAGAAAAAAATCAAATAAAAAAGCAAATAAAATATATTTAAAAAATGGCCGCCGTCCGAGAACTTGCATTTCGGATCTCTCGAATGGCAATCCGGAGCTCTGGGACTGTTGCAGAGCCGGGAGCAAAATGACATACTCATCATTTTCACAGGGGTAAAGCAAAATTTCTTAATTGTATACCGGCCGGGTCCAATGGGCCCGAACGGGATTTTATTGTGTTCACATATCAATATCTGATGCTTTTGTATCTCCTTTACTTTGCTTATTTTCATGGAGTCTACACATCGTAGAATCTTTACTACTGGCTCCAAAACTGACGCAGGGCCATGGTCTGGAGTTTGTATCGAAAGTAGCGGTGACAATCTTCACTTTTATCTTGGGGACCATGCCTCGGCATTTCAAAGGTATCTACAAAAAAAAGGTGCAGAAGCAGAGTTTACTTGTCATTAGTGCCACCTAAGCTACATTTGAGGCATTGATCAACCCTCTAACAACTTACAAACTTGTACGGTAATGCAAGTCTGGACTAAAGTTTGTAGTTATGTTGGCAAACATAACGAACTTGTTCAAGTTACTCACTCGGGAGTACCTTGTAATGAGGCATCTGAGCATTTGGCCAGAGGGGGCTCGGGACAGGTTTTCCGCGGTCTGGTGGCAGCCACCGTGAAAGTGGGTGAAAAATTCAAGTTGCCTTCAATCTCAGGGGATCTTGCTGAGAATTAGCTTACTTTGAGCAGGTGAGACTGAAGAAAACTTGTAGGCAAGTGATAGGCAGACATAACAACTCCATTTTCACTTCCTGCCTTGAGAGGATGAGGATGGGTATCACAGCTACTCTTCTTGGCGGTTTCAATCTAACCTAAGACTTTTCATTTTGCACATTTTTTTGCCAACGCAAAAGTGATTTTTAGGCGGCGCGTAGCACATCGGGCATTTTCTAGTGGATTCTGAAAAAATAAATATTACTCATACGCAAGGTTGCTCCAATATAATTACGCACAATTTAACTTACATATATAACTACTTAAACAAATTTTAACAAAAAATAAGTATGGTAATAATTTTTTTGGCGGCCGCTGTGGTGTAGTGGTAAGCAGTGCGCTTCCACTCCGCAGGGCGTCGGTTCAAAACCTGGTCAAAGCAACATCGCAAAAAATTTTGAAAAAATTTGTTTCTGTATTTCTGCCATGAAAAAACAGCTTCTCATAAAAATTCCATCGCAGTTCGCAGTCGGCGTAAAACTGTAGGTCCCTCGCCTTTGTGTGACAACATCAAGGCGCGCGCCACAAATCGGAGGAGAAACTCGGCCAAACACCAACATATGTGTAAACGCCAATCTA
>NW_023458560.1:15518476-15522978 GCF_013731165.1 Rhagoletis pomonella
TACTGATTTATCGAAGATTTTGTATTTCTCTAAATTACCGTTATATGGGATGTGGGCGTGGTTATTGTCCGATTTTAAAAAGTTTCGGCAATTTTTTATGCTGTACGAAGGCCAACAACTGTGCCAAGTTTGGAAGAAATTGGTGCAGCAGTTACCAAGATATACACATGTAACCATAAGCGGGCGTGGCTACGCCCATTTTCCAAAACTTTATAATATTCACGCCACGCCCACTTATGGTTACATGTGTATATCTTGGTAACCGCTGCACCAATTTCTTCCAAACTTGGCACAGTTGTTGGCCTTGGTACAGCATAAAAAACCGCCGAAACTTTTTAAAATCGGACAATAACCACGCCCACATCCCATATAACGGTAATTTAGAGAAATACAAAATCTTCGATAAATCAGTAAATATTGAAGCTAATTTATTCAAAATTGATGCTTGCAACAATTCTTTACCAAGAAATACGTTTATGGTAAAATTTTGGAAAATGGGCGTGGCACCGCCCACTTATGATCTCATATAAGTATATCGGTAACCGTTCTACCAATTTGTACCAAACTCGGTGTGGTTATTGTGCTTGCCACATATAAGCAAAACGTTGAAAATTATTGAAATCGGACTAAAATAACGGCCGCTTCTCATATAACGGGAAATTTCAGAAATGCTTGAAACTTCAATATTTCGAAATTGAAGGACGCTAATTTACTCAAAATTGATACACCCTGGCTTACCATCTAGCGGAAGGTTTCGGAAAGGTGAAAAAAGATATATTTAATACTTGCGCCGGGTATTTAATGTTCGGCTCCGCCCGAACTTAGACTTTCTTACTTGTTTATTTTACTAATGAAAATTTCGGTTCCTTGGCAGCAATTGTGCTGCGTACATTTCAGTATAAATATATCGGCATACTTCATGTATATTTATTAACTGAAAATTTGTAATTTACTATTAATAACCCCGAAATTCGGATTAATACAGTAAATAAATACTAACTAATATTACTTCAACTTAAGTAAAAAATAATGCATGATCTTCATGAATATATTTAAGTATTTAACTCAAAATTTATTTAAAGAACTAAGTGAAAGACAATAATTTTACAATAATTTAATAATTTTTACGTTATTGAAGGACCTTACTCAATTCATAGCTCCGTATAGGATGACCATGAGTAAAACAGTCATCTCTAAAATATAGTCCAACCTTCTATTTAATACTTTTAAACTAAAGTTTGTTGTACGTTTTTACAAAAGCCCACAGTAAAGCTTCGCTTTCTCAGAAGATTGGCGTAGGGCGTAGGAAAGTTTATGTACATGCATTTGCAGCAATTGAAATTTTTGGCGTCATTTTACGCAACTTTTATGCGTCAGTTGACCTTTAGTTTTTTTCGTATGCCTATGTAATTATGAGTCTACAAAAACAAAGAGATTAACATAACTAGATGTATACATACTTATGTAGTATATTCACCATGTCAATGCCAACTAAGAGCTTACAAAATGATTTATGAGGATGATCCTAGTTGTGGCCAAAACAATAATCCTTGTTGGCGTAAATTGATTTTACAGCTTTGTTAGAGACTACAGTAAATACATATGTAGGTAAGTACTCTCATAAAAAAAGAGCAATATCACTATAAACATATATACATATTTCCATTGTATAACCCTTTCGTTGTTTGTTTGACTCCAGTTTCTTGCTTCTGGTCAGTCCCCACCACTTAATGCGATGCCAGCAGTCTTTGTACTACGATTTCATTCGTAGCAAATGGGCCGCAACTGTAGGGAATATGCATGAATAAGTGCATGTAAATAAACATATTTGTATTGTAATGTAATACAAAATCGCCATTTGTATATAGTATACGCTTGACTGAATTGATGACCTGCCAAAAATGCCACATGCAACATGAACTCTAGTTCCTTGTAGAATAAAACGAGTATATCCTAGTGGTGAAAGTCAGTGGGAAAAATTAGATTAGACAACTAAATTTTCAAATATATTTGCTAAATAAATATGACTTTGAAGAGAATCGATGGTTTTCCGATCATCATAAAAACAATCAGTTCCTGCAAATACTTTCACAGTACATATATGGAAACTTGTAAACAACCGTATTTTCGTAATGAAAAAATGTGTATTACTGCTGATGAAACATCAATTATATATAATAAAGAAATTCAAAGCGGATTTTTTAAGTATTTCGCTGCTGGGTTTTGCTCTGAACGCAGTTAGGTTAGATTGGCCATTCCCAGCTCCTTTTATAAGGGCTCCATACAAACGCATATGTAGTAGTGTCATAACCATTGGCAATGAACGCTATAAGTTTAATGATGTGCAAAAATATTTCTATTCAAAGAAAAAGGTCCGTAGAATCAAGAAAATGCATATTAAAATAAAGACGTTCGATGGCTTAAGTAGAATGTTCATACTAGGCAATTAAATGGCAACGAAGAGCAGTTTCGCCGTCTTGTGGAATATGACGCTTACTAACTGCGATATCCCTTTAAAATAATAACTCCTTGCACTGAACTGAGGAGAAAATTCCTCAAAATAGATCTGGTGCCAGGATACATAATTTTTGGGAGGCAAGCGGATAGACTCGATGAGCTGCAAAATTGGAAAATGAAGATGAGCCGGAATCCGTAGTGAACTCACTCTTCGATCGTACCAGACTTTCGAAGAAGAGACTGAGAATCGTGGGTGCTGAAGCATTTGTGAACTTGAATAATATAGCGGATACGGCAATTGCACAATTTGTTTGTACATATATTTTCTTTTATTTCCTTTCAAAGTCATTTCGTTTTTTAACCGACATCACAAAAATCAATTCGTCGGGATATTTTTATTTTTTATTTTTATGTATGTTACCGCATAACTTTGAACCGCTGGTCCCATACAAATTTGGTTTAAATCCGATCATTGGATCATGAAGAAATTAACGATAATCTTAAATTTTTATATGAGAATTGAAGTCGGTTTTGTTTTTTGCTTAAAAAGTACTTGTTTTTTCTTTAATGGAATTTGTTATAGAATCAAAACGGTGCACATAGAAGTATTCGTGTATAAAACCGGTTCTAAGTCAGATTTATAAACATTGATAATCGCGTATTTTAAAATATTATTTCTCAAGCTATGTAACCCATCTAAACGTGTTCAAAATTTTATGAGAACGAAACCTGCGTGTACAGAATTTCTCCTTCATTTTAAATGACTACTAAATAACTGTTAAACAAAAGAGCGTTCATAAAACTTATAACTTCTGCTTAATAAAATTTGCAAACTTTTGTTTGAAAAAAATACTATTAATGTTTAAAAGTTTAATTTTTTTTCCATTGTCCGTACACCTATGCTTTTGCAGACTACATTGCGGCACTCCAGCATGCACTCGGAAGTTTAAGCAGCGAACACTTGAACAATGCCTCCTCGTTTCGTGCATTCTTCATTCTTTACCGCAGCTGCTGAGTGTGCAGGTGACTTTGCGATGACAAGGGTGAAATTGCACGCGAAATAAAGAAGAGTTAGGATAGTCGGAACAAAATTGCATCGCCTACTTAGCTCTTTTTTTGGCATAACTGTATAAGTACATTTACTGTGCAGTGTGCGTATGTATACGGCAGTGCGACTAGTCCGGGATGACTCTGCGGCCTATCGCAAAGGAATATGCACTAATACCAGTTTTGATCTCTTTATATGGGATAATTGTTCGCTTTTGTTCGAGCATGTCCTATGAAGGGACTAATTGTTCTCCTTTATACCCGAACGGGTATAAAAGTGACTAGTCACTTAAAAAAAAATAAAAGTAAAAGCTCGCGACAGCTGCGATTCGAACCAGTGATCTCAGGTTTGTTAAGCGAATACTCTCTATGTATATATGCCCACGCCGCACATGGAATTTTATTGACTTAATGCGTACATAATATTAAACTGATTTGTAATGTGGAACGATTCGTGAACGAACGAACGAAAAAGGACACTGAAGATGGCTAAACGCCGAAACCGGTTTGTCTCCAAACCAAATTTGACAAGGGACGACGGAAAATTCGTTCTACATTACATCGCACTCCTACCCTGTCAGAAACACCAACAACGAAAATGAGAATTAAATTGTTAATTGTAGCCGTTAGAGAGGAGTCCGGGATTAACTGAACTCCAATTATGCCCGTATGAAACTGGGTGCGACTAATTAATGCCCAATTGTACCCGATTGAGACTAATCTCGGAATCCTCTCTTTAGAGATTAATTGCACACTTTTTGCAGGGCGTGTAATCGAGTCACGCAATAGGTATGTCACTTCCATCAGAAGTTGATGCCGGCGCTAAAATGCGAGTTGCCGATTGCTATCTTTTTGGTGTTTTCTTTTTGCAATTTTATTGAACAAAAGTGGCATTGCCAGTCTAACAATCAGTTGACTGACATTTTCCAGTTTTTACAGCATAAGGGGTGAATTTTCGTAGTTACGGATTCGTAGATCCGCTCCGTAAAGTATAAAAA
>NW_023458560.1:15523078-15523227 GCF_013731165.1 Rhagoletis pomonella
ACATTTTGATCAGTCTTGACTTTTTTCTTCTGTTGTTTAATGTTAATTTTTTCCTATAAAACCATAGCTCATTGTCTAGTAAAAACCACAAAAGTCCAAATTCCAAACTTTATACAAAAATTATAAACATTTCTTAAAATTTTGATCAC
>NW_023458560.1:15523327-15546907 GCF_013731165.1 Rhagoletis pomonella
ACAGTTTTCTTTTTAATTTTGTTACGTAGAGGTTTTTTTTTATTCATTACAAGTAAAATTGGTACAAAAGAGTTATGTTTGTTTAAATGAAAGCTGCGAATTTACATAATTTATGTTTGGAATTAAATTTTATAATTATATGTACAGCTCGCAACAAAAGATAGCACCTTAACATTTTGATCAGTCTTGACTTTTTTCTTCTGTTGTTTAATGTTAATTTTTTCCTATAAAACCATAGCTCATTGTCTAGTAAAACCCACATAAGTCCATATTCCAAACTTTATACAAAAATTATAAACATTTCTTAAAATTTTGATCACAATTCAATGGTTTTTAATTTGGGTTTCTAGAAAAAATTTTTTTTTGCAGTTTACAAAGTAATTTACAGAGAAGAAGTGCATAATACCGGCAGCTAAAAAAATTATAAAAAATCAACAGGATCTTTTAGCAACTTCAAACCTCCACCTTATTGTACTAAATTTTAATGAGCTACAAAACTAAATAACCATTTTTTTCTAGAAATCCAAATTATAAACTGTGGGATTGTGTTCAAAAGTTTAAGAAATTTTTATAATTTTTGTATAAAGCTTGCAATTTGGATTTATGCAGTTTTTGTTAGACAATGAGCTATACTTTTATACGAAAATAATGAAGATTAAATAAGTAGAAGAAAAATAGTCAAGACTGGTCAAAATGTTGAGGTTCTACTGCTTTGTCGTGGGCTGTATTGAACTTTTAAGTTTTTTTTTTAAATAAATTTATACTGTCGGCAGTCCGCCATTTGGTGACATAAAATACCTTTCGTATTCTTTTCGTATGAGTTTTGCTTGTGGTGGTATATATCGCGGCAAAGATTCCGTTATCGGACTTCAAGAAAAATTATAATTTCACTACAAATTAAATTAAAAGTTATGTTGCTTCCGAAAACAAGGATATTAATTTCAGTGTTTTTTGGACACATAAGGAAGCAAAAAAGTAAGTTATTAATAAACAGCCTAAATATTGATGTGTATTGTTCACTTCAATTGCCGCACAAGAATACAATAAATATTGCCACAATTTTGAAATTTTCATTGCCCCATGATTGCCAATCGAGCTATCAAACGATTGCCGCACACGGGCCGTATTTGATTGGGCACAGTAAGCACAATATCGGCCTCTATTGCCGCATGAGTCAATGTATTGTGAAATCACACGATTGGGGCATAAAATGACGCAATAATTGGTGTATTGCGGCAATCGTGGGATCCCAACTTAAGATCCGACAAAGGCACGACCTTCACCCATCTGTTTAATGGATGAAATTTTTTTCTATGAAATTTAACGTATTAATAAATATTTTGCGAGTGGGTTGGCTGAAAAAATCCTGGCCGGGATATTTTTAATTAAGTATTCACAATTATTATTATATTTTTAATTTTGTACTAATTTGTTTAATGAACAAGTTATATACCAAACAAAAGTATTAAGCCTATAGATTATGAAAACGTTGGGTTGTCTATTTTTTTCCTGGCCAATATGTACAGGTAGGTAATACTAGTAATTTTCACTCATCTGTTTAACACATTCCATAGACCTTATGCTTTCGATTGGTATATATGTAATATGTTCATTAAACAAATGAGTGCAAAATTAAAAAAAAAACAATAATAATTTTTGAATATTTAATTAAAAATATCCTGGCCAGGATTTTTTCAGCCAACCCACTCGCGAAATATTTCCTAACACGTTAAATTTAAGATAGAGTAGATTTCATCCATTAAACAGATGGGTGAAGGTCGTGCCTTTGTCGGATCTCTTACTACTAATATTTTGCAGGCTTGTATATTTTCATTATTACCAAAGGTTTTGAGAAAAATTTGATTTTCGACCCGCCCTATTGTCCATACTCATGTACATACATATTAAAATTTATTAAATTCAGGAAGACAGAGACTTCCCAATAAGCTAAATTACCCAACGGAGACCGTAAGAGGTTTCGCATTTGTTAACAGCAGTGTTGCCAGTTTGGCGTATTTAGGGTTATTCTGGGTTATTAAGGAGAAAATAAGGGATACATATTATTTCTAAGCCAAAATAAAACCGAATTCAATTCAAATTTAAAAATTTAGGATAAAGAAAATCAAACAATTAGTCGCATGGGGTCCCAAGTGATCCCAATAAAAGTGTTGAAAAAAAGAGTTTTCAAAATAAAAAAAGAAGTGTGTATTATCAATAATATTAAAGTACTCTGTTATCGTTAACTTAAAAAAAGCAAAAAACATATTTTCGACTTCAAACTTAAAAAAACAAAAATTAAAAACTTACCTCCCCAAAAAAATGTTACGTTAGTGGTCGCATGGGGACAGCACTCAAGTGAGTAGCGACACACATATACACGGTGGGCAGGAAGCAAAGATAGGTTCCATAAAAATGTCGACAAAAACTGAAAGCAGGGTTGTATTTGTTGATATTTTTAGGTTAAGAATCCCTTTGAATTGAAATCCTAGCTGCCCCTGTTTTAAAGATATCAACATTTTACATAGTTATGATAGGACCGAGTTTTGCGAAAGAGAAAAACATCATTGTGCATTAAATATTCAACAATGTATGTGTGAGTAAATGTGTGTATATATATTATGTGAAAATATAAGTTTATGTAAGTTTTTAGCCGGTTTCAATCGTTTCCAAGGCGCACCACGTAGAGGCAACTTACTTTGCACCTCTTTGTTCTTTTTTTGGTTTTATTTTTTATATTTTTTTCTTGCTTTATTTTTTTATATTTGTTTTTTTGTTTCCTTTTATTTTTTTTGTTGGCTTACCATATAATATAGTCACACATTTTAGTATTTAAATATTTTATTATTTAGTTAGGTTTTTATATATGCTGGGATGAAAATGTCATTACAGTTTTCTTCAGGCGACTCACAAAAGTTGGTTTATCAATCATATTTATTTTGAATCTATCCCAGACTTTAATGAATTCCCTATGAACTGACTTCCCGGCCTGCTCGGACAATAATCCTAAACCATCGTTATTCAAGAATGAAATAGATTGCTTTAAATGTTTAAGGATAAAATGGATTTTGACAGTTGAGTACTTTTCAAAGCTGTGCGGAGTTCGTTAAGATTTTTATCAAAATTACTAAGATCCGCTTGTTTTGCGGAAAACCATGTATTCACGATTTTGCTCATGGCTTTGAACGAGGCAATATATTTGGTATTGTTTTTACTGAGAGTTTCTTCCATACAAACTATGTTCGAATTTTTTTGTATGTGGAAGACACTGTCAGCAAAAAATAAATAATTGCAAAAAATCAACGAAATTTTCTGGTAACTTCAGACTTGCACTTTACTAATTGGCTCAAAAGCTACATTTTAAACATTTTTCCAAAAGATCTGATTAGAAATTGTGATCAGATGAAAGTGTCTCCGAGCCAATAATTTTGTACGGCACGGTACTTATAAGTAATCTAGGTTTCACGAAAAAAAAAAAAAATACAAGGTAACATTAAAATATCAGTCATTTGTTTCGTTTCTGTGAGCTTGTTTCAAAACTTCTGGCTTTTGCTATAATTGTAAAACTCTGTGCATGTCATTTTTACGTATTTAGGTACATACTTATATTAATCATCAACTATTGCATATGGAAAACGTGCTACATTTAAAAAAAAATCGCATATGAAAGAGCACCAACACAACTCGTAATAATTTAAGTATACAAATTTTAGTATTTAGTATAGAAATATTCAATTGAAATACGCCAATATTAAAATGCAGCGCTTTGCACTTAACGGATGCTTTTTCATAATTAAGTTAAAAAAAAAAATTTATTTAAATTCCATGCTGTCGTCAGGGTTCAACGCTCTGGAAATTATCAAATTGTGGCAAGCATCTTCGTGCACTCAGCTACAGCCAGACATGTAAATGTGCATTCAAATGTTCAGTTTGATTCAACACCACGTGTGCGTGGTATGAAAGTATTGTTTTTAAGTACGAACATTTCAAATCGATTATCAAATAAAAAATATTCATTTTTACTATGCGTTATTTCCCCCAGTAAATTCATAAAATTTTTCTTAATATTACAACGCGTTTTTTCTCTCAGCGTAGTCATTTTTAAGCAAAATTTGTGCAATCAAATCGAAAACCAGGACACTTAAATGAAACCCGGGACATTTTAAGGTTGGACCGGGACACCGGGACAAATAGTCTAAAACCGGGACATGTCCGGGAAAACCGGGACGTCTGGCAGCCCTACTCACAAAGCGCATACTTTCATGCGAATTTCTTATGATCGCATTTGTGTTCTGGATGTACAATAGTCATTATTTCCTGACAGAAGAGTACATAAATACCAAAATAAATCTCATACAAGCTTTGAATTTATTTACTTATTATGAGGAGTACCGTTGGCCTAAGTTAGGGCATTTTTATTTCTTGCACAAGCGCAGTGCGACTTGCCTGCGCTACTTGCTTATAGCAACAAACCTTTAATAAAAAATTACTACCGTATTATATAGCATACAATATTGTATACATACATACATATATTGCGATATTGAAAGTGTTTGTAAGTAGAAAGTTCACGCTACAGAAAAAGGTAATTGTGGTGTTTTATCTAAGTTGTATACCGGTAGCGCCCAATAAATCTCGATCAATTATTCTTTCGGTAGGAAAAAATGAAAATGTTTCACATGGATTTGATCCGTTTTAGTGAGTTAAAAAAGGGGAACAGATTTGTAAGAGATTTCTTTTCGCATAAATATGCTCTAATTATCGAGAAGTACGCCTTCCTCTTTTGCAAATATATCCTATCAGAAGTATATAAAATGTGGATATCTTTAAAACAGGAGCAGCTAGGATTTCAATTTAAGCGGATTCTTAACCTTAAGATATCAACAAATACAACCCTGCTTTCAGATTTTGTCGACATTTTTATGCAACCTATCTTCGCTTCCTGCCCACCGTGTATATAAGCGACGATGTTCTAGCCGTGACTAATTAAATAAAACGAAATGTGTATTGTCATAAATATTAAAGCTCTTTATTCTAGTTAGCTTTAAGAAACAAAATAATAACTTTGACTTCAAACTTATATACAACAAGTAAGAAAGTCTAAGTTCGGGCGGAGCCGAACATTAAATACCCGGCGCAAGTATTAAATATTTTGCTTACTACAGTGTTGCCACTCATCAATGCCTTTTCATAAACTTTTCTTTTCAACTAAAATTCTTCGTGCTATATAATAGCTAAATATAAACTACTTAATTCTCAACAAAAAATCTTATTCGATAGTAAATTTTAAATATTTTGAACGTATTTTGGATAGGAACTTATAACTTTTTTACCATCTGCAAAACTGACGAAGTGGCAACCATCTATAGAAGGAAGAAATCAACTGACACGGAAAATCTTAATTCCGCAGATTTCTGGGCTACGGGCTAAAGCTTACATACCGATAGATTTACGTTCTTGACTAATTTCGCCTTAAGAGGTGAAAGGAGTAACAAACTAAGTTTTATTGCCACATACTTGAACAGCTAAAGTAGAAGAGCGTTTGAAATACTATAAATTCCAAGCTTCTCAGCGGCAGCGCTTCATACCTTTTCTTACATTTGATATTTATGAACTTGTAAGAAGTAATTTTAAAGCACATATTTGGCCTTTGGCATGTACTCTGGCATTTAGTTTGTAATTTAAAGCATTCTGCTGAACATTTGTTAATATCCACCCCGGCGTATAGGCAACCAATAGATAAAACGGCTGATGTGCTAAAAACCATGGAGTAAGAACCATTTGGAATATCGTTTCAGACGTTAGAACTTAATCGTCAATCTTGTAGCTATTTAAAAATTTCAACCGACCACATGGAAATCCTACTTATGTACGTCCCATCTTGCGACCGTTTGTTTCACCGTTTTGCCTTAGAAAATAACAGAAAAGAATTGACACATTGCGGTTACACTGAATCCACTTTGAGTATAGTCCTTGATTGGATAAGACTCCCTTCTTACAAAATAACTAGCCTTGCCTAATTTGTACTCATCTTAACTGCAGGGAAATTACAATTTCTATGGATTGGATGATTGGATCTGCGGGCGATATGCGTTATGTATGTCACTCCGCATAAATGCAATGAAATAATCCAAACACAGTGGTAAAGTTTTAATATTTCTACAGAAGGGTGAATTGTAACAAATGAAGACAAATCCAAAAAAAAAGTCGATCAATAAAAAGAGTGAAAAGGGCATCACAATGCAGCAGCAGTTGGACGACGACTTACAAACTTTTTGAATTTCTTTGCAATGTGTTAAATCACTCAAGATGAGAAACAAAAAAAAGAGCTTCTTATATGAAAGAGAGTACGAAACGACTATTAACGTATTACATAAAACATATTGACGCATTACAAGGGCAAAGTTGTATAACTACGAATTACTTATTCGGTTTCTTTCTTTCAGCTGGTAGCAAACTTTCGCGTCGAATATGTAGAAGTGAGCTAAATACGTGTGATTGAGTGTGGTGTGCACGTAAAGGGTGTGGTTTGTTATTGGATGCAACTAGATCAGAGATTCCCAAACTTGCTTTTCTCGTAGACCCCTTTCAAAACTTTACTGGTTTCGGTGGACCCCCCGCTGCCCTTTCTAACATATTCCCAAAGCTTATCAAAAAATGTTAAGATTACGTCTAACGATGGAAATTTGCATCGTGGATGAGTTCCCAAACTAAATTCGGAGTAGCAAAAGTAAAAAATAAAATATAATTCTTGCGTTCTATTTATTGAAATAATGTGACTCCACACTTGCAAGTTTAAAAAAAAAAACTGAGCTTGTGAAGCCATCAAAGTACTGTCTCGCCCTGAGGAGTTATATTTCTTAAGAGCACTAAATAAACTCCTCACATGTTCGGCTCTATCCTGAATTTGCATGTGATGTATTTGTAAAACAGTTTATTTTGATTTTGATCGCTCCGAGTTTTAAAGTGATGCGAAAAATACCCATCATTCACATTTTTAAAACACACAACTTAAAACAACAAAATCACAAAGCTTTTTACGCCAAACTTTAAATTCAGAAACTGGCAAAAGATAAATAAGCAAGCAAGTAAGAAGCACAAAAAGTGTTCCACCGTCTCATCCTCTTCAACGCATGACGGGCAAATGGAGTTGTCATTTGTCACGTGAAGTGACCAGTCAGCAGTCAAACAAGTTATCTGCAGTCCCGTCTTCTCAGTCAGAACAAAAAACTAGATATACCTTCTGATATTTTAGTCGAAGTGGGGAGTTCTATAACTAGTTGCGGATCGAGGAATGCCTGGTCTACGCTAACTGTGGCGAAATGGTCAGATGACCGAATCATATTCCGTAGGAGAAAAGTGAAGTTTATCCCCATTAACTTCGAAAAAGATCCCAGATCCTGACCCACGGTCAGTTTGTGAGTTCGGCCTCGGTGCTGGAATTAAACCAGCATTCCCCCTCAGTGAACTTAAACACACACATTATAGACACAATGCTGAAATTTCCGCCTCGCCTCACTCAGTGCTATACCAACATCCGTTTCTTTTTAGTCTGCAGGTGGCCTTTAGCCACGTATAAAGACAAAAAGTGACGGTAAGTGCAGAGCAATGCGTCAAGAGCACTAGAGGCTACGAAGCTACCATTTTGGTTCTTTACTATCGAAACCATATGCATTTTCGTGGACCCCCACTTACAACTCGCGGACCACCATATTTTTTTTGACGCCAGCGTAGACCCCCGACGAGTCTCCCGTCGACCTCTGGGGGTCCACCTGGACCACTTTGGGAATCACTGCACTCGATGGTAAAATTGAAATCTCAGCAGCGAAATAAGCAGAAGTAATGAGGACCATAAAGAAGCGTATAAGTAGCAAATAAGCTAGTGACAAATAGAGAAATCATTATTATCTTTGTAAAATGTTGGGACGCAAAATAAACTGCAAAATAATATATACCTAGTGAACGTATGTATGTATATGAAGCATGCTTTTTATTAGAAATGTTACGCTAGCATAGAGTGAAAAGTTGCTAAGTCCACTTATTATTTTGGTATAGGAAGCAAGGGATATTAAAAATTAGGGATGTGCCAGATAGAGATTTTGCCGGATAACCGTATTCCGGGTACCATGTAAAAAATAAGAGGGATATCCGATCGGATATCCGGTAGACTGTTGCCCTTAATAAATTTCACAAAATTGTTGTATTCGATTTTTTTGTTTAGTGACATACATCTGTACATATGGCCATATTATCTGCTTTTTCGAGCTGAACTATCCAATGCTTAATTGCCAAAACACAATTTCTCCTCTGAAATTAAAGTTATAAAATAATCCTGTAATAAAAAGATACAACCCGGATTTATCGATTATTTTTGGTAAACAGAGGAGAAGCGTCAAAGAAAAAAGATAAACAACAATGAACGCCGCTAAGAAAAAGCGCATGGTTGATGTAATTTTATTTTAAAATGTTATGAAAATCTAGCTTTTATCAGGGTAGGCCAAATTGCACTAAATCGAAATTTTCAATACCACTAGGACTTTAGTCACCATATGGTTAGTGGTAGTGCATTTCAAGTTTCACTACCACTATGTGGTTAGTGCAAGTGCTTTTAAAATTTCACTAGCACTACATAGTGAAATAGAATTTTCACTATCACTTTCTGGTTAGCGGTTATGGAACGAAAATTTCACTATCGCTGACTAATTACACTATTTTATAAGTTAAGATATTTTGGCGATCTATAATTTTAATACCCATTTCCTAAAACAGGTTTGTTGAAAAATTTATAGCCTCTAACTATATAGTGGTAGTGAAAAGAATTTCCAATAAGAGCATAGTGGTGATGAAACCAATTTGTCATTACCACCATGCACTTAGTGGTAATGCATTTCAAATTTCACTACCACTAGGTACCGGATAGCAGGCATATTAAAAATACATCGCTTCGAAAAGGATTAAGGGCTTAGTTTATTTTGTATTCTTTATTTTCAATAAAAAGCAAATTTTTCAAGTCCACAAGAGGCACCGAAAATCCGATAAAACCAAATTAGTACGAAATCTGTTAATAAAGATCGTACCCCTCTTATTCGTATGGAGTTTTGCTTCGCCTTAAACACGCAAAATTTTGTATTCAAAGATTTGTGAAATATTTGAAGGAAATGGCTATAAGAACTTTTTTCCCCTCCTGAAAAATTAAAAAAAAATGGACTTAGTAACCTTGCACTCTAAACTGGCGATTTATATGGGTATTTGTTTTGTTACTGAATGTTTTGCTACCAAATTCTGAGCATTTAGCTAAGTACGTACCGCCTTTTATGACTTGGTAATGAAAAATGCTGGGGTTAATATGTTTATTATTTTTCATAGTATTCTCCAAGATAATTAATACACGCAAGCGTAAGTTTACTCTGATTTTAGAAAGCGTTTCGCCATTCTCAGATCGGTATCGCCGAAACCAGGATTTCGTGTGCTGACCACGCACTTATTTCTTCACATGAAGCCACAAGAAGAAGTTGTTGGGACCTAAGTCAGGGATATAAGGCAGATCACCCATCTATTTTATGAAATGATCTTTGAGGAGTGCGAAAAAAATTCAACATTTCTTGATCAGCGCGAATCTGAAAAAGCCTTAGAAACTTATAGAGTGGTTCCTTTATCAGCACATTTGTTATTACATTTTTATCTACTACCTTTCGAATTATTCCAAAAATGACAGTTTGAAATATCCTATTCCGCATTTTTAAAGTAAGTAAAAACCGTATAAACCGGTTTTATTTTACATATTTTTCTACAGCAACACTTACTGTTAGTCACTAACTGCTAAAAATTGGAATAATCTTAAATTTATTCAAAAATCAGTAGCATTTTGGATTGCAAGTAAAACAGAAAAAAAGTTAGTGAAAAACTCACACTTAACAGATTACATCGCTAAAACAACAGCAATGAAAACGATGTGTCGACTGCACTCTTTTGGTTCGGACGATCGGAGTTCTGGGCACAGAGAGTTGTTTGGAAGGTTGTCAGAGCAATACCCTGTGGTTTTTGGCACCTAATAACAAACTGATACCTGGGGCCTGTAACACAAGCGCTATAAGTCCTACAGTTGTTCAAATAACTTAAACAAGTGTAGATATTTTGTAACACAAAGCTACTTGTAGTTACATGTGACGCACTTGTAATTACTGAACTTTTTTTACAATTGTAGTCTATTTCCGTAACGCAAATAACACACTTGTACAGTTGTGTTACGGGTTTTCTACAAATATAAACAATTTTCTACCTATCTCGAACGCTGAGTAGATTCAGTTTAGTGAAGTATTTTGCCATTAGTATACCATTTTGCTATCGATATGTGGTCAAATGATTTCGAAAGTGGAAACGAAAACCGTTCATACAGTGTATCGGTATCGAGAGAGAATGAATTCTTTCTTCGTGACAGACGCAGAATTTGTGGAAAGGTTCAGACTGAATTGAGAACAGTGTGGAACTGTGCTTGAAGATATAGGCCCAGTAATCGTGAATAAAATAATTCGATGCTAAGGTTTCTTAGAATTTCTTTATTTTCTTTCAATTTTAGTAAATAATGCAACTTTTTTAGCATTACTGGTTTTGCAGCCATATCTAATTAATAACATATATGTTTTTTTTTTTACCGCAAGATATTTTTGCCATTCTATACCGATACTTTTTACTCGATAGTTTTCGAACGATATTTTTTGGAATCGAGTACCAGAACCCTTGTATCGTATCGAATCGCAAAGGTGCATTACAAAGTTAATAAAATACATTGTACTTTATATTAGAAATAATTGTCTTTTATCAAATTCTTTTTGATATGCTTTAGGAAAAGTACATATGGGCATTTCCAATCTGGCGTGGCGTGACAAAATGTTAAAAAATTAAATGAAAATTTGGCATCGATATTGATATTATGAATACCCGATATATTTACAGTGATACTTTAAATGAGTACTATATCGATACTTTTGGTTCGATATCGTGTTCCTACTTATTAATCGACTAACCGTTTCTTTTCAAATTTTTCAACTAACCGCTCACGAACAACTAGTCGACTATCCGTTCATCTTCGATATTTCGACTAGTTGTTTTCTTTGAGTAAACATTTATTTATATTTTTTGAATACCTATGCTTATTGACAAAACCCAACCGCGCTAATAACAAAAATTGTATGGTGGAAAACTTTTACTATTCGAGTAATTTCGGTTAGACGATTTTCAGAACACTCGATAGCGAGCAGTTAATCGAAAGTGAACGGTTAATCGAATAATTGCTACTCAACTATCAACCGACAAAAAAAGTTGCTAATCGACTAGTCGATTAACTAAAGGCCATCGAAACCGCTCGCACCTCTTCAAATACAGTCCAGGAATGCGAGTTGAGGCTGAACTCCGTTACAAGGCGGAATGAGCTTGAACTTGTGTGGGTGCCAGGACACTACGGTGTTCAAAGCAACGAACTGACTGATAAATTGGCGAACTGAGAATCTCTGGAGTGTCCAATTGGACCAGAACCATTTTTAGGACCAAGCATAGCGGCAGCGATACGGTAGATCAAGGATCTCATAAACAAAGCTCATGAGAGCCATTGATGCGGTATTGACAGTTGCAAAATTACCAAGTGTTTCCTGAAAAGGCCTGACAGGGTGGCAGCAAAATTCCTCTTAAGAAAAAGAAGGAGTTATCTACGAGCCCTGATAGGATTAACTGCGAGGCACAATGCATGGAGACGGCCTCATCGGCGACCCACTGTGTACATCTTGTTTGGAGGATGAGGATAGTACAGAACCATTTCTGTGCCGCTGTCCGTGCTTCGCCAGATACAGATGGGTAGAATGTACTATGAGTGGACGAGATACATTCTCTTTCCCTGAAAAAACAACTAAGATTCATAAAGTAGTTAGGTGAGTTTGCAACTGGGTGAAACTTTAATTTATTTCATTGTAAAAATCCGGTTTACTCCATATTCAACAAGTCAAGTCTTCAAAAAACCGCCTTAAAATATTAAAAAAAAAAAAAAACGGTTCAAACCGGTTTTAAAAAACCGAGTCAATCACCCCAATAGTCTAGCATAGAATTCAAAACTAGTCTACATACTACTTCATATATACCTCGATCTATTCCCTCTGCCGGTTGTGATACCACTGAACGAAGCCATTTGTTTCCTTCCCTCCCTTATTAATGGAACCATCGAATGCGTTTTATATAGCACAAAAAGTCGAGGACGTTCGCCGAGTTCAAATCGGCTAAACAATCTAGTAAGTACTTATTGAAGAATTGGTTGCGCATGTTGGCCAGGGCGGGGCAATGGCAGAGATAGTGTTCGACGGTCTCCACCTTTTCTTCGTATCTGCAACTGCGACAAAAATCGTTGGTGGGGTATCCTAGCCTTTTCCCGTGTATGCCCATCAGGCAGTGTCCGGTGATTACCCCGACTACTAATTTGAGAGAGGAGCGGCCCAGCCGGGTAAGAGCTATGGATCGCTTGACATCATTCCTTGGCCAAATTTTCCTGGTAGTATGGCAGGTGGTTTCCACAGCCCACCTGATATTTACCTCCTCAACGAGTTTCGCCTTTAGTCTGTGCTTGCAGGAGATTAGAGGTATGTCCGCATTCTGAACAGAATTGACTTCAGATATTTCGATCCCCTCCTTGCCAGCTCGTCAGCTAGGCACTTGCCAGGAATGTCCCTATATCTAGGGACTCATACAACAGCGAAGGAGCATTTTGATGCCAGCAGGTTGAGAGTCTTCCTGCATTGTAAGGCTACCTTGGACATTGTTCCGTTGTACGGAATTACGGAATTACGGCATTACGCTGTGGCAAAACTGCACGACACGACACTGCTCAGCAAAGTTGATCAACTAGGAAAAAATGACGCGCAGCTCTCCTGTAATGAATTCTGATTCGAATGCTAAAGAGAATAGTTTGCGAATCCCTCAGTATACTCATGAAACAGTGTATGAATTCATACACAAAAATCCATCTAAGTATCTCAATTTACTTGCTTTATGCATATGTTCTATTTCAAACCAAGTTCAATATAAATTATTTAATCTCTTAACTTAGCATTGAATTTTTAATATTAGGATCATTGTGAAATTTATTTTATCCAGGCATGAAGTACAACTTAAACTATAACAATATTATACAGTGTGTGCTAAGCCAATAGCTTTGAAGAGAATCCATCGTTGAGCGCTATTGTGCACTTAAGTTATATTACCAGCACAAAGGTTCAATAGCAGAGTCAGTGCTTTCATTTCCAAGTAAATAATAAAGTATATAGCAGTTACTTTGCGCTCTCAAGCATCACATACTTGCAATTCCAATTGCACAGCAAACTCCTGTCGTTCTTACAAGCAGATGAACTACTGTGGCGGATATACTTATGCAAGTACATATAGTTACAGTGACTCAAACAAATGACCACTTGTTTTCGAGCTCAATTTTTTTGTTATTTTTCTGTAAAATAACGTTCAAGCTTCAAAAAAAAACTATATAAAGCACAGTTTAAAATTTTATGCCAAATTCATTACAATTCAAAAAATTTTCGTCAAAATTTCAACTTTTTATTCTGAATCTTTAGAACGTTTTTGGGTATGCAGTTTTATAGCAAGTTTCAACCGGCTAAGAAATCGCGTTGATTTTTTTGAATTTTTTTTTTTAGACCACTTTTTCGGATTTAAAGAAAAACTACACGTGGTCATTTGTTTGAGTCACTGTATGTATGTTTTGCTGCGGTTGAGATATGATGACGATTGCCAAGGGAAAAATAGAAGTTTATAAAAGAAATTGCTGAGGACATAAAAACTAGGACGAATTAAATTGATATGTATAAGAAAGTGAAAACACTTGCACAACGAAGATGCACTTTCGACGGGTGAACTTAAAAACAGTAAAAATTCTATTGTGATTTGGTGGCAGGGAGAATCGAAAGCGAGGAGGAAAACGAGTGATCAGTATTTAATAAGAATGTGAGAAAACAAAAGTGCTGTCAATAGCCGGCCCATTTTGAAGTCCATTTTTGATTCCATCCTCTTTACCAAAAGGAGAAACACTTTCGCGTAAATTACATAGTTATAAAATTTTTACGATTGCGTAAAATTAATGAGTGTATAAGAAATTTCTGTAAATGTTCACTAGATAATGGGCAGAAATGATTGTAGCCTTAAAATCAGTTTGAGAGGAATTCCTTACACAAAAGTTATGAGCGACTTAGTGGAAGAAAATCTTGAGTAATCAGTTTTTTTTTTTAGATATTTTAATGAAGAAATACCTAGCCCTAAGTAAAATAAAAAATCTCAGATCCCAGATGCATAGCAGTTTATACGAGTTGTGCTTTGTCCAGCTTTGCCGTGGCGGCTTATAACATCGAGTGATGTTAAAACGAGATATTGAGATCCTTGACGTTGTTGATGAAATTCAAAAGTATTTGCAAACTTTAAAAACAAACAATTTATTTCCCTTAGAAAGAACATGTCTCTTATGTTAACAGCAAAATACAAAAACAATTAAAGATGAGCTGTTTAAAAATAGAATCGCCTTCTTTTCGCCTATATCAGATATCATGAAGGGAACGAACTGTATAGCTGTTGGAAGTATTCTTACGACTTCGTAATACCAAAAGCGTACATACAACTGAAAAGATTAGAGTGAAACCCTTTGCATTTAGAGTCATAAAAACGATATGGAATATTGTTTGATAATCACATTGTTCACTCGCACTAAGTTAAATGTTGAAAAACTGGTAGCAATCCTTTCCGTTAAAAAAAAAAAAAACGTATATATGTTTAGTAACAGTCGAGCTAGAAATAATCTACTGTGCCCCTTCTTTTACTTTTCCTTTTGCAATTTCAAAATATACTTTTAGAGGGTATTATTGATGTACATTTTACGTACAAACTTCGTACAAAGATAAACATGATTTGCCCACTTGTCACTAAGTTTTTTGCCACTTAACCGCTTTTCTACAGTCTTCATTATTTCTGCTCATTTCGCTCCTGAGATTTATTTTTTGTCACATCGCTACTTACACCGAACACTCAATTGTAAGCAAGTAAATACTCGCAGTTCAGCTCAATTCGACGCCATAGTTAGCTACCAGCTGAAAGAGGGACATAAAGTGAGAACGAATCTAGTTATTTATATAGCGCTGCCATCGTGATGCTCCAATACGTTTTATATAATACGTCAATAGTCGTTTTGTTTCCTGTCTTTGATATAAAAAGTTCTTTATTTGTTTCAGTTGTTTTTCATTTTAAGCGACATTCTATTAACGACATTGCAATGGCATTCAAAAGTTTTAAGTTCGTCGTGCAGCTGACGCTTTTCACGCTTTTTTGTTGGTACGAACATTTTATTTATCATCATATTTAGAAAACTGAAATCCTTTACCACTGTCCTTTTATTGCAATATTGCGATAAGAGATATCACTTAGCCATGAAAGCTTTTCTTTAAAAAAGATGAAGACAAATGAAATGATAAGTAACTAGGTCATTGGTACTTAAAAAAATTAAAGCAATTTATTTCCAGAAATAAGACTTTTACTAAAAATGATCTAAGTGTAATGCTCGGAAGGTAAATTTTTGAAGTGAAACGGAAATGGTTAGGACCGAAACAAGTGCTTCTTTAAGTAGAAGAAGCTTTAGTATTAATTTAATAAAAGCATGCTAATAACCGGTATAAGAATAAGATTTTGCAGAAGACGAATACAAGTATGAAAATAAAGGTGAGTACGTACATAGATGACGAAAAATATAAAGGCAACAGTAAAAATAAAAGCAAAAACAAAGATGCGTAAAAATAAAGGCAAAAATTAAGATCAAGGTTAATTTAAGCACTTTACTTATGCAATAGCAAAGGTGAAGGGGAATATGTAACGAAGAAAATAAGACAGATATTAAGAAAACTATAAGGATGAAGATACCGATATAAGTAAAGATGAAGATAGAGGAAGAAATATTTACATAAAACATTATAAAGAAAAGGGTATAGATAGAGACACAGAGACTCAATTTAGGAACTACTTCGGGATTCTCGGGTCTAAATCAAGATTTTCAAAACTCTTTCGTTATTCTCGGGACTAAATCTGGATTTTCAAGACTATTTCGGTATTCTGCGCACTAAATCATGATGATGAAGACTATTTCAAGATACTCTTTCTTGATTTTCGAGACTATTTTGGAATTTTCGCTTATATTTCCCATCACTGTAGTAAAGTTTTGTTTATGAAAACGAATATGGAAGCTTCGAACTCACACGAAAAGGAAATCATAGTTTGATATACTTTTATGACTAAAACAACTATTTTTGGTAAGTCTTTTTAATTTCACTGAAATATTTTTATCGCAATCTGCAGGCATTTTATCATAATGTTATTGTAATCATTTTTAGTCATCAGTTGTAATTTTGACTTTTAATTAGGTAAGTATTATTTACGTATGTATGCATCTCTAGTTTTTTCAACACAATTTTTTCTGCAATTGTATAAATAACTTAAATATATACATGTGTGTGTACATATGTTAGCAAGACAAAAAGAGTTAAAAAATATATAATTTTTTTCGTTTTTCGTTTTTCAGTTCTTTGACAGTTCGCCGCCCATGATGCCACATCGAAAAAATTTAGGCCTCACTGCTTTTCATTTAGATAATTTTGGCGATGAAAAATTTGCGTAGCGATTGTCAGAATTCCACTGCAGATCATTACTATAAACTTGTAGATGTATGGCAACCATGTACATAAATTAATGCGTACAACATTGTTACAGCACGTCCGCTAATCGGCGTTGGCATTTGTGGCGCGATAACGAATCACTTGCACTTCCATTTTCTGTCAATCACGCAGAGCGTGCTGCATCCAATTTTATCGAATTTGAATATAACAAAGTATTGCGTTTGGTATTTTGATCAAATCGCTACCTATGGCGGAAAGGTGCAAAGTCAACTTTTTTCAATTTTGAATTTTTGCTGCAGAATAACAGATAATACACAGTCACATTATTTAAAAATTATTTGGCATTGTCAATGACAATTAATTTTGACATTCCCACGACAGTCGGGTCTACGTAACCGGAACGACCTAGATTTATATCTGGCCAACGACTGTCACTCCAGCAATTTTCCCCAATTTTTGGGTTTGTGGTTACAACAACAAGAATCCTTCATTTTGAAACCTATAATAAACGATGAATCTTAGATTATCCCTTAAAACCTAGAAAAAACTTCTATTGAACAGCGAGCTCACTAGGATATCTGGAAATACTTTGAGGATATCGCCAACGTCTCTGATACTGATTCCAGTTTTTGTAGTGATGTGAATAGCCAAACGATGGTAGACAATGCAGCGACCGTACAAGAAAAAAGAAACGGAAATGAAGAAATATTTACAGGTACCCCTTATACCTAGACAAGTAGATCCTTTAATTTGGTGGAAGCATCTTCGCAAAAAATTCTCAAATTTACTTACACTGGCAGTGAAGTATCTCTGCGCACCACCTTCCTCAATGAACTCAGAAAGAGTGTTTAGCGTAATGGGTAGCATTTATGTTGAAAATAGAAACAGGTTGTTGACCGATTATTCGGAAGTACTTCTTTTTATAACGAAAAATACAAATATTTTCAACTTTAATTACTAATTAAATACACTATTAAATTTTGATTATAAAAATACAAAAAAAATGTTTGAACTACATTTTTAAATTGAATCTTCTATAATTGAAATTCGGAAATACGGCTGGATTTTAGCCAGTATCCGGCCGGATAGTCGGATAACATAAAAACTGCCGGATAAGCCGGATACCGGATATCTACCTTATACCCGGCACATCTCTAATGAATCTCATCAGAGAATAAGAACGCAAACAAACAAAAACAAACGTTTCGGCATCGTTTAGTTTCGCTTATAAAAGGTAATGAAACACAACAGATTCAAATCACTTGGAAGCATTTTGAAGAGTATTACCGAATCGCGATTTACATGCCATACCTAGATCTTTTCATTACGCATTTCGATTTCTAAACACCTTGTCGTGAACTGTTTGAGATATATATATCCATTTTACATCATTCGGTGCCAGAAATATGGACAAGTGAAGTTTAACTTTTGAGAAAACGCATCGCTGGTATAAATATTCAAAATTCACGTTGCTTTTCCAAATGTTCATCAAGTACTTAAAGTCATAACTGTTTTGCCTTATACGACTGACTCGAATGAAAGAACGTTTTCAACTTTCCGCCGCCTAACAACTTATTTCAGATCAACTATGAAAGAAGATAGTCTCAATATGCTAGTTTTTCCAAATATTCATCGCAATCTGGATGTTAATGTTGGATCAGCATTTAAAGAATTTTTATCAATACCTCGGTGAATTGAATTATTGAAAGCAGAATAATTTAGTAAATAACGCATCATGTGACTTTCCCTTGAGTTTTGCTGAATTATATCCACTGAATGCTCTAAATAAAACAATTATATTCTTGCGAATGACTGCACATACGTATCTGCTGACATTGCTGTTAGCTAGTTTGACTGAAACTTAATCCATCACTCTGGACCAGCTGCTTTGTCAACGTACTGGATACATTTTGAGCCTGTCTGGTCGTATAGCTTTCCATGCTGTTTTCACCGCATGCGGTAGAGCCGCACATTTGCATACATACACATGTATGTATAAATGTCATCGTACCTGCATTTGATAAGCATGTGTGGTTATAAATGCTTCCGCATAGCAAAAAAGAATTAATCGTCAACTTTAAGCAAAATATTGTACATTTTATGCCTCCCACAAAGTGACACCGTAAGCTTAGTTTGGCTAACATTCGGAAATAGGTTGTGGCCGCCGGCACATTCTGTTTTTGTCATTTATCTTCTGCGTACTTACATATAATTATGAGTACCTACTCATGGTGACGTGTGGTATAACTTCGAATGAACCAAAAAATATTAGTATATCATAAAAACACCATTTTACTGCGAGTCTATTTATTTTCTCTATTTATTTTATTCATTCATTTCTCGATATCGGCGCAGTTTAGTGGCGGATCTAGGTTTTCACTAGGGGGCGAAAGGGGGTTTGGATTTTTAATTTTTACGCCTATTTGATTTAAGGATAGTTTTTAAGAACTATCAAGAAGTATCTTTCGGAAGTAATTATATGAGCTCAAGGATATGATGGAGCTCCAGCTATTAGTGCTGAATTCCACGGTCGAGCACATAGTACAATTCGATTTTCCTGTTGTGCAGTGTACTCCATATAGTTTTAACGCAGCTGTGAATACAGCTTGTGAATAATGCGTTGCGGGATATTGCAGAGTTGAATGATTTTTGCAAAAGAAAAGTGAACGTATACATTGAACTTAGGCCAGAAATCTTTGAAACTCTTGAAGAGACAGCAGCATGGAAAAACTACAAATCAGCAACTCAAACTTTCAGCTATTTCTACTCTACTACTATTTCAAAAGTCTTGCAAAATAATGCAGTCATTGCACCCCATCGGTTTGCTATTGAGCTAACAACTGCAATCAGAAGCGCAAGATTTGCCCGAGGCCTTGAAATTTGCGAGGAACATTTTAAGCAGGAATTTAAGAGCCACCGCTAAATTTAGCTGCAGATGTTTTTAAGTATTTAAAACCTATTGGAAATTAGCGCATCGCAGCTCTCATCGGATTTGCTTCTCGTTTATCGTAAGATGCAATAAATATCGTTTTGTAGAGAAAGAAACTCTCTAAATATTCAAACGCTTGGTTGGTTGTACATGGCGTATGAGTAACATTATTTGCTGTTAAATATTTCCTCCATCCTAGTACGATGAACTAGAAACAAACCGGCAGTGATGTTAACAACGCTACGCTTTGCCAATAGTTTTTAAATAATTAAAAACACTTCCTGTCAAATTGAGGGGTAGGAAAATTCGTTATCTTATTAAGTATTATTTTCGGAGCAAGATGGTATGCTTTTTATCTATTAGAGCAACATTTAAGCGTACAGCTAAAAGGTATGCCAGATTGATTGGGCTATCAATGAGAATAATGCCTTTTTTATATAAAATATTCTTATATGCTGCACTAAATTTTTGAAATAAAAGAGTTTCATATTTTACCATTGGCTCATCTGAAATTCGTATTTCTGTATCAGATTATCTTGAGATCTGGAAGAATCAGTCTTGGTCTTGAAACCTTTTCATTATTGTCGCATTCCTGTCTGATCTCAAGCATCTCAAGCTCTTTGCACTCACGTCTTACTGAGTCTCTTTCTTCTTTTATATGTCTCTCCTTCCTCCTCTTCTCCCTGTATCGCTCAACTTTCGGTCACAAAGAATAACCAACTTGTGGTCTGGTTTTTTTTTGCGGGATCCCTGTAACATACATCACTTATAATTAGCTACAAAAAGCTATCTTGAAACTAGTTGAAAAATAACGCAGGAGTAATGCTGACGTAATCGGGGGATTGTTTTCTTTGCACAAGTTTCTATTTAAATATACTCATCAAAATTTTACTTTTAATACACTTTCTTTCTGCACTTCACAAATACTTTTTCGAGTTGAGAACAATTAAAAGAAAGATAAAGAAAATAAAATATACAGATAATAGTGGTTTAGTTCCATCATAATCAGTTTCAAGTTAACTTATAGGTAGATGCATTTCCCGCAGGGCATTGGCTGCAAAATGCTTTGTTTGGTGCGTATTTCTCTGCAGCAGTTGTCCCTGCGTGTGCGGTAGTATCCAACGACTTCCTCCGCAGTGGCAGAATGTATATATATGTATATTTGTTTGAAGAACAGTTTCCTGTTTAAGCAGAATTGCGAGCCGATTGAAAAATTCCATGACTGTCCGTTCTCGACGTCGCATTGTCAGGCGACCGTTCTTCATTTTACATTGTTGGCTCCTCTAATAGAACACTCGAAGCGTATCTTCCGTCTAGCATACCATGATCAATTTTGTTCTTCATTCTTTGATCAGGGCCCAAGTGGCAAGTGGAGGTTTCGATGACTACCGTCCTTCTCCTACGATGGAGTGTGCGCACAAATGCGGATTTTGTACTCCACATTTGTGCACCGCGATGATGTTAGCCTTGTATTTTGTGAGAACATCGTTTAGTTGTATAGAGACGCCTTCGCTTTACAGGGTCCGCATACACGATGTTACTCATACGCCCCGGGTAACACGTGGAGTGATAAGTCTTTATCGAAACCAGCATTGGTAATGCTGTGGTAGAAGCAGCTAACAAATTAAATTTAGTTTATTTGTGGTTGGATACAAATTTCTTAGATTGGGCATATTGACAGAAAGCTATTCTGGATATTATGTGGTAAAGTAAAAATAACAGGTTGAAACCATGGTACAATAATTACAGGTATTGTCTTCCCAGAGAGCGCATATTCCGATCTGCCTTATTTGAAAAACAACATTGTTGCCCACAGTAGAAGGTTTACTGCTATGGAAAAGGTATACTTCCATACCCCAAAAAAAAATTTCTTGATAAATAAATTCAAAGTTTGTATGGCTCACTTCATTTCAGAGGTTTTTTCCTTTGTTTTGAAAAACTATACAAATTAAATTGAGCGAAACCAAAATGCAAAGCCAAATAAAAGTAATACTACGTTCAAATTATCGAGTTATGGTCTGATTATGCATACTTCGCGTAACTTCGCACAACTTCGCATAAACTTCCAACTGTAATTTCGTATGTACTTTGTATTTATTTTGTTTTTATTTCAGTACCCATAAATTAGCAGAACTTTTAAAATCTTAGCGATCTGTTGAGTTTGGATTTAGCTTCACATTTCTTAAGTTACATTTTTATTGCACTGGTACAAATGGTTGTGCGAAGTTGTGCGAAGTTATGCGAAGTATGCGTAATCAGTTAAATGGGCTTCAACAAGTTAAATGAACAAAAGTGTTTATAAACTAGTTAAATCGCATGCAATTGTTGTTGGAAAATTGAACCAGCTAAATCATTTAACTCGTTTGAAAACCAGTTCAGCACAGAGTTGTATCAGAAAGCTTTCTGATTCAGCCAATCAGAAAGAGCCAAAAGCTTTCATTTGACACGCTAACGTTCAAAAAATTGTATTGATCGTATTTTCTTAAATTATAGACCCTCTACTGTTAAAAAACTACCCCAGCCTAGCATCCGATTTAAATATATGGTGTTTTTGTGTATAAATTAGTGTAACTAATTCATTTAAAAAAGAATAAATTCATAAAAAACAAAAATAAATTATAGTGTGAGGCAATTTTTCAGAAATATTCAGAAAAAAAAGCCCAACAAATATGCATGTAGAGATTTAACACTTGCGAACATTATTCTCTTTTCTCCTTCCTTATCGTCCCAACCATCGTGACAACTCAGGCAGGCTCTGTTTTAAGGTACTATTATGCCAAAAATATAAACAATCGATTCAAAATTCATACAACATTTTTGTCCCAACCACATGCCGTGTATGCGGTTATGAATGAATGGCGACAATATAAGCAAACAACTGATTTATATCGTGGCAGAAAACTAACTTATGTATACATATTAGTGTACAATCCGCATAGTACATGCCTAACAAAATACTTACTTGACTTCGTTGAAATGTGACATCGAACATGTAACTTCATAGAAACCATGCAACATAGAACAAGCTGTGAGCAATGAGCGGTAACATTAAAAAATACCTCAATATGAGACAGTAATAAAGCAAAGGAAAAAGCTTTGAAGCCGACTAATAGTTTCCTATGGCTGTTGCTCTGCTGTAGATGAGCGAACTCATATTGGCGCGGGATTATTTGCTTATTCGCTTATTGCTCGTCAGCTTTTTAAAATTACGTACGGATGCAATGAATTTTCAATGTTGTATGCAATTTTACTTCCTTTTTTTGTTAAATTTAATTATAAAGTACTCAGCAATTCTGCATTGCTATAAACTACAACTAACTACACCATGTCTCACCTGTGAATAAGAAACCCTTTGTTATCACGGACTTCTCGGGTTACCGTGTTTGTAGTTTCTATGTCAAAATAATCGATTTGCTACAGAAAGCTGTCGGTCTACGTATCCCCTGGGGCATGTGAGTGACAGCCAATGTCTTCAACTTGTCTATTCGTTATCGTCAATCCTCCTTGCAAATATGTATGTAGATATGTACTGAACGCGTATAACGGCATCATCGGCGTGCTGTTCACTTGGCTGTGATTTCCTTGCTAAGTAGTTTCTTTTGTTTTGAAAGAAGGGAAGAAATGTAATCCTTTAAAGTAGTTTTATTTCAGAAGTAGGATCCAATATTCCAGTTAATTTCTCTTGCTGCATCACATATTGCCTTTTAGTTTTCTTATAACGTTTCGCATTCTAGGGGATGTCTTACTCTTATTACCCGTATACCATTTGTCATAATCACAGTTAACCAAAGTATGGACATAGTATGTATAAAATCTACATACGCCAGGACATTCATAGGATAATCACCATCAAAGATAAAAGCGAAAAGTAACGAAAAGGAACAGAGGAAGGTAAGTTGTGGCCAATAAAATTAAAGAAAAGAAAAGAAAAGAAAAGAAAAGAAAAGAAAAGAAAAGAAA
>NW_023458560.1:15546917-15573776 GCF_013731165.1 Rhagoletis pomonella
GAAAAGAAAAGAAAAGAAAAGAAAAGAAAAGAAAAGAAAAGAAAAGATAAGAAAAGAAAATAAAAATAAAGAAGTAGTAGAAGTATATAAAAAATAGAAAGAAATAAAGGAATATAAAATAAAAGAAACTAAATGTCAATTCAAAGATAATGCTAATATGTACTATAACATAAATAACTAGTAATTTTTAGCAAAAAAAAAACCGACTTCAACTCTCATATAAAAAAAAAATATATATATATATATCTCATGATCCGCTGATCGGATCTTACCAGATTAGTATGGGACCACCTCTGAGACACTACCTTTCCGAAGCAAAAAGAATTATCGAAATCGGTTGACGTGGTCCAAAGTTATGCGGTAACATACATAAAAAAAAAAAAAAAAAATATTCCGACGAACTGATAACCTCCTCCTTTTTTGGAAGTCGGTTAAAAATAAGTACATATCCCTGAAAGACAGCACACTTTATTGGTATGGCCTTTTTAATAAAAAATAAAATAGGTTTAAAAACTCTATAAAGTTATATTTTCATACAAATTTTCGATGTATTAAGCAATTAGAGTCTTCTCTATTTTTGATGAGTTTGGGTGTTAACCTAATTTATATTTTTTTTTTATAAATATTTTTCTCAACTTAGACTCCAAGTGCGCAAACGTTTTTGTTCTTCTGCAATCACTGCTGCCACGCTCTCGAAACAATAAGAAACTAGCACACAACAAGACTAATGAAAAGAGAAAGCTTTATCCTCACAAAGAACCACAAGCCAGTTTTATCGTTGTTTGCGCAGCTGAAACGGAATATAAACAAAGGTATGATTGGAAAGTACAGTCAGAATCAACTATTCCTCACTACGTCATATTAACACGCTTCCTATCGAAAAATTGAATATTAAGAAAATTGGCTCTTCTGACATTTTCTTTTGCCATCTAATTGGGTTTTGTTTGCTTTTTGTACACAAATGACATCGCCGCCAAGACGGCGCAATCTTCTTTATATACATAGTCGATAAGTAGCTGCCAATAAATATTACTTAGGGTGCCAAGAAAAAATTCACGAATCATGAAAGTATCCTGAAGAAGTTGCACTTTGGGGAAATTTGCTGACTAGTTAAAATTTCTTCTTTTTGACCAAAAATTTAATTTCAAGATAGGCCATTTTATGTAAAAATCGGCCTCTTGCATGACGCTTTTCTTCGAAGATCTATACTAAAATTTGACGACAAAATTTTTTTGGAATATTTTTACACTGGGTATTATAACTTTGTTCACATAACGGTTGTTTGCAACAGCCACAACGAATCGAGATAGATACAGACAAATGTACACATAAATTATAAGAATGAAAAGAGAAGTCGATTAAGCCATGTCTGTCTGTCCGTTGGTCCATCCGTGTACACGAAACTCGAGCAAAAATGGAGATATCTCAACGAAATTTGGTATGATATTGCTCTTTACCCAAGGTTGGTATTGAAAAATGGCGAAATCGGAAATACGAAAACTGGGATACTTCAGTAACTACTAAAACTTATTCACTGAAAGTTGTTATTTACAATGACTTTTAGACGTAAAATTAGAATATTATAAATTTTTGGAAAATGGGCGTAGCCACGCCCACTTATGATTACATGTGTATATCTTGGTAACCGCAGCACCAATTTCTCCCAAACTTGGCACAGTTGTTGGTCCTGGTACAACATACCCAATGGGCTGCAAATTTTTAAAATCGTACAATAACCCCGCCCACATCCCATATAACGGTAATTTTGAAAAATACGAAATCTTCGATAAATCAGTAAATACAAAAGCTAATTTATACAAAATTGATATTTACAATAATTCTTTAGCAAAAAAACATGTTTATGATAAAATTTTGGAAAATGGGCGTGGCACCGCCCACTTATTATCTCGGTAAGCGTTCGATCATTTTGTACCAAACTTGGTATGATTATTTCGTCTGAAATAAGTATATGTATTTATATTGCATTTCTATAGAGCAATGATACGCACCCATTTTGAAATTGCCAACAACCATACTATAAAGCTTCTAGGACAGATTCAGTACAGAACCGGATCATTGTTGCCGCCAGGGATGGACGAGGAAAAGGTTCTTCAAATTTATTTCGTTTTGTAAATAACCGTGCTATGAAATACTGCACAATTGGAGAATCTCAAGAACCTCTTCACGGACATAACACTTCAGTTAGGTTATTTAAAGCGGCAAATGACCACCAAAACAATATTCTTAGCAATGTGCCAATGAAAATCGTGAATTGTTGGTGAAAAATCTGGACCAAAAAATTAACAACAAAAAAATTTTTTTGGCGGGGTGAAGTTCGCCGGGTCTGCTAGTACACATATAAAGCGCTTTTGAATCATTAAAACGCAGTTTTTTGTTTTCATCACAAATGTCGGCTGTTGCGTCGCGTGAAGACTACCGCGGTAAAGTAAGGTAAGTTAATTTAACGGGATTTTATTGTGTTCACATATCAATAACTGATGCTTTTTTATCTCCGTTACTTTGCGTATTTTCATGGAGTCTACACATCGTAGAATCTTTACTACTGGCTCCAAAACTGACGCAGAGCCAAGGTCTGGAGTATATATCGAAAGTAGCGGTGACAATCTTCACTTTTATCTTGGGGAACATGCCGCGTTATTTCAAAGGTATCTACAAAAAACGGCGCAGAAGCAGAGTTTATTAGTCATTAGTGCCAGCTAAGCTACATTTAAGGCATTGATCAACCCCCTAACAAGTTACAAACTAGTACGGTAATGCAAGTCTAGACCAAAGTTTGTAGTTATGTTGGAAAACATAACGAACTTGTTATAGTTACCCACTCGGGAGTACCTTGTAATGAGGCATCTGAGCATTTGGCCAGAGGGGGCCCGGGACCGGCTTTCCGCGGTCTGGTGGCAGCCACCGTGAAACTGGGTGAAAAATTCAAGTTGCCTTCAATCTCAGAGGATCTTTCTGAGAATTTGCTTACTTTGAGCAGGTGAGACTGAAGAAAACTTGTAGGCAGGTGATAGGCAGACATAACAACTCCCTTTTCACTTCCTGCCTTGAGAAGATGCGGATGGGTATCACCGCTACTCTTCTTGGCGGTTTCAATCTAACCTAAGACTTTTAATTTTGCACATTTTTTTGCCAACGCAAACGTAATTTTGAGGCGGCGCGTAGCACATCGGGCATTTTTTAGTGGGTTCTGGAACAATAAATATTACTCATACGCAAGGGTGATCCAAAATAATAACGCACAATTTAACTTACATATATAACTACTTAAAGAATTTAAACAAAAAATAAGTATAGTAATAATTTCGTTGGCGGCCGCTGTGGTGTAGTGGTAAGCAGTGCGCGCTTCCACTCTGCAGGGCCTGGGTTCAAACCCTGGTCAAAGCAACATCGCAAAAAATTTTGAAAAAATTTTTTTTCTATATTTCTGCCATGAGAAAACAGCTTCTCATAAAAATGACATCTTCGTTCGGACGCGGCGTAAAACTGTAGGCCCCTCCCCTTTGTGTGACAACATCAAGGCGCGCGCCACAAATCTGAGGAGAAACTCGGCCAAACACCAAAATATGTGTAATCGCCAATCTATTATTATTATTATTAATTTTTTAACTGCCAAATTCTCTCCAAAGTTACGCCGTAAGAAGCATTTTTAAACGCCAAAGCTCTGCTACAATACGGACGTAGGCCTCCAAGGTGGTAAGTGTTGAAATAAAAGAAATTTACGACATCTATAAAAATGAGGTAGCAAAATAAAAAATCGTGGCTGAAAGTAATTTGTGGTGTAATAACAATTATAATATGTTTCGATTTATGTGGATTATTACAATAAGAAGCATATTTGGTATTGCGTCAGTAGAAGGCGCGTCAAGGTTAATCGTAGCAGAAGGCTGTTGACATGGATTAGAGCGCCACCATTACGTAAACCAGATATATGTAAGTATGTTTAACACGTTTATTTCAATAAAACTTTGTCACTTCTCACATGCGTGAATATCACAGTAAGTCGAATAATATACATATGTATATGTGTATTTATATACATATGTCACAGACACAACACACAACATTCGCAACTCAAGAAATCCCAAATGTTCAGGAGAGGCAAAAAAAATGTTGATGCTGCGCAAGCGACGTAAGAAAAACAAAAACAGTTTTATAAGTATTTTTCCAGTTAAAGAATACTTAATGGGAAAAACATAATTTTGAAAAAAAAAATTGAGTTGTAATTGTTTTCGATTTAGGGAGCCATTTATGTATTTATGAGTAACTAAGCAGTAATTGTAGCCCTGCCCATAATGTAAAATAGCGTACGTCACAGTAATATGCCAAAAGTAGTCATAGCTTGCTGGCTAGAAGAACGTTATATTAGTTAGTGTTGTTAGTTCTCCAGAAATGATCGAGAAATCTTCTTTTAAGTTGAGTTAAAAAATCTGTTTGTGTTTGAAGCCTTGTCCTTTTATTTTTTGATTTTTGAGTCATGAATTTCTTTAATCGGACGGGTGATATGAATATTTGTATCCAAATTTGTAAATATTTTAAATACGTGTTTGTCAGTTTTGGTTATAAACAAACACAATCGTTGATTGTGTAAACAGTGAGGGGCGCAGAAAAATCATTGAGTCAGGTAGAACCATCGTAATGATAATGATAACGATTACGGTGATCATTGAAATTTTTTCCACGCATACAAATGCTAAAAGAATATCGTCTTACTCACACTCATTCATTTGTTATGCTTACTTTAAAATAAACATTTGATAGGTTTTATATTCAGTCTCGCCAGATGATTTTCTCCTTTGATTTTTCAAATATCAAATAAAACGAAATTTTGTTATCGAATAAACCGATATATACATATAGAACTGTATCTTAAAATTCACTGTGAATTCATTGTATTTTTTACTTTGTTAAAGCCGCATACAGAATGTTTTTACCAATCTTGCTTTTAAATACAATAAATTTCCCTTCGATGATTCTTTTTTATATATTCATATATAAATATTATTATTTATTATATATTCATATTTATGTTAGAAGTTTTAAAAATTTTGGTGTTCGCATTTTTGCTCAAATTGAGTGATGGTTTTTCCAATTCGATTGATTCCAACTCTTTCCTTGTTTCGACAAAGCGTTTAGTCCATATTGAATTACACTGGAACTCAATAGGCTGCATTTATAAATCTTCGATTTCCAACCAATAAAATTTAAACAGCGATAACTCGTTGAATTCAGAAAACCTCGATGAATATTCTTCGATGACAGAAATTATTATCAACGAAAACTCTTAAGTCACTTTTGCTCCGTCTGTTTTTGCTACAAATCAAAATCGGATTATAAATTTTTGAAGTTTGGAGAAGATTTGCAATTTATGGAAACAACATCTTTACCAACAATTTGCGTTTTAGTCTCAAAAGCGTGAATAAAATCTATGTATCATAATTATACAAGGTTTATTAGTGCATTGAAGCTTTGCGTTCAAATTATTGAAATGCTGGCACATATCCGCAAAAAACATAAATTTTGCAAGCCACGTATAAGGCTCAAACCTTCGTTTATTTAATGCCCGCGAAGATATGAGATGACTACACCCATTATATTACCAAGGGACACAAGACCATGCTTTGCACACAAAGCTTGTTGATGAATGATGCAATAGAACTCAAGAACTAAATGTCTTATGCAGACTTTTTTGGTACCTGTCTTTATTTTTGGCTCTTCTGAGCTGTATTGTTGGGTGTGAATAAATTTTGCTTTGATCTCCAGTTTACACGAAACGATATATTGTTCGATTAGGTACTAACTACTACTACCAGCAAATGACGAATTGGGTCCCAAATTAATACCATGTCCAAATTATTTTGTTGCGTGCCATCAATGGTACGCGTGCCTTTGGTTCGCCAGCCCTGTTATAGGGTACGAAAACTTTGCGGTAGATGGCGCTGGCGTCGAGATATGAAAACTGAATTTAAAATTACATTTGATTCAACTTTATAATGTGTATTACCCACATAAATATAAATACCTTTAACTTTTCCCAGAAAAATGTCCGGATGGGTTTACCTGTAGTCGAGTTCTCAGTAAAAATTGTATTTCCTGTCCAATGCGATTCAAATTCCGTATATAACTATATAAGCCATTTAAATAGAAACAAGTTTTTCAAAAATTGGTCTTATAAGTGCCGTTGAAGTGTAGATATCTCTGAAAACCTATTTCCTCGATATGTGCTACTGATATCGAGGTGTACCCATATATATTATTAAATATGATTGATTCAAATTCAGAACTGAGCCAATCTAAATCGTGCTCAAAATACTTGCTGATTTAAATATAATGAACGTTTAAGTTATCATCACTTGTTCTGTTGAAAATTTTAATCCACTAGATTTGCCACACACTATAGCTCTGATACAATACTTTTCGTGTAAAATCCTGTAAAAATATCAAACAGCAAAATTACTCTCTGAAGTGAGAGTAAAAAGTGAGTAACAACAAAAAGTACGGGAACAAAAAAGCATTTGTCCTGTAAAAACGTCAACCAGTGATCGCTTGACACTTTTCATGATTTTACCAGCAGAAAAAATGGTAAAATCTTGCAACTTCATTCTCTACACAACTTTCCAAAATCACTCTCATCACAGGATTTTGGAGGAATTTGGAGTACGGGATCATTTTTCATGTAAATTCCTGCAAGTTCGTGTAAAAACCTGTAACTTCATGGAGTACTGGATGAGCTTATATTTCATCACCAAAAATTGCTATGATTCGTAATCAGCAACAACAAAAACCGTTGGATACGAAGTTTAATAAAGTTTGAAAATCAAAAGGTAATATTCTATTGACCGATTCAGCACAGGGGATGTTGAGGTTTGTTTTTCCCCATAGACACTATAAATGACTTGATCTAGAAAAACGAAAAAATACTGGTACTGGTGGGTCTTTTAAAAATCCTTAAATAAAATATCTATTCCTAATTTGTTTTCAAAATTTTCAGTAGTCAATTTACGTACATATTTATGAATGTAGATATGCACTTTAATTGCCTAGACCTCTATGAACTCAGCCCCATCAATCAAATATTAGATGGCAACAGCGGGATTGTCATCGTAAAAAGCACAGGGCGTAGGTATGTGGGCAACTAAATTTTCTGCGACCGAGATAATTCGAATTGAGAGTAGTCGTGAAATGTGCCAATCGTTGCACGATATGCCTCCACCAATCTGCTACGTTTCAACGGTAGCTATACTAATTCACTTGCCATACCTGAAATGGAACTCAGTACTCGCCGAGACTCGCTTTCTGTTCGTTTCGTCGCGTGCGCATTTTAGGCATTGTTCAACAGAAATTTGACAGGATATTCAGCAGTTTCTGTAGCGAGTCAAGAGGGCACGAAATTAGTTGCATTGTTGAAGTATTCGATGCCTAAACTTTTTGAGTACATCCTTTTGCATACATACATCCTTTTGCATACATACATCCATATACATTAGACTGAACCAATTTTGCACAATGTCGTTATTTTTTTAGGCTAATAGCTAGAAACTTTCGAAGTTTGGTTACAAAATTCAAATATTAACCCAATGCGAGTAACCGTTTTATACAATTTTTGGTCGCTGAACACGATTGCACCATTAAATTTTTTCTACCATCAAAAATTCTTGAGAAAATCAAGAAAATCTGAGAAAAAAGTAGAACAAAATATAAACTTTTCACTTTTATTGCCGAATAGTTATTGTTTAGAATTTGTTTGTATCAAGGAAAGATAGACAAAGCTGTAGGTCACTCTAAGAGCTTTAAAATTAAGAATCGGTATGATTTGGTTAAATCAGTGTCGGGATACGAGCAAATTTCTAAAACGGTGCAAAGTATCATAGTTCCGGGTAACGGGTTAAATGACTCAAGTTTCAAGTTTCTACGCTTGGAAATCATCACAAGGTGTACATTAAGCTGGGTTAATTTTTATGAGAGACTTTTTTGACTATGTGTGTATAGCACATAAGGATTTTACTTGTAATTCTAAGCAAATTTGCCGAAGAAACCGTGGGTTTAAAATCAATTTGACGTTTGTCAAATTGCGAAAATATGCAATAATATATGTGAAGAAGTGCTTAAATTTTGTACAAAACTTGCTATAGAGATTTTTTGGCATGAATAATCCATTATTCCGCCAGAGTTAGCAACAGTGAAAATTTCCCCATTTTCTTCGAAACCTATTTTCGCACTTTGGCAAACCCCATATTTATTTTAGACCCATCGTTTCTTCGGCTAATTTTCTTAAAATTATATGTAGAATCCTCCTATGCTATACGAGCGTATTAAAAAAAAATTTACCCTCCCTAGTGTACAGGATAGTGAACTTGCTGGCAAAATTAAAGAAAATGAAGTGAACAAATTATTTATTACGATTTTATCGATACATAATTCTTTTTCTCAAACAGTATACTGTGAATATTTTTACCCCCGTTTTTAGTCAAAGGTAAATTGAATACAAATTGGAGGCGTTCCACAGAGTCGAAGTAGAAGTTGAACTGTGAGTCAGTGTGGTAAAACAACAATCTGCCTAATTCTGACTTTCGCCAAAAAAAAAACAAATTCACCCGAAAATTTTTCATCCATATATAGTAAATACATGGAAACGAAAAGTGAAAAGTGAACCGGTTCGGGGAAAATGAAACTCATGATAGGGCTGAATATATACGCGATCCGTACGATAAGTCGAAAAAAATAATTGTGAATCCTAAAATAACGAGAAATTAAAAGCCTATTTACGCCCAAGACATATTTATTTGACCGAAATAAAAAATGTCGAAAATAGAAATTTCTTCACTTTAAACTTATTTGAATGACCTACAATTCTTTGGTTGATAAAAAAATTCTAAACAATAACTATTAAGCATTAGGCATTAAGAGTGAAAAGTTTAATTTTTTTCTCCTTTTTCTAAATTTTTCACAAAATCTACCCTTGGCATCTCCTTGATCACGCTCTAAATTATTAGTAGCCAAAAATTCTACCAAACGGAAACTCGCCCACTATAAGGGTAACTTTCTCAAGATTGGATCATAAGCTGGTTGAAATCCAGAACTATAATAGCGGAACTAGGAGACAGTAAGCTGCCACTCGTGGCTGTTCTCAAGGGGGAGTCTTATCGCCCCTACTATGGACACTAGTTATTGGCGAACTCCTCGAAAAGCTATTTGGCTTTGGATTCAAGGCAAATGGATATGCAAGTGACCTAGTCATCTATGTTGTTGACTGGAATGATGACACTATTTACTCCGGATTACAAGCTGAGCTCAGATTAACGGAAGACTGGTGTGCTTCAAAGGGATTGCCAATAAAGTCCACCGCTGTCCCATTTTTTAAAAGAAAGAAAGTCAACTTGATTAGACCCACCTTGGCAGGGACAGAAATTGAGTATCTATGGGTAACTCTGGACAAAAGGCTCAATTGGAACTCACATATCTCGACTGTTACCAACAAGGCTACAAGGGTGTTTTATGCCTGCCAGAGAATCCATGATAAAACTTGAGGAATATCACCCGAACTAAGGTACGGTCATTGTTACATATGCGGCACTGACCAGCAAAGCAAGTAAGTGCGGGTGCCAACTTGAGCGAGCTACAATGCATGGTCCGCGTGCCCATCACAGGAGCTATGGGCACCTGTCCAACGTATGCCCTTGGTGTGATTACAGCCATTCTTCCTCTGCCTATTCTGATTGAAAAGTAGGCCTGCTGGAGCGCCCTATGACCGCCCAATGTAATCAGCATGGAAAATGGGGATCTTCGGGGTCACGTGGAGGTTCTCAAGCCATTCCTGGATAACCCCGCTAGTAAGTTCACAGACATCGGCGCAATAATCCTTTCCAAGCCCCACAAGGTCAGAATTCCAGACGGTCAGACGGGCGTAATGGGGATGGTGGAAGTCAAAGGGAATGAAACAATCAAAGAAAACCTAATAAGTTTAGCTACCATTTGAACAAAATGTGACTTTCTGTAGAGACCTGCCGCCCGTTTTGTGGGCTGATGGAGGAAACCTCAGAGCAAATTCTTTGTGACTGCCTACGTACCATGAATCGTAGGCTGATATACCTTGGAGAACGATTATCTTCGCCATCCGTAATTTGGAACCCGGCACCCTCCAATGTGCTTAATTTCTTGGCCTAAGGTTGGAATAACTACAGTTAGGGTTTAGCACAATAGGTATCTTTTAGAACGCAGTGCGGGTATACCCGACGTAATAATTATAATAATGGATTTTTCGTCAGGTGGAATGCACCAGAGAATACTAGGAAGTGTGGAGAACTTAGAAGAACTTCCACCCTGGCTTTTGACGCCATGCTTAACATAGCGCTGTCGGTAATACTGATAAGGCGGCTACTCCAAAGGGCTTTTGTTAGACTACACTTAATATTCTTGGACTCTTCGACTTTATCCCTGATAACACAGATCATTGCTTGACTAGGGTGAAACCAATTAGCTTTTTTCGCACGCACATCACACTAAGGAGTAAGTGGAAGAGGAGTGGTGGTTGGTAGAAGGAACCGGTTAACCTTTCCACGGCTGGGTCGAGGCTTGACGGAAAGGTCAGTAGATGGAAGTTTTCCAGGCAACTCGCCATCAACCTTAAGTCTTACCCGAGGTAATGAGGAAAAGGTAATTTTTCACTTAAATTGCCGGTTTCACGGCAGTTAGAGAAGCAGCAAAAAACTTTTCGAATTAATTTAAAAAGTTGGCTCAGAACTATTTTACAGATTCCTATAAATCCAAAACTCGATCGATATGTATGTAGGTATCTCAAGGTATCTTAACTAACTACCGCATGCATATGTTCATATGTATATTTGAATGTAGGTATGTGTGTACCTAAATACATGCCAACAACAAGCCCCTTTTTTCAACTCACAAAGCCAAGCCAAGTATGGAAATATTTCAATTAGTCAGGTAAGGACGATTGAAGAGTTGGTCAGTTTTTTTGGATTGTTGCCAATTAGAGGCACTAGAAATTGGGTGTGGTGGCGCACATACTCATTAACGCGCATGTATAGGCTTGCAGACATTCATATATTGCTAACAGTTGCGTTACAAATTTATATTACGGCAAATTGGCATGCGAAAGCTCAACAAAAAGGGTATAGGTATGCGGCATAAATTATTGCTTTCTGCACCTTGCTGATTCAATTATATTTTTACAGCCCTTATTTTATGTGCACTAAAATGAAAATTAAATTTGGAAGTGTAATAACGGTAGTTGAATAATTTCGGCAATACGCTTAAAGTTGTGGCGGGTGTCAACCAAAACACAAAAATGGCTACGACATTAACTCATACTTTTGGCACAAACATACCATTTTAGGTACATTGAGAACGTGTCCAAATAAATTATCGGGAAATTTTCTCTTATTTTCATAGGCATTTCGACGGATCTTCCAATAGTCTCCCTCCCTTGCAAAGGGGCATAAGTATCTCAAACAACACTCTCTAACAAAAAAAACTTTCTATTAATAACAGAAAATCATTTTTAATTGCTTTTTATTGAATAATAAACAGGGCCCGAAAGTAATCATTATTATGGAGGATATTTATTTTAAAATCATTAATATTCGTTATTTTATCAACCTTATTTTTTAGATAAGATTTAGATTAGATTTCGAGTTTTATTTTTTTGATCATATTATAACCGTTATTTTCAGATTTAATTTTTTAGATCAATGGAAACGCAGTCTCTATTATAATCGTTAAAAAAGATCGAAAAAAATAAAAATCCAAAATAACGATTAGAGATGATCGAAAAAATTAAAATCATAAAATAACGATTAAAGATGATCGGAAAAATTAAATCTAAAAATAACGATTAAATTGTGATTTTTATTATAAAATCATAACTATTAAGGTCCGTGATATTAAATATTAAGTACTTTTTAGTTAATTAAAAATAATATATTATGAATCGTAGTATCTTAAGGCCTGTTTTGAATTAATTTTACGAGATACGACGTAGTAGTGATTTCTGAGATACGAGGTTTTGCCTAAGTATGGTCGAATTGTTTACCGTGTATACAGCTTGTAGAGTACGTGATTGAACAAAGTTGAGATTTCTCTATTTTGACCTTAGCTAGGGTGCATATCTCCTAAATTTGCTCTACCGTGTAAACTTAATTGATATAAGAGTTTTTTATGTCAGTAAGGCAAAAAGGGTTCATATACCAAATTATGTAGACTAATACTTACGAACACACTTGCAATTTTAGTAAAAAAATTTATTAATTGATGTATTTATTAATTTTTATTTTTTGAGCACAATTAACTTTCATGGGCTTGGCGAGCTTAAGATATTGACCAAAAATTGTCATATTTCACACAGATTGTTTTTAGAGCATAATGAAGCATATTTTTGCTATTACCAATTAAAATTTAAAAAAAAAAACGGATTTTCGGCCCACGCTAGTTTACATCTCATAATTTGTAAGAAAGCAAAAATTTTCAAGAAATAGACATAACTTAACCCATCCTAAGGACTTGGGATACATGTATATATATTTTTATTTTTTCATAATATCAAACATTTGTAACTTCAATTTATAAAGTACATTTTTTGTGCATAAGTATTTTGCAAAGTAAGTACAAATAATAAATAGTAAGTACACTCTGAAGAGAGCATGTACACCTACTACTGAAAAGTATCTATTTTTCAACAAGAATCTGTATAAATGTACGTATAAGATGTTCAGGATTGGATTTAGAACTTGAGATCTTTAAAATATACTCATAAATACACATACAAAATGTTTAAAATTGCAAAAATTTTCAAACTACAAATACATTTCCTACTAATAATAAACATTAGGGGCTCACATTTACTCTATTTTAAACATTTTATGCGTAATTTTGCTCTTCGCGACAAATTTGGTATGTAAAAGTAAACAGGCAATGTTTAATGTGCAAATTTGCACACATTAAAATAGGAAACTGGTTACCTCTCTTAATATGCGCAAATAAACAAAATTTGTTCATACAAATTTCCTTAAATAAATCAAATTTAGTTTTTTTAACAGTGTATTTTAAACTACATTGAAATCTTCTTTCCTTTTAAATTAACAAATGAAAATATGTGATATGAAAAAGATTACTACAGAAAGAGTATATATTTACTTTATATATATGTATATTAAGATCTTGCTTAAAGCATCCTTTTTAACTAATTAAAACAATTGCGCTTATATCTCTTCATATGTTCACTGCTTCGTTCACAAAAAATAAAATGCTTTAATTTCACGCTTAAGTAGCGATTTTTAATAAATTTAGAAAACGTAATGCTTTCTACCATCTTTAGTGAAAATCGATTTTAGAACGAAAAAAAAAAACTTTATAGGAAACATAAAATTTTTGCCTATTTAAAAAAGTATCCACATTTATACTGATCCCGCAAAAATTCGTCTAAAACTGTATCCAATTGGATCTATTTAGATCCAAACGGCATCCCTGCTTACAATGCATAACATATGGTGAAGTTAGATATCGGAATTCGCAATGCCTCTTATTTCTGTTTGTGTTTTTTCTTTAGAATGACACAAGCTTGCATGCTCGGCCATGCGTATGTTCATGTAGGTATGTAGATGTGTATGCAAATTGCCCTTGGGCAGCATTTACATGCCAATGCACAATAGCGTTGCCCCAGAAATAGGAATAACGCCAAGAAATAATTTGTTGAAATATTAAATTTATTTCAAAATTACACAGGAAAATTGCTAAAATTCAGTGGAAATGTTTATATCATGCTATAAGTATGATTAGGCAGAACAAGATATTTACTTAGATTCATGTAACTTAAATTTTATGTTTTTTTACTTATGCAAGTAGCCTAATAGTAGCATATTTAATAAGAATGTACAATGAAATAACACTTTTACAAAATTACTTGGTTTCGTCAATGAGTTTTATGTTAGGGCTTGAAAAGGGAGTTTGATGCCCCTCTTTTATACATTCGTTTGGTATATCGGCAAAGAAAACCATAGGCCGGTTCGATGTACGCACTAGAGTACTGTAGTGCTGGAAAAAGCTTTCAATGAATCTTTTTATGCACTAACCTTTTCAGAACTGTGTTTTTTGAGTAAGCACCAACCAACACTTTTCTGGACTAAGTAAACTACACAGTCCGCATGACATAGGGAACTTGTTTTTTTTTTTTTGGTACCGAGTAGTGGAATCAGGAGTTTGCTAAGTGTCGACATTTAAAACTATTCAGCTACAGAATCAAGTTCATCGGCTGATTGAATATGCTAAAGATATGAGTATACTATATCTTTATATACAGTAAAAATCGAGTCCGATACATCAAACGTGCAGGAATGAGAGTTAAAATCTTTACATAAACAACGGATTGATTCATTTAATTCAAAATTAGTTTTGCATGGCTTCAACAACTGAGGTCGAAAGTGTCTTGGTACTCGAGAAGGAATGATAAAGTTTACTTCAGACATTAGTCATCAATAGAGCGAGTTTTTTTATGCAAAATACGGAACCTAGAAATATGTCCCACATAACTATAACCAAAGTGTATAACTTTTTATACATTTTGTTTATACAAATTTATACACTTTGCTTATAGTTATGTGGTACATATTTCTAGGCTCCGCATTTTGCCTAAAACCGCGCTCTGGCCAAATTTATGAGCTTCGGACGACTAGTATAAGGTGGGAGATTGTACTCTGAGTCCCAGTTAAAATTATACAAAGAAAAAAGTAAGAACTGTTTTTGAATTGATTCAATCCTTTCTGAATGAATTTGCTAGCGGGGATTTCAAACAGCAGATCCGTATTCTAATATTGGTCTAACTAAAGTTATAAAAAGACCTTTTGTAACATAGGGGTACTGAACTCTTTTGACTATTGCTTTGAAAATGCAAATGCGTCCTTGTTATTATTGACTGTAGTATTAATATGGAGTCTGAAATTGAGTTTGGAATCCATTGCGATCAGTGTTGCCACTTTACCACAATTGTGGTAGATTTACCACATTTTGGGTCATTTTTCACTTCTACACACTTCTTCTTCTTATTCTTTATTGGCGCTGTAACTGCCTATGCGATTTTGAACGAGTCCAAAACAGCACGCCAGTCATTTCTCTTCTGCGCCAACTGACGCTAATTGGAAATGCCAAGTGAAGCCGAGTCCTTCTCCGCGCAGAGGAGGCCTTCCTCTTCCTCTGTTACCGGCATCGCGGCCCTCGTTGAATACTTTCAGAGCAGGAGCGTTTCTGTCCATTCGAACGACGTGACCTAACCAGCGGAGCCGCTGAATTTTAATTCGCCGCACTATGTCTATATCGTTGTAAAGCTCATACAGCTCATCGTTAAATCATCTGCGGTATTCGCCCTCGCCAACGCGTAAAGGCCCGATAGTAATTTCCCAGAATCGTTCTCTCGAAAACTCCAAGAGCTATTTCATCAGATGCACTGGCATGATGAGTGGCTTATAGAGTGTGATCTTTGTACGACGAGAGAGGACTTTACTTCTCAATTGCCTACTCAGTCCAAAGTAGCACTTGTTGGCAAGAGTGATTCTCTGTTGGATTTCAAGGCTGACATTATTATTGGTGTTAATGCTGGTTCCCAAATAAACGAAGTCGTCTACTTTTTCAAACTTGTAACTGTCAACAATGTCGTGTGTTTTTTTTTTCTGTGATGACGCCCGTGAAGAAGGAAAATCTCATGAGTGCTACTATTCCGGCATAGTAGCATGAACGTCTGTCAGCCTCACGGCTGCACCTACGTACTAAAACCTCTCCACAAACCACTCTCCCCGTGGAACTGCCATTCAAGGTACTACTTGGCGGGTGTTGGTTCCAGTGATGTCAGATATTTCCTCTTAAATTACCTGCGAAAATCGGGAAAAAATCCCACATGTTAAAAATTTATCCCACAAAATTCTCAAAGAATTCAAAACACATATTTCAGTAATAAAAAAGTAACATTCATATACTTAGTTACCTTAATATACATATACATATAATATTCTTTCGAAATGCAAAAGTCGGTCGATTACGCTCTAAACGCCTTACAGAATTCTGGAAATTCTTAAAACTACCACTGTTACAAATTATTTGCATTGTCTAAGCGGATATGGTTTTTGGTGTCTTTAACGTTGAAGCACTTTCCTTTTTTTTATTCAAAAGCAACCATTATTTTATATACATACATATACTATTTAACATTTCATCAGATAATTTGTTCTGCTTTTTACATTAAAACCCAGTTAAAATTGGAAAGATTCTTTCTTACTCAGCTCTTGACCTGGTTAAAGTGATAAACATTTCAAAATTATCCTTATAATTTTTAATACTTATTCATATCTTTACTCCATATCACCACTTTAAAACGATTAAAATCGTAAGAGTGTCGACTATTCTTGAATTTTGCCCAATTATAGATCGATTATTGTGTTAAATAAAAATCCCTTTTTTCCCCTTTTTCGTGTACGCACGTCTGAAACACTGGAAACATGCCTTCCGTCTATCACAACATGGTCGATTTAGTTTCTTGTTTTTCAATCTGGAGACAGCCATGTAGCTAGGTGGATCTTCTCATGCTGGAACAGAGTACTACATATCACCATGTTTCGGGCCCGGCGAAGATTTGGCGCCAAAGATCTCTTCCTTGCCCACCCTGGCAGTGAAATCGCCAAGCACGATTTTTATGTCATGTCGGTGCAGCGCTCATAGATTCCCTCCAAGCGCTCATAGAAGAGATCCTTGGACGCCTCTTCCTTCTCTTCCGTCGGAACCTTCGGGGTGAATGCCACACTCGGCTAGGGATGGCAAAGTCGACTTCGACTTTCGACCAAAATCGACTTTTTACTCATAAAACTCGACTTTTAATGATCGAATTTCAATTTTTGAAAGTCGGCTGGTTGGTGAAAATTTAAAATCTTTTTAATTTAAATGAAGAGTATAATACAGTTTTTTTATAAAAAAGTCGACTTCTCTTCGTAGATCGGTCGACTTTTAAAGTCGGCGTTACAGAGTTGATCGAAAGTCGCTAGTCGGCTATAAAGTCGAACAACGTTATACTCGGCGACGGACTCTCCCCCACCACAAATTCCACACCGAATTCGCGCTCCACACTTACCTTGCTTTGCCCCGTCCATCACATTTATTGGATGGCAGTCATATCAGCGTTGTTTTTTCTCTGCCGGGCGGAGGCACCTTCCCCATTATCATCCGAGGTTTTCTATTCATTTTCATTAGGCGAAGCTTTAATGTGGCGGGACCAAATCCAGCGGACGCGAAGTTTTACGCTTTCTCTCTTTTGCTCGTTCCCAACCGGGTGTTTAGTTGCTACTCAGAGGATACGTGGATATAAATATCCGGACGTTGTGAACTGCGATTTGAACCACAAGAATAACTTCTGGTCACTCCCAGGTGAATGGCAATCAAAAGCTTTCCACTTGTGCTCACGGAACCATACTTCTTTAGGGAGTTAGGGTGTTTAAAAATATGTTGCCCTTAAAAATTGCACCATTTAAAACAGAGCCCTAGTTGTAATAAGAGTAATTTTATTTTCTACTTTTTAGTCTTTTGAAATCTTGCTAGCAATATACCTTATGTAAATTGCTGTTACTTTTACAAAAACGTTTTTCATCTAAACCCATTTCATATCCAATAAAATTGTTAAACATAATAATAAAAGTTCAGAATGGTACTGTTCAGTATCTTGTGCATATGCTCTTGTATTTGCATATTCCGTGCATTTGTAAACTTCAAAAATAAAATTCAAACGGTTGCAATCCCATGCAAAATCCAGACTATTTGCACAGGATTCTAAACAGCCCAACTGTACTACAAACTCTGCACACACGTCTCAGAAACGTAGCAGGAATCCTTACAATTTTCGTTTCTTTAGTGACAATATTACTTTTTTCTGTTTCCTTTGAAATCTGAATGCCCTTGGGTAGTATAATTTTCATTTTATTCAAATAGCTCATCCTTATTGTCATTTATCTCTTCTGAATTGTTGCAAATATGCTGGTATTGCAAATGACCTGGCAAACAAGTTTACAACAAGTAATTTTTAAGAAGAAAACAAAACCGACTTCAATTACCATATAAAAATTTAGGAGTACCGTTTCTTTTTTCATGATCCAATGATCGGATCTAAACCAGTATGGAACAACCTCTGAGACACGACCTTTCCGATGAAAAAAGAATTATCGGTAACATACATAAAAAAAAAAATATTCCGACGAACTGATAACCTCCTCCTCGGTTAAAAATGCAAACGACACAAACACGGTGAACATAAATTCCAATAGCAATATAATTCATATTGATGAAACTTCAAAGTGGCAAATACTATGTTTAGTAACTGCATGTTCATGCACATATGTACATGCATATGTTTGTATGTATATTATTCGCTTTCTAGAGCGCTTTATTTCGCTTTGATACAAAATATACGCGACACTGCATAGACCATGTGGGGAGGTTGTCGCTTTTTTTTTATTCTTCGAATGAATCAAACATCTTTATAAATTAGTATCTATATACAATAAAAATGAAATGTCTTTCGCATGACGGCGATGCCTGACCAAACGGCTGAACCGATTTCAATTCTGTAAAAAGTTTGTGCGGAAGGTTTTTCGATTTAAAAAAGTTTTAAACTTTTTGTTGTTGTTGCAAAAAAATTAAGAATGCTGAGACGTCACGATTTCACAATTAAATAGCTCAATCAAGTTAGCGGCGCTAAAATGAAAAAATGAAGAAAAAATTTGTTCGTATTATTGTGCTCATTGTGTGCTATTTTCGGCCACTTTTCATTTTTTTTGTGCTCCGACCATTTGGTAAATAATTAGGACTTTGCTAAGTTAACCGTAACTTAGCAAAACATTCATTCAATGAAGTATTTTTACTACTTTTCTGGGCTTATTTTTTTGTGCTTTTTATGGGCTTTAAAAATATTGCCCGGTTAACACTGAAAAACCGTTTGACGCCACGCTAGCTAACCCACTTCTTAAACTTTGGTCGAACACGGATAAATAGTATTGAGGAATTACGTGCTATTTTTGGGCTTTTTAGAGTCACCAAAATAATTATAGGAGCTCATCCAGTTTCCGAGATAATTAAGACTTTGCTGGGTTGACTGTAACTTAGCAAAACATCCATCCAGTGAAGACTTTTTACTGCTTAATTGGGTTTATTATTTTGTGCTTTTTATGTGCTTTGCAAATATTGTTAAACATTGAAAAAATCGCTAAAAATATTGCCCAGTAAACATTGAAAAATCGCTTGACGTCACGGTAGCCGACCAACTTTATAAATTTTGGTCGAACACAGATATATATTGCTGAGGAATTAGGTGATATTTAGGGGCTTTTTAGGGCCGTCAAAATTATTTAAGGTGCTCAGTCAGTTTCCAGGATAATTAAGACTTTACTGGGTTAAATGTAACATAGCAAAACATCTATTATGTGAAGACTTCTTGTTTAACGTTTTAAGTTTATGGAAAACTGTCAAGTGTACTCATTGAGGTGTTTAATAAAGTCAGAGTTTAATTTGACATTTGTTTGTTAACTTTTTCTTATTTACATTTAGCCTGTACCCGTACTCCAGCATTTAGACAGAAATAGTCCGAAGTAGCCGTGGTGTAGAATACCAACCGTTTAGCCATAAAGAAATAAAAAAAAAATTTGCTAAATAGAACTTTCCATGCTGATTTCAACCATATGAAGATTATTTGGCGCAAATAAAATCTAAAGCCAGTAAAAAAGGTTAAAGTTTAACTTTTATATTTATAATATCTCGGAAACTATTTGACCGATCACAAACGTATTAATGCTAATTTAAAGATAATTTAAATACCTTTTACGCCATTAAAAAAAGAAAAAAATATATATATATATATTTTGATTATTAGGTGTTTCTGGCTTAAAAATATAAATGAAAGGAAACAATTATGTCCACCAAGAGAAATATCGCCTAATTACCTTTATTTTGGCGTCATTAGTTTTTTAATAGGTCATATTGTTCAAAAGATAATAATATTAAAAAAAATTTTAAAATTTAACTTTAACCATTGATATGTCCTTTATTTTTTTCTTTAGCCAAATAATTTTTGTAGGGTTGAAATTAGCACAAAAAGTTCTATTGAGTCACATTTTTGTTTTTGCATGGCTAGATTACTGATATTCTGTGGACGGAACGACCTGGGACTATATCTGATTAAATCCTGCAGTATTATTATTATTATTAGTACGTCGGGTATACTCGCGCTGCGACCTAAAAGATCTATTGTGCTAAACCCTGATTGTGGTCACTCCAACCTTAGGCTATTCAAGAAATTAAGCACATTGGAGGGTGCCGTGTTCCAAATCTTGGATGGAGAAGACAATCGTTCCCCAAGGTGCATCAGTCTGCTATTCATGATACGCGGGCAGTCACACAGAATGTGCTCCGAGGTTTCCTCCGCCAGCCCACAGAACCTGCAGTCCGTCTCTACAGAAAGCCCCATTTTGTTTAGATGGTACCTTAGCTTGCAGTGTCCTGTCAGGTAGCCTGTAATAGTCCTAAGACCCTCCCGGCTGAGTTCACGGAGTCTTTCTGAGTTCCTCTTGGAAGGAGTTATGAATTTCTTTGATTGTCTCATTCCCTTTGACTTACGCCAGTGGGCAGCAATCTGAGATTCCTCCCAACTCCTAAGTAGTTCTGCAGTGTATCCTATAGATGTACCACAGAAAGGCTCGGGACCATGCATTCGCGTTTGGGCCCCACGTTTTGCGAGATAGTCAGCCCTTTCGTTGCCTTCAAACCCTTCATGCCCAGGGACCCACCACAGCGTTACTCTATTATGGGCTCCTAGGCTATTCAGAAGAGTTTTACAACTGTCCACAAGCCTAGATGTCGTTTTAAATGAGTCTAAGGCCCTTAGTGCTGCCTGGCTATCCGACATAATATTTATTCTGGCCCCGTTTGTCCTTCTCCGAAGACATTCTCGAACACAGACTTCGATTGCGAAGATCTCCGCCTGGAATATGGTTGGGTATGAGCCCATTGGCAGACTTTTCTGGAACCTTGGTCCAAGCACGCCTGCCCCAGTACTCCCGTCTTCCATCTTTGATCCATCGGTATACCATACTTGGGACCCTTTGTCAATCATAGATATTATCGCTTTACAGCAGTCCCTTTCAGGAATTCTGACCTTGTAGGGCTTATCAAAGGATAATTTCGGTAGCATGATATCTGTGAGCTTGATAGCGGGATCATCCATAAAAGGCTTGAGAACCTCCAAGTGACCCCAAAGATCTCCACTCTTCATGCTGATTACATTGGGCAGCCGTATGGAGCTCCAGCAGGCCTCCTTTTCTATCAGAATAGATAGAGGAGGAATGCCTGTAATTATACCGAGGGCATCCGTTGGACAGGTGCGCATAGCTCCTGTGATGGCCACACAGATCAAGCGGTGTAGCTTGCTCAAGGTGGCACACGCACTTGCTTTCTTTGCTTTTGGCCACCAGGCCAGTGCCGCATATGTGACAACAGGTTTCACGACCGTATTGAAAGACCAATACGTTAGTTTGGGTGATATTCCCCAAGTTTTACCATGGAGTCTCTGGCAGGCATAAAACGCCCTTGTAGCCTTGTTGGTAATGTTAAGGAGATGTGAGTTCCAATTGAGCCTTTTGTCCAGAGTTACCCCTAGATACTTCGCCTCTTCTGAGAACTCAATTTCTGTCCCTGCCAAAGTGGGTTTAGTCAAGTTGACTTTCCTTCTATTGGTAAATGGGACAACGGTGGACTTCTGCGGGTTTATTGACAATCCCTTTGAAGCACACCAGTCTTCCGTTAGACTGAGCGCAGCTTGCAATCTGGAACAAATTGTGTCCTCATGCCAGCCGACAACGTAGATGACTAGGTCATCTGCATATCCATATGCCTTGAATCCATTGCCATTTAGCTTTTCAAGAAGTTCGTCAACAACCAGTGTCCAAAGTAGGGGCGATAAGACTCCCCCTTGAGGACAGCCACGGGTGGCATTTACTGCTTGCCTGTCGTCTCCTAGTTCCGCTATTATGGTTCTGGACCTCAACATGCTTATGATCCAATCCGTTAGAAGGACAGGAATATCCTTTCGTATCATAGCTGTCGATATTGCTTCATAAGACGTATTGTCGAAAGCACCTGATATGTCCAGGAATGCACACAAAGCTATCTGTTTATACCGCAATGCCTTTTCAATGACTTGAGTTAGGCTATGTATTGCAGTAATAGTAGATTTGCCTGCCTGGTATGCGTGCTGACTCTGACACAGAGGCTTATTCCTGAGAAAGTTATCCCTTATGTGAAAGTCAATAAGTTTTTCTAGTGTCTTTACTAGAAAGGAACTGAGGCTAATTGGCCTGTACGCCTTTGGGAGTTGTGCTGAGTTTTTCCCCACTTTGGGTATAAAGACCACTTTGACTTCACTCCATGTTGTTGGTATGTGAGCAAGTAAGAGTCTTGCTCTCAGCAATCTGACTAGTGGCCCTGATATTAAGCCCAAGCTCTGCTGCAGCAGGCATGGGAAGATACCATCTGGACCAGGGGATTTATATGCACTAAAGGTTGAAATGGCCCACGATATCTTTTCCACACTGACGATTCTTCCTGCTAGGCCTCTAGTCCTCCTGTTTGCGCACACAGCGTTCGCCGTGTTTGTCGAAGGACATGTGCCTTGTGGAATACATCCCGGGAAGTGGGTTTCTAGCAGAAGCCTGCTGGTTTCTTCCGGGGTGCCAGTGTAGGTACCATCTGGTCTTTTCAAAGTGCATAGGACTTTCGGATGATCTAGTTTAAGGGCCTTCTGAAGGCGATGCACCTCTGGAAGAGAGGAAATACTTCCGCAGTGCTCACGCCACGTAGCCCTTTTAGACCTTCTGAGCTCACAGTTGTAAGCGGTTAGGGCTGACTTGTAGGCGGTCCAGTCACCTGTTGACTTTGCCCTATTGAAAAGTTTCCTGGCTCTTTTCCTTAGTTTTCCGAGAGAATCGCTCCACCAAGGGAAATTCCTTTTGAGACTTCTTGGTTCTCAGTGGGCAGCTCTCTTCAAAACCTTGTTTAAGAACATCTTGGAACTTTCTCGCCTCGTCCTCAAGTTCATAGACGGATGAAATTGGTGCGGTAGAACCATTCACTTCCCGCTCTATGTGGAGGCGAAAGAGTTCCCAGTTTGTTTTTCTGGGATTTCTGTAAACATGGTTTGTTACTCTTTGGGCTTCTATATCGAATCGAATATGCCGGTGGTCCGACATAGATACCTCATTTGAGACATGCCAGTTTGAGATAAAGGTCGACAAGCTAGTTGAGGAAATTGTCAAGTCTAGAACCTCCCCTCTTATAGCATTGACAAAGGTCGGCTCATTACCCCGGTTAAGAATAAATAAGTTGTTCTTAGTGATAAATTCAAGAAATGACTCACCTCTAGAATTGGTGTCCGAGCTGCCCCAAACACAGTGATGGGCATTGGCGTCACAGCTCATTATTAGTTTCAGCTTTCTCCTTCTGCAGTACTCCTCTAGGGCTATTACTTCCCTTGTGGGCATCTCACAGCTGTCGCCTGGGAGGTAAGCTGAAGCGAGAACGACCTCTTCTTCTCCCATTTGAGTGGGCACTTTAGTCCATACAGCAGCTAAGTCCTGTTGTGTCAACTCTGAAATGGGAACAAAAGTCATGTTATTACGTAGTAATATGGCCGCTCTGGGCCTGCAGTGTGTGGTATCGTAAATTATCTTACCATCACAGTCGTTTAGGCCTTTAATAGCCCCGGCGAAAACCCACGGTTCTTGGATGAATGCGACATCCAAGAGTTCTGTTTTGAACCTCCTGCATAAGACGTCAGAGGCCGCCTTTGCATGATGGAGGTTCACTTGCAGGCACTTGATGTGCCTAGGCCTATCGCTTGGGGGGTTTGCCATTTTTCGGCCTTGAAGCCCGCTTGGCCATCTTTTTCCCCCTATTGGTGGCCATCAGGGTCTTCTCCTCCATTGAAATCTCCCCTCGACCTTGTCTCCGATTCGCATTTAGCGGAGGACGGAAGGGATTTTGGGCGAAAGGGGCCTTTGATCTCTCTGGGCTGGAAGGTACCCTCTTTTCCGTGCCAGGAGTGTCTTCTGAGCAGCAGGGCCGCTCTATGGACTCCTGGACAGGTGCTTTTTCCTTCTCCGCTGCCCCTGACTGCTCTGAAGGTAACCTTTGCAGTCCCTTGGGTACGTCCTTGGAACCGCAAGGTCCCTCTTTGAAGCACGCACTTTGTGCAGTGGAGGAGGAACTGGCTATAGCAGGCTGTGCACCCTTCGGGTCTGACGACTCAGTCGTCTTCCCTTTTTTATGGATGCGCACCCTGCCATATCCATAATTGACTAAGTATCCCAGCTTGTCGAGTGTCTCCGCTGAGTGCGGGTCAACCGCTAGAGTGAGCTCAGTGGTGGGTCCCTTCTGTACCCTGTTGAGCACCCTCCAGCTACCTACCCGCAGCCCTTCGTTCTGACCCTCGACAAGGCCAAGGATACTGTCCACTGGAGTGGTTGATGGCTCCGGAAAGTACCCAACGTACACACTGGGTTTGGGCACGTCAGTGGCATTCATTGCCACAATTTCCGCGCCCTTCCAAGGCTTCAGGGTTTGGGATACCTTGCGCAGCCATTCCAGTGTTATAGCGTCTCCGCAGCCAATGGACATCCATCCCGGACGGAAGGTGCAACCGCTAAACTTGGGCTTCACAGAGCCCTTTCGCTGCCGCCTCACCTCCTCCAGGATGGCCGTCTGAATGGCCTGTAGTTGGTCTAAGGACCAAAGTGCCTTAGGGTACCCTTTGGGGAGTAACCCTAACTTAACCCCATTACCAGTGTCCGCCTGACAGGTCGGCGCCTTTGTGACATCGGCAAAAGTTGCCTTAACACTAGGTACCTTTGGTCCCATATGGGCCCTTTTGTCAGCTGGACCTGGTTTCCGTTTGGGAGAGTTCTCCACCGGGGAAGATGTGAGGTTGACCGATCGGTTCCTCTTGAGCTTTGTGCCAGCCAGCAAAGCCAGTTCGGCTTTTCCTTTTGCCATCGGAATAATGGCTAGCCGTTTGGCCTCGCTTTCGCTGACACCTCTGGAGAGGTAGAATTTGTAGCGCTTTTTACCTGCTCCAGAGAGTTTTCTTTTAGGAGTACTAGCTTCCTCCTGCTGTGACGATAAGAGCGCCTCCTCCTCGTCTGTGGGTATTTGGATGTCGTTGCCATTTGAACCAGAGTCCATTTTGGCAGTATCGACATCCATGGCCACCGGGTTGCTGAGAAGGCCGTTTGGATCAAAGTCCATTTCGTCCATTACAGCGTCCCGAGAGGGTTGAGCGCCTTGGCCGTTTGGATTTGCACCCAGTTCGTCCGCCGCGATCGCCATTTGTTCAGCAATCTCGTTGGGCATCGCGTGCACCTCTGAGACTGCTGACTGTTGCCCACTGTTAGAGGGCACAGAGCTTTTATTGTTTTTTTTATTAATTTGTTTTTCTTCCATAGAATCCCACGAGTAAGGGGGAAGAGAGAGGTCATCCGAGGCAGAGCCCCGGTACCCCGGAAAGACTAAATAAAACCAGACGGCGCCACGTGACTGGAGTACACCGTAAAAAGACACACTAACGTAGTGCCATTCAGTCCGCAGGCACGGTCCGATTAACACCTGGACTTACGGATTTTATCGAGTTGTTCTCTCTAGATCCGCCATATTCAGTAAAAAGCAGGGGCACCTCTCGCAGGGTGTGACTCTTCGCCACGTATGGTCGGTCTTGAGCCATCGACAGCCCCTGATCCAGAGCACTGCATCACGTGTGATAACAGCACCAAGAACCTTGACCCCCAATCCTGCAGTATGGGAACAGACTAACTGTCGGCAAATTGGTTGCAGGTTTGGATTAGCAAAGACACAAACCAAATTCGATCAAAACGGGTTGCATTGCATTTGGTTTGTGTCTTTGAAAATACAAACCTGCAACCAATTTGCCGTTAGTCTGTTCCCGTACTGCAAGATGTATGTAATACAAAAATAGCAGTGCCCAGTGCGGCGTAACTCAAGCTCCCACCCGCGCGTTAGTGCGGGTCACTAGACCCAATATTTTCATAAAATTCCTCTTTTGCCTCTATCTCGCAAATAAAAAGAGGTACAGAATAATTGCATCTCACGAAATTGTAGGTCTTTCAATTTCCTAAAAAAAAATTCTCACAATCATCACATTTTAGCTTAATCAATGAAAATTCCACTCTACCTCAATTTCAAAGCCTAATATCTCAAGAAACAGAGATATTAGCGACTTGGTGTTTTAGAACTTTTTTGTAGGAAATTGAAAGACCTACAAGTTCGAAAATTGCAATTTTTCTGTATCTACTGTTATTTACGAGATAGGGGCAAAAAAACGTGAATTTCATGAAAATATTGGGTTTAGTGTCCCGTACTACCTCGCTGGTGGGAGTTTGAGTTACGCCGAACTGGACACTTTTGTAGAACGTTCAACTCTGAAGAAAACCCATCATTGACCATGATTATACCATAAAATGCCCTTTTTACATCACTTTAAACACCCTGTCCAACATTTTGGCAGGATATTTACATTTTGACAGGTTTTTTATGAACTATATTTTATTTATATACAAAAGTGTTGTTAAAAACAAGTTCTCTTGCGTTTTAAAGAATTATCTGTTACTTACATTATTAATTTTGCATTGAATAAAAATGTACTGAAAAGTACTGATTTTTTTAGCATGAAAACGTCTAACGTACTGATTTCGTACATAAAAAATCTGGCAACCCTAACGAAACTGCGGCAAATGGAATAGTTCC
>NW_023458560.1:15576776-15585912 GCF_013731165.1 Rhagoletis pomonella
CGAAATTTCGCCGCATTTATTGTTACGAGAATCAGAAATATTATTTTCAAATTCAGCAAACTAAAAAAAATCGCTGCACGTCAAATCGACAAATATGTGCCAATGCAAACCTTAAACGTACGGCGGCCAAAGAGAAATATTGGCAGCCACGCTAAATGGCTAGACAGTTTGACGTGAACGAATAGCTAAATGTGGATATTTATCCAAATTCTATAGACGAGTGAACATGCAGTAAAACCAATGCGAGCGACATGCTTCAATAAAAGCAAACAAAGTAAAAAAAATTTTAAACAAAATTAGAAATTCGTAAAAATAGCAGGGTACCATCCGAAACGGCGAGTTGGCTGTTAAATGAAATGAATAAGGCGTGCGTGCGGTCAGTGTTTAGTATGATTTGATTCATAGGCTGGCCGACAAGCGAGCAGTGTGATTACATACATACTACATATTTGTTTATTTTTGTTACGGAAAATCGACAATGAGCTACAATAACATCAACACGTATTGTTATGACAATGAAGAGTTTGATAAAGTTAGCAAGATTTGAATCTACATGAGGATCAGAAAAAACTTGTACTCTTTTGGTGGCCCATTCTTTGTAAAAAGAGCGTAGATGATCTTAAATTCGAGAGCACGAAGATGTCCTAGAATATGAGTAAATTGGAAGATGGAAGACTTTAAATGACTTAAGCTTTATTTAGTACGCTCTTTTAGTTTTAATTACCACCGATTTTCAAAAAAAACATATACTGAAAGAAATAAACATAGACTCGATGTTCATGGTCTTCACATTTTAAAAATCTAAACTCATATTTCGATTTGGTTTACATTTATCAACACTTTTTTCTTCCTGATCGGAGCTTATGTCTGGACTCATAGGCATTTTAGAAGCTTAATTTTAATAATCTGGACAATGGTCACTTTCGAAGAAAAGGGGTGAAAAAAAGCACCTTGATTGCTTTAGTTTTTATTCAACCTTATTCAACTGCACGAAATATCTGTTTTTTTTTTTTATTTACATAAATAGGCACAGTGGATTTAACACAAGGAAATGACTAGATTGAGCTAACAAAAGCATACCAGTCATTTTATTTCTACTATTTAACACATTCAGGGCCGATTTCTGAAATAACCTTTAACTGTAAAGCTAACTTTATATTTAAAGATTGGATTAAAAAGAAAGCTATGTCTAAAGTTAAGTATTTCTATTATTCATTATTGCCGTATGTATGTTTCTTGGTTGTAAACCAATTTAAACCCGATAATAGAATGCTTTAATTTGGACACAATCATAAATTTTAATGCAACCTATAAATATAAAGTGAGCTTTAAAGTTACAGGTTACTTGAGAAACGGCATATCCTTACTGCCAATGTATGAAAAAGAACCTTGCGCTGAACACGAACGGAACAACTACCAATCAGCAAATGGTTTCCCTTACTCGCAGATTTGGCAGAACATCCAATCCTCATTCCCGTCGAGAGAGAGGGGTCGGTAGCGCTTACCCCGGGATCGAAGTTTTCAGGGCCTAAGATTTTTCCGAAATTAAGTTCGAAGATAAAAATAGTTTGCTAAGTTGGTAAATTTGATTAAAAATATTTAATTAATAAAGGTTTTTTTTGGGGGGATGGCTGGGCACATATTTAGTATGGGGATCAAATTTGATCTTGGCGGCCCTGGAAATCCCGAGCCTTTCCATAAAGTTAAGGTCCGGTAAATAGGATGAGCGCTGAAAAAAATATGACTTTGCGTCGTTATCCTCGTTTACAGCTTTTTTTTGCAGACATCGGTGCTTAATTTTGCTAACATATTCAAGAACAAGGTCTGAAAATGTGCGACAAATGTTACACTTAGCAAAAAACCAACCAAAAATTGGTTAATATTACCAAATTCAAGCTTGAAAAGGAATCTATGTGATTTTTGGTTAATATTAACAATGCCTTGGTTGATGTTTTCAACCGTGATTTGGTAATAGTAACCACACTTTTGCTTACATTAACCAAACTTTTGGTTGTCGATTTTTTCGTTTGAATACGCACAACAGCATGCACCTCTGCACGTTCAGCCGCTGCTATGCATACGAATTTGTTCTCAAATATTCAACTTGAATCACATTTCTTAAAATCGGTTTATTAACCATGAAAAAACCAAACCATAACTTGGTGGAAAAAACCCTTGTGCTTTTGGCTCAGTGTAGTAACATTTTGTTTTGTACATTTTTTGCCTGCATTTTTCGCAATTTTTGTAACTTCAAATATCATCAAACCACTCTAAAACCGCAATACTCTCTTCTCGGTCATGGAGGTGAAAGTTTTCGCCAATATTTTTTGGATATTTTCTGAACTCAAGTGTATAGAGTAATTCGTAATCTACCTTGTGCTGTCATCAACACACACGCATTTCTTTAGCTTCGGTCCGCTATTTTGACCTAGTAACGGACTTTCTGTCTTTCTTAGCTTATGTATGTAGTTTGGCTCCGTTTATTATTATTTTTCATGCGATGCTGTGCGCCGGCTTCAGCTATCAAAAACATTTGCATTTCTTGGATCCACGAAGCCCTCAATCTACATATGAATTTTTCGCAGATGAAAGTGTGTCTTCTTCACCTATTCTTGCCCTGTTATAGTTCGAAATGTCCTTTAAATTCTAATTCTTAAAGTTCTTGTGCCTATTCTAGTGAAGAAAATTATTTAGTGTACTTTTCTTGTAGTTTAATACAAAGCGGAACAAAAACCATTCTTCAAAATGAAATCAAAGCGGAATTTCTCTGATGGTCAATAGTGCAGGTATAAGTGCCGACTTTGAAGAAAAAAATGCGCCTATTTAATTAAATCGGCGAAAATCTCTTAACAATCAATAAGATTCTTATATATGTACTTTAAGGAATTTGGCGTGAAACCTCACGCTTTATGATTACAGAGATGTATCTGGGTAACCACTGTATCGATTTCTACCAAACTTTTGGCGATTTTTTGTTGGATATTTGCGCGTAAAAATTTAGGAAATCGCGATTGGCGATTTTTCCCCTCAAATAAATTTTTCCAATTATAAAATATGAAAAACTTAATTTTCCACGATAATTTAACAGAAGAGCCTAATGAACTGCGTGATAAACTTGACTTAAGAAGCATATTAAAAGACTGTAAAAAATGTTTAATCACCCTACTTTTAAAAAAGCTTTGATTTTGTCACCAGAAAGGGTGTGGATCACAAGAGGGTGAGTTTCGCGGACCTGCCAATTTACTATTTGACTTTGAAGGAAAGAAAATTAGCGGAAACTGAATATTTAAATCTTTTAACCTTCCCATGGAATAACTTTTCTCAGAACCATTACATCGGACTCTGAAGAATTTTGGATAATTGCTTACGGAGTGAAACCGCAACAGGCAATAAAATGTTTGGAAATATAAGTAAAGTAGCCTTCATATTATTATTCTTGCCGCACTCACATGCTGTGTTGAGCGCGTTTTTTTCCGTAATGAATTCAACAAAAACTAAGATTCGAAATAGGATGAGGTTGGAAAGCCTCAATTCAATAGCTCGAATAAAGTGTAATATGAAGGCTAATAGTTTCTGCTGCAGAACGTTTCCAATATCAAACAGTATGTTATCAAGGTTGAATAGCTCAATATATGACAACAACAGAAATGTAAATGATTCAGACACTATAGGTGATTTTGAAGAAATTGTGAAAATAGCTGGTTTCGTCTTAATTTTTATTTAATTTTTAGCGCCGAGCGATTAAAAGCGGATTGTGCGATTAATCAATTAATATGAGTTATAATAAGTTTAATAATTGCGCAGTACTATTACAAAATGTGTTGAAACAAATATGATTTAAAAGTATGCGTTTTTTTTTAAGAAAATTGATTGTACATCACTATTATATAAGTGATATGTGTTATTTATTATTACCCTCTGAAGTTATTATATTCGTTTTTAGTTTTAAAAACTATATTATAACAAGATCGCATTTTTAAAATAAAAGATTTGTTAAATCTGTTTCATGAATTTTATTAGAAATTGCGTAACCATCTGGACACCCCGTGTGAAAGAAAGGTAAACTGAAATACCTGGAAGGGGTACATCAGACCATGAAAACGAATTTTCATTGGAGCAGATAAGGAAGATTGTCTGCTTGAACAAGCTTTTCTGCAGAAGGGGCATTCCAAGTTGATTTAATAAAGATTAAGTAATTTCTCTCTATCCCCTAATTTGACAAGTTTCGAAATGTTAACACCTGAAGTCAGATATCAGTTTAATAAGAAACTAACAAAGTATAAAACATAATTATATAATTTGCACAGAAAATTAACAAATTCCAAGATTGACGGGTGGGACCCGCCTCTCGGGGTTGATGGATTCATTTCGCAATTTTAGACAATCTATAAATAATTCGTTCATAACGGCTTGCTCGTATGTAGTCAATGAATGTTGAGGTTCTTTTTATGCTTTGATGGCGTTATTATATTTAGTTGAAAATTGAAAAAACTCTTTTAGCTAGTGAGACGGTTGGGATACATAGTTCGTGAGTTAAATTCACACTTCCAATTTTATATGAGTATTTATTTAATTTTCAATAAGTGGGACTTTATTTAAACTATGGCAAGCTTACTTACATATTTGTAAGTTAGGTTGAAAAAACACATATTTTGCTATGACCGGTGGGACATACAATAAGCATTCCTTTGAACGGTGACAACTTTTCATTATAAATGTAGTTTTGTAATAACTCACCTCTGCTCTAAATCCAATGAATTTTATTTTCATTTTGGACAATTCTTTTTTGGATTTTCCCTATCAATACATGGAAAATGCCTTAGCAACTTGATATAAGAAAATACTTTATCAGCTGCGTTTCAAACAGTAGAAATAGAAAATATTTAGTGGGAAATAAATCGATTAAATTTTTTTTATGAAGAATTATTGTGATTTACTGTTGTCACAGATTTAAGTGCGACCTATGTAATTTATTTTCTTACCTTACTTTTAGTGTTTGACGTCTTCGCTGGAATGTCCAAAAACTAAGTGTTCGGTGCTTAAGTGAAAGAACATAAAAGCGCGAGAAAAAGAACCGAAATTTGGCATGAATTTGGCGTGAGGACAATTACTTGCAACGAAAAAAAAACCTATAGTTCTGACATAAATTTCGACCCATTTCTTTAAGTTGGCTTTATCACAATTTTCGAAAATAGTTTAAATAAAGAGTAAGCAAAAATACATGAGTATTAATGTGTTACAACTTAAACGAGGTCACTTTCCTACTGGCAAACACATTCGACCGACAGTCGTATTAAATTTCTAGCCAACTGTGGAAAGTTAGCACCTCCATCCCAAAGCAACGCTGACAGCAGCAATAAAATAATGGAACGCAACAGTCGTAAAGGCTGAAAGGGAGAAGCTAAAATCCAAATAGACAACAAGGTGGAAATATTTGTGTCATTTGGGAAATGGAAAGATAGTACGGAGATGTATTTAGGAAAACAAAACAAATGCGACAACAATAGCTAACGAGCAGGAATGAACGATTTCAAAGATAATGTGCACAGGACACGTGATTGTATGTAGTTAGTATGTTGTACACACATTTGCGTGTTTAAAAAATGCTGTTCGCTTTCATATAGCATTTTCGCTGACTTGTACAGAAGTTGAAAATGTTGGCCAAAAGCCAAAGAGCCAACGAAGGAAATTAAGGTGTGGAAAGATGGCAATGCAAATAGGGAAAGTAGAATATAGAAGATTGTTGAAAGCCGAATAAAAATTACTAGAAATCTTTCTACATTTTTATATTATTTGTACAAATGTGCATACCTACGTATATACTTGTACATATGTATATGTACATACGTACTTACAGACACTTAAAGGACATGTGAATGGCAATTTCATTAAATAAATTCAAATACATAAAATCAAGTACATCGTCACCTGAAATGCAAAAAGGCATAACTAATAAAAAATTCAAAATTTACTTTTTGAGTTGCACATATGATTTTATCGAATTACAACTAACCACATCAATTTATGAAAAGTATAATAAAAATATTAATCACGACTTTTTACATTTCATTTACGATGTTGTTACGTCTTTTTGCATTTCAGGTGACGATATCAGCAGAGGAACATACGTTTTACCGACAGTGATTTTTTTGTTCATTTTTCCTTCCCGGAAACGCAAAACAAACGATTAGTATTTTAGCCCAGTAAAATTACATAAATTTGGTACGAAAAACAAAGATTATTTGTAACAGCGATTTTTTATGCAGTTTACTTCTATTTGACACGTTTTGGTTTGCTTATTTTCAACGACAAGGCGCAACATTTCTTCAAATAAAACATTAATTACACATGCACAAATTTTGCCTGCAATTTCCATCACAATTGAATACTACACTTCACTCTGGTTTCGAATTTTCGAAAGCGTTTCTTTTAGCTATTTAGTGATTTAACGCTGCTTGGGGGCACTTGATATTGTAAAAAAAATATGCGCAATTCGATTCCTAACTACATTTTTTTTAACGCCCGTTTGCTTTAAATTTGTAAAATTACAATCATTTTTTTTATTTTGTTTACATCTGTCATTTGTTACAAATGAAGAAAAGTCCAAGAGTTGCCAAATATAAGTATTCATATATATATTTATTAAAATAATAATTTATTTAATTAATACTTTATTAAAACACAAATTTGAAGTGCAAATACATTTGTAAAACTGTTTATCACAAAATGCTATTAATTGTTTGCAAGCATACTATAGTTTTCATGCATTTTGAGAACAATTAATCGAATATTGCATGCCGCTGCCGCTTGCCGCTGTAGCTGAGTGATTACATGTGCGTACTTCCACTCCATAGGCCATGGTTAAATCCCTGGCCAGATCATAACCCAAAATAGCAGTCGTCCTTCGGCACGCAATGGCAAACCTTCGAGTAAATTTTTGCCTTGAAAACTCTTGTTATAAAATCATTTGGTGTTCGTCGTCAACATTAAATATGTAGATAGGTGTTTGTGCTACAACAACAGAACTCATGCCTCAAGTTTGAGCAGAAGCTCGGCCAAACACTAAGAAAAATATTTTAGCACCAAATATTTATTTGTTTACTTATTTTAAGGGAGATGGCAATCTTCTGGTTTCACATTTTGAGTACAAAAATCTCAACCCTGATAAAACAAATAGTATTAGTACTGAATGATAATGACAGATTGCATTCACATAAACGTACAATCATACATGATTGAGTTTTTTTTTGCATTCACATTATCTATGTGAATGGGTGTCAACCTTTCCATAACACACTACATATTTTGTGTTTACAATTTGTAACCAATCTCAAGAGTGGTTGTTAAATTTTTTAAATCAAACAATCACATTTTTGAAACGAACAAAATGAGAATGCACACTCAATTGATTCAATCATTACACAACTCTGGTAAACAGGCACCGCAAATCACGATTATTTTTGAAATTTCAACTCAAAAAATCATAGATATAGACAAATGCATACATAAATGATCAGAATGAAAAGGAAATCGATTGAGCGATAACCCGAATAAAAATTGAGATATCTTAACGAGATTTGGTATGTGTACTAATTTTCAGCGTAGGACGGATGGTGTTGAAAATGCGGAAAACGGTAAATAACGGTAGTTTTCAGAATTATGAAAACTGCGATATTTTAGTAACTACCGAAGCTTATTCACTCAAAAATGGATACTTCCAACATTTTTAGACGGGCGTAGCCACGCCCCCTTATGATTACATGTGTATATCTTGGTAACCGCTCCATCAATTTCTCCAAAACTTGGCACAGTTGTTAACCTTGGTTCAACATACCAAACGACTGAAAATCTTTAAAATCGGACAATAGCCATGCCCACATCCCATGTAACGGTAATTTAGAGAAATACAAAGTCTTCGCTAAATCGGTAAATACTGAAGCTAATTTATGCCAAATTGATGTTTGTAATAATTCTTTGGCAATAAAGACGTTTATAATACAATTTTGGAAAATGGGAGTCGCGCCGCCCACTTATGACCACATATGTGCATCTCGGTAACCGTTGGATAGATTTATACCAAATTTGGTGCGATTATTGTGCATGCCACATGAGAGGAAAATGTTGAACATTATTGAAATCTGATTAAAATTACGCCCACTTTCCATATAACGGTATATTTCAGAAATTCTTAAAACTTCGATATTTCGAAATTTAAGGACGCTAATTTACTCGAAATTGATACTAACAAGCAATCCCTTGAAAAGAAGTAACATTATTATAGAATTTTCGAAAATGGGCGCGATACCGCCCACAAATATAACTATATAAGTTTATCTCTTTATACTGAAAATCTGTCGATTCTGAGTTAACAACGCACTGTGAATTTGGCCCTTAGAAAGGTTTATTAAGTTTACTTGAATTATTTCGCTTATGCTCTCTATTCCAGCAACTTCGGCATTCACAGAAAGGGTTTTTTCTATTAAGATTGTGAAATGGTGAGATAAAGCGACTATCTCACTAATAAAAAATGAACCTTTGATATATATTAACTTAAATATTGATTGCAATAAAGCATATGATGCTTTCAAAGAAATATATTTTTTTTTTTAGAGAAAATGCATACGAAAGAAAAAAGATGTACACTTAAAAAGCATTTTTACTTTTTCCTTTAAAATATACTATATATATTTGAGGTGTATTATATTTTTTCAGATTGTTTTGAAAAAGTACTATAATTTTCTTAGAAAATGTTGGCAACCCTAGTTAGATAGTGCATAAAGGGGTATAGCTGCAAACCAGCCAGAGCAATTGGCGTAGAGAAGCCAATGACGAAGTTAAGTTAAATTAAGTGAATAGGACAAGTCACATTTAATCTAGAAGCTGAACAGACTATGGGGGACCTCTTCTTCCTGGGACAAAAGTGCAGCGGATACAGATTCCATTTTATACATTTAAATTGATTAAAAGGACTTCTGTACATATGGCTAATAAATTATGGTTTTAAACTTATTTATTTCTGTCCAAAGATCTGATTAAGAACTTCGAATATCCTGTTTTTGGTTGGCATCGCGGTGAATAGTTCTTAACGAATTACATCATATCATTTTTATACTTTACGGAGCGGATCTACGAATCC
>NW_023458560.1:15588912-15592181 GCF_013731165.1 Rhagoletis pomonella
CAATGTTTATAAATCTGACTTAGAACCGGTTTTATACCACGAATACTCCCATGTGCACCGTTTTGATTCTATAACAAATTCCATTAAAGAAAAAACAAGTACTTTTTAAGCAAAAAACAAAACCGACTTCAATTCTCATATAAAAATTTAAGATTATCGTTAATTTCTTCATGATCCAATGATCGGATTTAAACCAAATTTGTATTGGACCAGCGGTTCAAAGCTATGCGGTAACATACATAAAAACAAAAAAAAAAAAACGAAATGACTTTGAAAGGAAATAAAAGAAAATATATGTACAAACGAATTCTTTAACAAAAGAATTTAATTCCTTGTTGGGAGTTGTTGGAAAAAGCATGTAAATCACAGAGTTTTCTTGCTTTGTTCTGCTGAGGTGGTTTTTTCAAAAATAATACGAAACAAGGCCCTCAGCTTGGCCCGCTGTTATACCACACAAGATTGGTACACTCCTTCCCTCGTATATAAACCAACGTAAAGTTGACGATGTTGTGCAATTGCCGTATCCGCTATATTATTCAAGTTCACAAATGCTTCAGCACCCACGATTCTCAGTCCCTTCTTCGAAAGTGTGGTACGATTGAAGATTGAGTTCACTACGGATTCCGGCTGATCTTCGTTTTCCAATTTTGCAGCTCATCGAGTCTATCCGCTTGCCTCCCAAAAATTATGTATCCTGGCACCAGATCTATTTTGAGAAATTTTCTCTTCTGTTCAATGCAAGGAGCTCTTATTTTAAAGGGATATCGCAGTTAGTAAGCGTCATATTCCACCTCTTACAAGACGGCGAAACTGCTCTTCGTTGCCATTTGATTGCCTAGTATGAACATTCTACGTAAGCCATCGAACGTCTTTATTTTAATACGCATTTTCTTGATTCTATGGACCTTTTTCTTTGAATAGAAATATTTTTGCACATCATTAAACTTTTAGCGTTCGTTGCCAATGGTTATGGCACTACTACACATACGTTTGTATGGAGCTCTTATAAAAGGAGCTGGGAGTGGCCAATCTAACCTAACTGCGTTCAGAGCAAAACCCAGCAGCAAAATACTTAAAAAATCCGCTTTGAATTTCTTTATTATATATAATTGATGTTTCACCAGCCCTAGTACATATTTTTTTATTAAGAAAATACGATTGTTAACAAGTTTACATATATGTATGTACGTGAAAGTATTTGCAGGAACTGATTGTTTTTATGATTCTCTTCTAAGTCATATTTATTTAGCAAATATATTTGAAAATTTAGTTCTATAATCTATTTTTTCCCCCACTGACTTTCACCACTAGCATATACTCGTTTTATTCTACAAGGAACCAGAGTTCATGTTGCATGTGGCATTTTTGGCAGGTCATCAACTAAGTCAAGCGTATACTATAAACAAATGGCGATTTTGTATTACATTACAATACAAATAAGTTTATTTACATGCACTTATTCATGCATATTCCCTACAGTTGCGGCCCATTTGCTACGAATGAAATCGTAGTACAAAGGCTGCTGGCATCGCATTAAGTGGTGGGGACTGACCAGAAGCAAGAAACTGGAGTCAAACAAACAACGAAAGGGTTATACAATGGAAATATGTACATATATATATTTATAGTGATATTTTTCTTTTTTCATGAGAGTACGTACATATGTATTTACTGTAGTCTCTAACAAAGCTGTAAAATCAATTTACGCCAACAAGGATTATTGTTTTGGCCACAACTAGGATCATCCTCATAAATCATTTTGTAAGCTCTTAGTTGGCATTGACATGGTGAATATACTACATAAGTATGTATACGTCTAGTTATGTTAATCTCTTTGTTTTTGTAGACTCATAGATACATAGGTATACGAAAAAAACTTAAGGTCAACTGACGCATAAAAGTTGCGTAAAATGACGCCAAAATTTCAATTGCTGCAAATGCATGTACATAAACTTTCCTACGCCCTACGCTAATCATCTGAGAAAGCGAAGCTTTACTGTGGGCTTTTGTAAAAACTTACAACAAACTTTAGTTTAAAAGTGTTAAATAGAAGGTTGGACTATATCTTATAGATGACTGTTTTACCCATCCTGTACGGAGCTATGAATTGAATAAGGTCCTTCAATAACGTAAAAATTATTAAATTATTGTCTTTCACTTAGTTCTTTAAATAAATTTTGAGTTAAATACATACTTAAATATATTCATGAAGATCATGCATTATTTTTTACTTAAGTTGAAGTAATATTAGTTAGTATTTATTTACTGTATTAATCCGAATTTCGGGGTTATTAATAGTAAATTACAAATTTTCAGTTAATAAATATACATGAATGTATGCCGATATATTTATACTGAAATATACGCAGAAGAATTGCTGCCAAGGAACCGAAATTTTCATTAGTAAAATAAAAAAAATATTTGAGATGCTCGTATATAAAAATAAGTATAACGAAATAATACGGAACTTATGCAAAAATTATAACGAATATTTTTTTTTCGTGGCTCATAACAACTGCTTTTATTCTTATCCATTTTGCTTAGCAAATTTAAATAAACTAGTGTTCGCCCAGCGGTTGAAATTCAACCGATAAAATTAAGGATAGTTTATGTAAGTTGAGAGAGCTAAAATAACATTAGTTGGAATGGGTTAAGTGGAGGGGAGTTTAGCTTAGTACTTGGCATAACATAACATAACCATAACATGAGAATAAATAACATAACATATGAAGCATAACACACCACAATATAACATCGCACACTCTTCAGTTGTATTTCCTTTTTATCCCTTTTTTCACCTCTATCTAAATCTTATTTATTTTGGTTCATTTTATGCCAAATGATGTTGCCTTTGATGACACATCAAGTGATATCATGTCATGTGGTGAAATTGGGTGTGGTGAGCTGCGGTGTGGTGGAATTGGGTGTAGGAGTTACGGTGTGGTGAATTTAGGTGTGGTGGATTCAGGTGTGGTGAGTTAAGTTATGGTGAGAAAGTTGAGGTATGGTTAATTTTGGTGTGGTGAGTTGAGGAGAGTTAAGGTGTGGTGAGAAAGTTGAGGTGTGGTGAATTAAGGGTGGTGGATTTAGGTGCGGGGGTTAAGGTGTGGCGAGTTGAGGTGTGGTGAATTTAGGTGTGGGGAGTTAAAGTGTGGTGAATTAATGTGTGGTGAGCTCAGGTGGCGTAAGTTTTTAAGTTAAGATGAGTTAAAGTTTATCCTTATCTTCATCTTCATCTTCATCTTCATCTTCATCTTCATCTTCATCTT
>NW_023458560.1:15592281-15592758 GCF_013731165.1 Rhagoletis pomonella
ATCTTTATCTTTATCTTTATCTTTATCTTTATCTTTATCTTCATCTTCATCTTCATCTTCATCTTTATCTTCATATCCACCTTCATTTGTATTTAGGTTTCTTTACTTTTATTCTAATCTTTGCCTTTATCCCTTTCATCTTCTACATATTCAACTTTACCTTCTTCCTTGCATAAATCTTAATCTTCGTAAATCTGATTTCTAAACTGCTGCTTAGCAGATTTCTTTAATTCAGTATCAATATTAAAGCAATGTCATTGATGACACATAAAGTGATATCATGTCATGTGGGGAAATTGGGTGTGGTGATTTGCGATGTGGTGGAATTGGGAGTGGGAGTTGCGGCGCTGTGAATTCCGGTGTGGTGGGCTTAAGAGGTGCGATGAGTTTAGGTGTGGTGAATTTAGCTGTGGTGAGTTGAGGTGTGGTAAATTTAGGTGTGGGGAGTTAAGATGTGGTGAGTTGAGGTGTGGTGAG
>NW_023458560.1:15592768-15620888 GCF_013731165.1 Rhagoletis pomonella
AAAGTTGAGGTGTGGTGAATTACGGTGTGGTGGATTTAGGTGTGGGGAGTTAACGTGTGGTGAGTTGAGGTGTGGTGAATTAAGGTGTGGTGAATTTAGGTGTGGTGAGTTGAGGTGTGGTGAGTTAAGGTGTGGTGGGAGAGTTGAAGTGTGGTGAATTACGGTGTGGGGGTTAAGTTGTGGTGTGTTTCATCTTCATCTTCATCTTCATCTTCGTCGTCTTGGTCTTCATCTTTATCTTTTCCTTTATCCTGATCTAAATATGTCCATTCTTTTCTTCATTTACATATTCACCCCCACCATTGTTATTAGGTTAGGTATTTAAATTTTCCTTCCTCTTTGTCTTTATATCTAGGTTTCTTTACTTTTATTTTAATTTCTGTATTTATCACTTTCTTCTTCCCCATACTCAACTTTACCTTCTTCCTTGTTTGAGTCTAATCTTTTCATGTACATACATACATACATTTTATTCCTGAACTGCTGCTTAGCACGTTTCTTTAATTCGCTATCAATATTAAAGCATACATTTAGGGGGCATTTCCGCCCCAACCATGTACATGTATGGCATTGGTATTGGTGTGACTTTTGAATTGATTTTATCGCTCCATTTTAAACTAATTTGAAATTTTTAAAATTGCCTGCACATCAGCATCAAAATACCTTTCTAATGATATATAATTGTCTATACCTTAGAATTATAGTTTAGCCGTAAAAGGGGTGTAAAGGAAACATGATTGCCTATTTATATAATGATTAAAGTTTGATAAAAGCTAGAAACTTTTGTATATTAAATTTATTTATGTAGAACCTCTTTTTGTTTACGAAGGAAATACCAGAATATCCGAATACTGAAATATATGTACATATTTGTACATATAAGTATATGTCTGTATATACATATGTACATATGCACAAATACTTTGTTTGGGAAAAAGACGTTTTACTACTTAAGTTCACAAAAATAAAGCTTTTGTTAAAGTTTCCAATTAAGTCAGTTTTGATAACAGGCTCTTAATAAAAAGGGTGGCATTTCCAGTTTTCTTTATTTTATACACATGTACATCAGTTGTATTTCTAAAGCAACTTCGAGCAAATTTGTGTAGTTGCTATCAAACTTGTTCGCCCACAGCGATGTCGAGCAAAAATGTTGCAAAAAGAAAACCGAAACAAAAACTTTGTGCTTTTCAGCGGTTGTAAATGCACAAATAGCTTTTCATTCATAACATTTGGGCATGCTACAGTGGCGGTCGTTGATATTAGCACGTAAAGCTTTTTTTTTTTAATGTAAAGCTTTCAACGTACGTACAAAGTTACCAAACAACAAATCATATACACATTAGGCGCGTTTATTTAAAAAAAAATGCCAGAAGCACAAAAGTAAAACAAAGCACTAAACTGTAATTGTCTAGCGAATTCTCCATTGTAAAGCGATTTATGTATATCTAGTAAAAAATTTTTGAAGACAGCGATTTCATACTACATAATTCATAAGTTTTAGTTCAGGAGAACTGCCCAGTAGGTAGCTCATTTATATTAAACAGATCCGTTTGGCGAATGTACTGGGATCATGTTCAGATGTTCGTTTCCAAACATCTCGTAAAGTGCCCCAGCGACAAATAGGTATTGAATGCGACGAATAGGTAATGAAATGATATGGTCATATGTATATTAGTCTTAAGTATTTACGTTTTTCAAAAATAAGCATTGAGGATTTTCAAGGTAAAATTTTAAAAAGACATTTTCACTACCTTTTTGTCCTAATGCACCAGCAATTTTTGTCTTTTCCTAATTCTACAGAATCTTCAATTTTATGGATATCAAATCCTTGTTAGGTGCATTTAATTAAAAATGTTTTTTTTTAAGTAGTCATTTCTTTGAAATTTAAAACTCCTTTGGAAAAAGTCTGACGTCAAACAGAAAAACTAAAAACTCCTTTACCACATTTGCTCCATGGTTTCACGAATATATTGATTTGTGTGTGTGTTAAATTGACTGTGTAATTATCAAGTTACCTTGTGTGAGCTGAAATTCAGAATAAAAGTTGCTCAACCATTATAACATAATCGAAATGTGCGACGCCAAAGGCTTTAGATATGCATACTTCTCAGATAAAAGTGAGATCCTTCACGATTGCCTGTGTTAGGATTAAGCTCGAAACTGTTTTGTGTAAACTTCAAATTATACTTAGCATCTACCTCCGTTCAGTAAAACTCATGAAATCATACTCCTCTGAACTAAAGCTTTTGATATCTTATAGCAAACAAATGACTTTTTGGCCATAACTGGGGCTATCGAAGCCTTTTCATTAAGAAACATGGACTAATGAAATCTAATCAGTATACCTAACTGAAGGCGGTTACTTTGACTATTTCAATTTGAATTTTCTCGTGATTTAACTTTTCAGAGCACAAGGCGCACCTTATCCCCAGTGTTGGTGACAATAAATCATAATAACAAGTAATTTTTAGCAAAAAAAAACCGACTTCAACTCTCATATAAAAAAAAATATATATATATATATCTCATGATCCGCTGATCGGATCTTAACCAGATTAGTATGGGACCACCTCGAATTATCGAAATCGGTTGGCATGGTCCAAAGTTATGCGGTAACACACATAAAAAAAAAAAAAAAAAATATTCCGACGAACTGATAACCTCCTCCTTTTTTGGAAGTCGGTTAAAAAAACTAATCAACTTAACACCAGATGTACTTCTGGTACTCAGATCAGTATGAGACTAATAAAGATGCAGTATCTTATATGGTGTGTTAAATTTCGGTTATATTTATGGCTTTGACTTTGCATACATTCTACCGTCACATATACGCGTAATCAAATAAAGTATTATTAGTGTTATTGAACTCTTCTAAGCTTATACATTTAAGCAATTGACTGCCAAATCCTAACTCGCGGTCAAAAACTGTCCTATTTCGAATAATCTATTGTTTAGGATAGCAGAAAAGGTCCTTGTGATAGTTTAAATTTCAAGATTGTACAGATTCTGAAAAGCGGTAGCATAGATTAGCTCGGCAATACTCTACAGAATACCCTATAACACTCAGTGTAAAAATGCCAATTGGCTTAGGATTTTTGTGCATGTATGAACATTTTATTTTTTCACTTTTGATTAATAAAACCCAAATTAACGTATGTATCATGTTCGGGACAAATGTCGTGGACGTGGCCGCACTCCTTTTCCAAAATTCAACAATCCCATTTTTCTCTAAAAGATTACTCTCATTATCATACCTGAGCACCTTAGCATCTGCTAAATAGCTACTACTTCTGGATTTTTCAAAAATACCGTTATGAGTGTCTCTAGTATGATTACGCCCATTTTCAATAATAAGCCAAAAATCTCAATACGATTTGAAATATTTGGTTCTATGTTTGGTCCTTCAATCGCAGCCCAAATAACTGTCGAAATCACTTCTACATGTTGATTATGCCTTGCGAGATATAAATGTGTGTAAACCTGTATATATCTCGCTTTCTTTACGCGGCTACAAGCAACGGTTACGTGAGCAAAGTTAATATACCTTTGTGCAGAAATGGCCTTTGAGTATAAATAGAGTTGTTTAAAGTACAACACAGTAGAGAGAAATTTGCTACCCGACAATCAAACACCGTTATTCAGAGGAAACATATCGATTAGTTTCGACATATTTATGCATCTAAATGGTTGAGGAATCTTTGTACGATTTAGAGCTATTTCGTATTACATTGGAAGAATTTTACTTAGTTTATCTTTTCGCTGTAATAATACTCATATTTTACTTCAACTAACTAAATAAATAAGTGTGTCGCGTACAATACAACAACGCAATGTCCTTATGTATACATTTTTCATTTCATTTGTCCTGATTACCTTTATTCAATAGCTTACTTTTCGTGGAGGACTTAATTCTAGCTTTCAGAACACTCGAGTTTTATCGCTAAATTTAAGCTTTGTTTGTGATGGTCACTACTTTGTTAAGGACTTGGTGTGAATTACGGCATATGGCAATTTATTTCAGTCTTTAAGTACACAAATTATTCACGCGTATTTGGGGTAAATTTGTGAGTATTAATATTTAACGTACAATGACGTCAACCGGATTACAAATATGGACTGCTGTGGGGTTGCAAGTTCGCCAACATATCCACATGTATGAGTGTATGCTTAATTCAGAGTTATTTTTACTTTCGCCTCAAATGCTAAGCGCTTTATTTATAAAACCTCTAATGAGCCTGTTAACTGCGCTCGTAATCCTCGAATACCTTCACGTCGCACTACACCAACAGCCAAATGCTACTATTTAAACACCTGTTCGTTCGTTCTACAATGGTTGATGATTTTCTCAGGTTGTTGTGATGTGGTTTGACACCAGTGTTGCCGCCAACCAATTTTAGTGGTAGCCGAATTCCTTTACAAAAAAGGTCTAAAAAATAACTAAAAAAAGTTGTTGTGGCTAAAAATGGTAGCTAAAACATATATATAGTAAACACGCAAACATTTTCAATAAGTAATGGTAAGAAAAACAATGAACTCTGGAAAAAAAAGCTAATATTTTATCCAACCAAAAACCTTTTAGTATAAAAGGGGAAATATGCGACACCAGCTTGCTGGCTCCATCAAGTGGTTGTACCATCAGGCTCGGAGCATATAACTTACCAGCATGCTGGTACAATATTTATTTCCTTACAAATGGGGTCGAGGAATGATCGAAATGATTAGAGCCGAAATTTCATCTTTTTTCTACCATTTTGTTAAACATTTCTTTTTTTAATTCACAACTGCCAATATCGTGACCTTAATCTTCCCCAAACACGGCTTTGACTCATATAGTGCAAGAAATTTCCGCCAAAATACTTTTTACTTAGAAAATTGAGCGAATTTCACCACTCACGATACCAGAATGCTGGTACAATAATAAAATTTTCAAATAGTTTTTGAAGTCGCATCAGCAGCCGGTACAATCATACCACAAGAACAATCGACTTGATGGGCAGTTTAACAAATTAAGCCGTAAACTTATCTATTTTAAACTATAGTTAAATCGTTAATAGATAAGTTAACAGCCCTAACACTTTTACAGTATGTATGTATAAAAACGTAAGGAACAATCGACTTGATGGGCAGTTTAACAAATTAAGCCGTAAGCTTATCTATTTTAAACTATAGTTAAATCGTTAATAGATTACAGTATGTATGTATAAAAACGTAAGGAACATACAATATATATATGTATATATATCAGTCTTTCTTAGTTTAAAAATTCATCTCTTACATAAATGAAACAAATTAGATCAAATTAAGCATATCAACTTTTTCATTCCAAGTATAAATAAATTCTCCAAAGGGCTAAAAAAAATGGCTAGGGGTAATTTTAAATTTATGTGGCCAAAAAAAGTATGTGGTAGCTAAATCTAGCCACCAAAGGGCTAAAACGGCAACACTATTTGACACCGAGCAGAAGCTGAGTAAACAAGGGGCATAAGGCAGTATGTATATACCAGGGTTGTTGCGAGTATTCGCATTCGCATTCGCAACCGCCGAGCTTCCGCATTAATTTCAACATTCGCATTCGCTTTTGCATTCGCAATAATCAATGCGGAGCTTTCGCGAATGCGAATGTTGTGCAAGTGCACCGATAAAACGTATATATGGCAAACAAAATGACAAATTGTAGCCAATATTTTTGCCTGTGGTCGTAGGAGTATTTGATAAAAATGTCTTTAAACATATTATTTCTTAAGCTATATAACCGAGCTATCAATGGGCAGCCATACAAGTTCCAACTTCTACTTGACCTTTTACGTACGTCGAAGAGAACATAGTCTTTTTAACAATGTTTTTTTTTCTGTGCTTTAAACACAGTGAAAGCTCTTTCAAACAGACGCCTTAGCCGGGCGATTTGATGGTCCTAAGGTTTTTGGCACATTTTTCATAGAAAGTGCGCTCGATTAACAGGACGATCTCATGTACGGACGCGGACACAAAAGTGTAGTTTTTTAAGTACCCGAAGCTCTATTAAGCGGACGCGAATCTCTGTTAACCGGACACTTAAACTCTTTATGGACAGCTTTTGCCAAATGTGCGAAAATTTCCTGAGAATTCGAAACAATGCAAACTCGAATAAATAATTCGGGGAATCCCCTCAAACTCAAATACATAATAATTAGAAAAAAATTTAAATGCAAAGGTTATTGACAGTACGCAAATGTAATTTAAACAAGCAAGAATGGGTCGTAAAAATGTGTTCTCTTTAAAAGAACAAATAGAAGTTATTAATGCTACGCATAAAGAAAATCTATCTGTTAGGGGTGCTGCGATTAAATTTAAAATTAGTAAAACTTAAGCTGCGGAAACTTAAAAAATAAAGATGAATTAAAATTAAAATGGTGCTCTGGCGGAAATTTAAACACCAAACGGAGACTTATTGGTTCTAAAGGGTCGCAAATAGACAATTTGTGTCTGAATTGGTTTGCATAAGTAAGAAATAAAATAATTCCAATATCAGGGCCAATTATAAAAGCAAAAGCCCTTGAAATCGCACAGCAGTTAGGCGTAATTAATTTCAATGCTTCGGATGATTGGCTCCAAAAATGGAAAAAAAGAAACAACATCAGCTTCAAAAGCATTTCAGATAAAGAATTAGGCTTTCACTATTTCGCGTATAAGTGTATTTTTTGTAATTTTTTAGACGAAGCGGCCTCTGTTAATTTAGAAGATGTCGAGCAATTTTTGCAAAAAATGCCTACCATGCTGCTTGGATATATACCAGAAGATATCCATAATGCTGATGAAACCGGACTTTTTTACCGCGCTCTTCCGCAAAAGACCTTGACTTTTAGGGGAGAAACTTGTGTAGTCAAAGAACGGCTAAAAGTTCTATTTTGTGTAAGCATGGCTGGCGAAAAGCAGCAGATGCTAGTCGTTGGTAAAGCTGCCCACCCTCGTGCTTTTAGAAACATAAATGTGAAGGATTTGCCTGCTATTTGTAAGTCGAATTGAAACTCCTGGATGACTCGTGAGATAATGAGGGAATGGCTCCACCAATTCGATAGAAAAATGCTAAACGAGAATACAAAGGTTTTGTTATTTTGAGATAACGCCACTTCACATTCCAGAGACCTCATACTAGAAGATGTCAAGCTAATATTTTCGTCACCTAACACAACGTCAGTTTGTCAACCACTTGATCAAGGAATAATACAGAACTTTAAATTGCATTACCGCAACTCTCTATTAAAAGTTTTGTCTGAAATTGAGAGTTCCAAAAGTGACACAGAACTTGCAAAATTAATAAATGTGTTGGAGGCATTATATTTTATGAAAAATACCGGGAGAAAAGTTAATACCGCAACAATAAAAAACTGTTTCGCATAGCGGGTTTTATTAAAACTGGGTGGTCGTCCAGTGACTCGGAATATGATTTGCCATTAGCTCAAATAAGGCAAATGCCCCCGGAGGTATCCAAACGTATGGTGAGGCTATAGTGGCTTTAAAAAACTTACAACAATTCGCAAGAAATAACTACGAGGTCTTTGAGCAACTTAAAAATATTGACTCCGTTTTCCTATCTGAACTTCTAAAACAACAAGAAGCTAATAAACGCCAAACAACAATTACAAATTTTTTTTAAAATAATTAAATATTCAATACAAAATGGTATACGTAAATATGCAAATACATATGTAGATATTTATTTCAACATTACTCAATAAAATATGTCCTATATTTTAATTTTTTTCGAATAAAAAAAAAATCAGCATGAAAGTAATAAACGTTTCGAATTCGCATTAACAAAATCGGTTCATAAATAAAATAGGGTTTTTATCGGGTCCGTTTTCGCAAACGCTTTTTTCATCATGCAGGTACTTATACTTTGAATTTGAACGAAATCGGTTCATAAATACGACTTTTATAAATAACGACTTCCGCGCCACCTAGCGGGTCTATTTTTTGGTAAACGTATATTCCATTATGCTGGTAGCACACATTTTGAGTTTGAATGAAATCGGTTCATAAATACGACTTTTGTAAATGACTCGACCCCAGCGCCACCTAGCGAATTTTTCTGGCAAGGTATAACCTCTGAAAATTTTACTGAAATCTATGCAGTAGTTTTTCAGTTAACTCCGAACAACGAAAACAGCTATTATTTTATACACATATATATGTATATTTGAAAATTTAAACCCTTATTATTAACATTAAGTACTCGCCCAAGGCGTGCAAAGATTTCCCATATAAAATACACGTTAACAGAGATTTTTATATAAAATACACGTAACCGAGGCTCAAATTTCAGGGCGTTTTTTAGGTGTTTTCCACCAATTTTCGAGATAGGAGTGGAAAAAATAGTCGTAAAAAACCCGTAGTATACATATTTATATGTCTTTAAATTTAATTCATTCGAAGCGCTTTGCCATAATTTTCCTCTTCGGGCATACATTTTTCTGTGTAGCTTAATTGATTTTCCTTTTCTCGAAGTAGGATTCCTCTTCAAAGCGACCGTGAATAGCCTTTATCCGTACCATTTCAGACTTTAATAGATAATGAAAAAGGAAATACAGTATATTTTGTTTAGCTGCACATCCTCCTTTGCACGAAAAACTTGTGCACTTAAACGAAAAAGGCACTTAAGCGAATTTGTTTTTCTACTTCAATGAGGAAGGTATCCGAATCTTTATGAAACCAAATAATAGAGGAGCACTTACCACGTAAAAATTACTGCAAGTGAAATTTTTACCGAATGATATCTAATTATCTATATAACTACATAAATTAGTAGCCATTTTCGTTGTTCTGCTAGATTAGCAAAATAAATGAAAGCTTGTAAAATTAGGTAATTGTAGGGCCAGTGCAGTTAAACGTAATACTTTCTTTGATAATTGATACTAGTTGCACAATTATAAAAGCAGGTATCGCCAATGTGTATGTTGAATGTATGCAATGTGCACTTAAGCATAAAGGCAGCAAAGCAAAATGTACTGTACTCTAATCAATGTCTTTACGTAGAATTTTTAGACTTGGCAAATTTACGATTTGATCGTTTTCAATGCTCTTCATGTAGACTTTTTCCGATGTTAATATACAAATTAATTTCATAAATACGTGTCTTTGGATAGACATCTGGGGCCTATTTCATAAAAATGACAGGCGCGCCAATTAACGACTTTTCCCGAAAATTTCAGAGCCAGCCTTGTCGGCGTAATTTTTTCTGTTTCATAGACGCCTGTAGGCAATTGTGAAAATGTTTGCTAAAGCGCCAGTAACAATACTGGAATATTGTCTGACGATATTGCTGACATTTGTCACTCTGAAAAATAGTCGCGACAATAGCGAAAAAATTAAATAGCTCCGTCGCGACGCGTCGGAAAGTTTTCACAGGATAATTTTGTAAATTTATTTTATGATATTTTGCCGCATTTCAATACTTTTTAATAATGTTAATATTTAACAAGTAAGAAAGTCTAAGTTCGGGCGGAGCCGAACATTAAATACCCGGCGCAAGTATTAAATATATGTTTTCCACCTTTCCGAAAGCTACCGCTACATGATAAGCGAGTGTATAAATATTAAGTAAACTAGCATCCTTAAATTTCGAAATATTGAAATTTCAAGCATTTCTGAAATTTACCGTTATATGAAAAGCGGCCGTAATTTTAGTCCGATTTCAATAATTTTCAACGGTTTGCTTTTATGTGGTAAGCGCAATAATCATACCGAGTTGGTACAAATTGCTAGAACTGTTACCGATATACATAAATGTGATCATAAGTGGGCGGTGCCACGCCCATTTTCCAAAATTTTATCATAAGCGTATTTCCTGATAATGAATTGTTGCAACCGTCAATTTTGAATAAATTAGCTTTAATATTTACTGATTTATCGAGGATTTCGTATTTCTCGAAATTACCGTTATATGGGATGTGGGCGTGGTTATTGTCCGATTTTAAAAATTTTCGGCCATTTGGTATGCTGTACCAGGGTCAACAACTGTGCCAAGTTTGGAAGAAATTGGTGCAGCGTTTTCCAAAATATACACATGTAACTATAAGTGGGCGTGGCTACGCCCATTTTTCAAAAATTTTTAATATTCTTATTTCTCGTCTAAAATTTATTCTAAATGTCAATTTTGAGTGAATTATCTTCAGTAGTTACTAAAATATCGCAGTTTTCGTATTTCTGAAAATTACCGTTATATGGGAGGTAGGCGTGGTTATTGTCCGATTTTGCCCATTTTCAATACCATCCGTTCTACGCCCGAAAGAAGTACACGTACCAAGTTTCGTTAAGATATCTTAATTTTTACTCGAGTTATCGGGTGCACAGACGGACGGACGGACGGACAGACAGTCACCGCTTAATCGATTTCTCTTTTCATTCTGATCATTTATGTATACATTTGTCTATATCTATCTCGATTCGTTTTGCCTGTTACAAACAACCGTTATGTGAACAAAGTTATAATACCCTTGTGCACAAGTGCGCTCGGGTATAAAAATAATAGAATAATGGAAATGCATTAATACTTAATATATAAATTTCACATGACTGGCGAAAATGTTGTCAAAGGCTCTTTTAAAACCCGGCATTCCATTCCTTAAAGACGCAAAAGTTGAAATGAAGGGAATATTCTTGCTTTAGCAAAATTTTACTTTGTTGATAATTTTACAACCTTTTGTATGTGATTTTATTTTTTCTCGGTGTATTTTCATTGCGCTATTTCGGAGGGCACTAAATGCCCACTTACAAAGAAATATGCAATTGAATTAAAAATCCCATATTAAAATAAATACGAACTAATAAAATAATAAAATTGCAATTACCTACCATATTTACATTCGCGTGCTTACATAAGTAAACTCAGTTTACATGTTCTTCTATATTCTGTGGACAGTACTAAAAAGCAAAAATGAAGTTGTATACTGTGTCATAGAACTTTTGTATTTACATACATACATAAATTATGCAGTGAATCATAAGATAATTTCCTTCGGGAAATTACGACGAAACGGTCACGGTAGCAATTTATTTTTATTTCCTCTGCTACTTTCATTCAAATGTTTAAAAGAGCATTGTAATACTCAGCAGAGATTTGTGATGTCCTTTTGTTTTTCTTCAGATACAATTAGCGACTTTTCTTACTATTGCTGGATTTGTATGATAAAAATGTTAAATACAAAAATATGAGCTTCGTAGATAAGTACATATATGCGTCATCTTTATTATAACATACAGAATAAGATACGACATCACAGTGAATCTGAAGACTTCACTTAAGGCGTTCTCACTACATCGCAGCGCTAGGGAAAATTTTCGTTAGAAAAAGGCGAATATTATGTTACCAAATATCAATATTCTCTTAGCTGTTTGAACTGGTAGCTTACTTTAAGTGCATATCATACTTATGTAGCAAGCTTATGATTAATGGAAAATAAGTAACAATTTGTTGTTTCCACTGTTTAATGGAAAATTAAGGAGAGGGAGCGAGAACGGAACCAGATAACTTTCAGTCGAGTAATTAAGCGACTGTGAATCACTCATCAAAAAAGGGTTTCATTACTTTATTTGTGTTGCTATATTTTTCAACTTATTCCATTTTATTCATAGGTTCACAGTGAAACACTTTTAGATTGATGGGGTTTAATGGTAAGTTGAAATCTATAGTAGTTTGAAAATATGTAAATACATATGTATGTATTTAGGCTGTGTGATAAAAGTTCCCAAAGATTGCCCTAAACGTAGCCGCTTTATTTAGAAATCCTCTTTATTTACCAACATATCATTAATTCATTTTCTAAATTGATATACAAAGTTATACACTCTAAAAAAAATTTGGTAAATTTCCTAGCTAAAAGGTAGGTTACTGATTTCCTACCTTATTATTCACGAAATTACATGCTCGATTATTCAACGAATAGTTTGTTTAAATTTCGGACTATTTATTTAGAGTGTAATATAGCTGCTGTAGTGTGCGTAAATTTACTACGAAAGTGTGTACAAGCTACAAAACATACATCTGCTGTTTGATTTCACCCGTAGAATTGTGTAAAGCCGCAAACAAAAAGGATTTTTACACACGAAAATGTGTAAATTAGAAAAATACATATTAATCGTGTAAATTTAGCAAAAAATTTAAAAAATAAACAAAAATATACTCGATTTATAGTCACATTTTTAAACAGATTTTTTAGAGTGTAGCAAGTGACATAATTGCTAACTGCAATGGAATTTAAATTTTATTTAATTGCAGTTTTTTGTTTTGAATAGTTTGAGCTTTAAAAAGCTATTAACTAAATTAACGAAAATTAGATATTATTAAATTATAACTTGCTAATTATCAAATGAACGAACTTTCTTAACATAAATAAGAAAAATATAGCTTCATTTAGATTAACTTGCGAAACAATTTCCAAAAAAATAGTTCCTATCGCAATATGAAAAATCACATTTCAAAAGTTACCACGATAGAACTGTTTCCTTTATAAAGTTTTATATATTTTTACAAGTTTGTATTATGTTTCACATGTGTGTAATCAAATCTTGCTTGAAACTTGGAACTTGAAATTTTTAACTTACTTTCTCGAACCCGATGACAATTCAAATGATGGATGAATTAATCCGCTAGGCGGCGTAGGAGTCGAGATATTTGGAAAACCCGTATTTATGGAATGTGTATTACTTAGTTATCGCTAATAAAAGCTCATATTTAAGGAATTGTTTTTAAATTACTTCTCTCATCAGGGTGTCCAGATTGTTTAAAAAAATTCGCAATTTCTGAAAAAAAATCGCCAATTTTTTTTAAAATAAAATACATGAAATCGATTTAACAAATATTTTATTTAAAAAAAAAAAGATCTTGTTATAATATAGTTTTTAAAACCAGAAACGAATATAATACCTTCAGAGGGTAATAATATATAACAAAAATCACTTATGTGATGTACAAACAATTTTCTTTAAAAATACACATACTTCTTAAAAATATTTGTTTCAACACATTTTGTAATAGTACTCCGCAATTGTTAAACTTATTATAACTCATATTAATTGATTAATCGCACAATCCGCTTTTAAGAGCTCGACACTAAAAATTAAATAAAAACCTATAATAAGGCGAGATCAGCTATTTCCACAATTTCTTCAAAATCACCTATAGTGTCTGAATCATTTACATTCATGTTGTTGTCATACATTGAGCTATTCAACCTTGATCACATACTGTTTGATATTGGAAACGTTTTGCAGCAGAAACTATTAGCCTTCATATAACACTTTATTCGAACTCTTGAATTATGGTTTTCCAACCTCATCCTATTTCTAGTCTTAGTTTTTGTTGAATTCATTACGGAAAAAACGCGCTCAACAAAGCATGTGAGTGCGGCAAGAATAATAATATGAAGGCTACTTTATTTATATTTCCAAACATTTTATTGCCTGTTGCTGTTTCACTCCGTAAGCAATTATCCAAAATTCTTCAGAGTCCGATTTAATGGTTCTGAGAAAAGTTATTTCATGGGAAGGTTAAAAGATTTAAATATTCAGTTTCCGCTAATTTTCTTTCTTTCAAAGTCAAATAGTAAATTGGCAGGTCCGTGAAACTCCCCCTCTTGTGATCCACACCCTTTCTGGTGACAAAATCAAAGCTTTTTTAAAAGTAGGGTGATTAAACATTTTTGACAGTCTTTTAATATGCTTCTTAAGTCAAGTTTATCACGCAGTTCATTGGCCTCTTCTGTTAAATTATCGTGGAAAACTAAGTTTTGTATATTTTTATAATTGGAAATAATTTATTTGAAGGGAAAAAATAACCAATGGCGATTTCCTAAATTTTTACGCGCAAATATCCAAAAAAAATCGCCAAATCGCCGCGAAATCGCCAAATCTGGACACTCTGTCTCTCATTTCAATCAAAACTTCCATTTCTAAATTATATCGAGCCCTATTTTCGATTTTGTCGTAAAAAAGGCAAATTTTACAGGAGGAGGTTTTTTTAATTCATCCTTAAATGGTGTAGTATTTTATTGAGTTTAAATGGGCAACAGTATTATTAACAGCTGGCTTTCGGATCTTACTGATAATGTTTTTCATAGCTTAAATTCTCAAACAAACAGGAAGAAAAAAAACCTATTTGCTATTTTTTGACCTTTTTTAAAGGAATGAGAAAAAACTAAAATTTAATCGTTCACCAGAAAAAGTTCAGTGAAAAATCGTGATATTATATATATACATATGTACCTATATATGTTAATATATAAGGTAAGGGAGTAGGTTTTTAGTGCGGTGAGCCGAAAGGCAAGCCTATATAAATATGTAAGTATATATCTCTCGACTTATCATATGTTTTTAACCTAAAAATAGAAAAAAAAATTGATAAAGGAATCCTGAGATTATTATCCATTTACTTACTTCTCAAGTGATGTTTTTGTTTTTAATGTAAACAATATTGTTAGTAAGATTTTAAATAAAGCAGTCCATTTGTTAAAATGTACTTATGTTATTTTAAAAGTTATCATCCAAAGTTTATCTGTATCGAGGTAAAAAAAATGCCTTTTGTTGCTTGCGATGCAGTTGAAAATAGAGCAAGGTGCATACTTTTTGTCCAGCCACTCTGGACTTAGTGATGGCAGCTGCATTTGCATAATGGAAGAATGCACTTTATTTTGATGAAAGTAAGGAGCTGCTTTTTAAGCATTCAAATATAACAAATTTTGAGGAAACTTTGATTAAAAATATAGGAAAAACTGCTATCCACAATAAAGTTTTGTACTCCCAGTGCCGCTTACAATAAAATTGCGGGTACGCAAATGTATAAACAAAGCAAACGATAAAATTCACTTTTTCTTCGTAACGGTTCATATTCAAACTTTATGATTTTGTAGGACGATGTAGCTAGTCCTTATAACCTGTGTATTTGCAACAAAAAAAATCTTCGATAAATTGTCGCTTACGATACAATCGCAAAAAGGGCTCGACATGTTTCCCAAAAATGTATGCACATATGATTATTAGATGTAATAATTCAGTATGGTCTACTTCGCATAAACATAAAGAACACATCCTTGGTCAGCTGTTTTGTATTGTACCCACGTGTAGGACGACTCTACAAATCTGGCCCAGCCATTCGGTTAGAAAGCCGTGTACTAACGCTAGTGACCGGTATTATTACAGGCCACTGCTTAATGGGAAGGCACGCTAACAGAATGGCGTGCCCTTTCGTGGGCGAGAAGACGCTCATTTCACCACCAACTCCTTTTCTGTCTGGCAGACCTAAATGAAACAGGCATTCACGAGTTCTCTCGCTTTCTGAACTGGTTCTACGTCTAGGTGAAGAGATGGGTTCGAATTCGAGCTGCCAATTGGTATCACAACGCACCACTGGGTACAAAAGTGCCTCTCTCCTACGTTCAATGCAGCTGTTTAAAACTTAACGTAACCCACTTATTCTACTTAAAACGCGTTGCAACGTATGTATCAATGCTGAAATTTTCGTTTTCAACTTGCAATATAGGATACCACCAGTGTTGCCATTTTGGTGCTTTGGGAGCTAGATTTAGCTCTTTATTTTTCTATTTAGCTCCGAAAATTGGGATTTTTCTTGCTCCAAGCTCTTTTTTAGCTCTTTTCAAAATTAGCTAGCACTTTTTAGTTCCAGAAAGTTTTAGTTGTATTTGGTAATATATTAATATTAAAAATTTGAAATTTTATTGTACAAGTGCTGACTAAAATTTGTTTGGCTTCGCTGATCTCAGGCTATTCTCGATACCTTCATGTTATTTTATTTGGACTACTACTTAGAAATTTCCATTCCTATTGCAAATGGCGCGTAAGCAAATGAAAAATCGGCAAGTAAGTCGATTAGTTTCTACAACGTGCGTGGGAGCACTCAGCTCAACCGGTGTATTCTCTCTCAGGCGGCCACGGCAGAAATAGAAAGCCAAAACGTAAGCGTTGATAAAATTACTAATTTCAAAATGCAGTGGAAAAACATACATTTCTATCTACAGGAAAATACAAACTCCATCATAAGCTATTGAATTTAGGTTAATGAATTCAAAAATTAACTAGAAGAAAATTCTTTTTTGAAAGCGCGAATTTTGTTTTTACCTTACTAATTTTACCTTAAGGAGAGAAGGAAATAAAACTTTTCAGAAAAATTTTGCGAAAAAAAATATTCATTAACCGAGGTTTTATGGTCAATTCAAATATTTGAAATTGCAGATCTTAATAGATTGTAAAGTATTTTTAGTTCATTGTCTAGTTTATAAAAGTATATGCATACATGTAAGTGTTAAAAGAGCCGTAGCAATGAACTCGAAATATATGCACCTTATTTTGATTTTTACAGGTCTATTCTGCGCTGGTAATATAAATTTTGTAACCGGTAATTAATGTGTCTGTCAATTTTTAAACCATTTTCGCACTCTGTGCGCTCTTGTAACCGGTAAATTTGGTTGCCATCTCATAAACTGGTAACAAAATATTGCCCCGTGAAATATGTAATACAAGAATTTCCACAAATCTTCATAGCTGAACTGCTGAATATTTTCACTGCATTACCAACGTACCTAGAATCGCGGTGACAAGAAGTGGTAACATTTTTTGGTAATACAATTTTCCGGTCACAAAATCTTCGGTAACGTGCAGAATAGCCCTGTTAAAGTCTTTTTCAGCACTTAAATTTATGAAATTCGTTATTTTTATTAAAATTCCGGAAAATGAAAAAAAAACGTTACGTCAATAAATGCCCAACTTAAAAAATATGTAGCTCTTCTTTTTGCTACTATTAGTATTACTTCGCTCTTTTTTTCGACCGTTTTAGCTCCAAACGAAATTTTTCTCTGGCAGCACTGGATACAACTACGCTAAGGTTGATCACTTAATGTTGTATGTATGACTGAAATTGTTTACTATTTTTGAACCTTTACGGTAAAGCGATTTCTATTAGTTATTTTTAAATAAACAAATCATTAAAAAATTTTCCACACTGAGAAAAGAGTTAGCTAAATATGTTTCTCTCAACACAAGATCTGGTAACTATGTATAACCAAATAATTATGCCATTACCAAATCATGCGTTAAGAGAAAGGTATTTAGATGACGTAACGAAACTCTTTTCTCGGTGCAGACTAATTTGAGTTTTTACGTTTTAAGAGGGTACAAGATGGGACCAAAAACTTTAAACATTCACTTTTAAACCACTAATAAACGTAATGTATATGCGTTTAGGGTGCTGCTACTCTTTCAAATAAGCAATATTTAAACGAAAATTCTTTAACTTTCTGATCACACTTAATTTTATGAAACTCTCGGGCGATAGTTAACAAAACGAGGCAGCACTAACCTCAAAGTACAATTAATAACGAACATTAAACAATGGCCTTGAAATGGTACTCAACCAGTACCGAAATGGTACTGAACTAGCCCCGAAATGAACCCTTACTTGTCCCGGAATCGTCCGGATCTAGAATTAGGCCCGAAATGGTCCTGAATTAGTCGTGAGCTAGTCCCGAAATGGTTCTGAAATAGCTCCTAAGTGGTCCTTAAACAAGTCTGAACAAGTCCTGAAATGATCTCGAACTTTCGGGAAATGTTCCTGAAATAGTCTCAAAATGGTCCTCAAATATTTTACACTCCAATATAAATTACAGTGAGCTATTGAGTTTAATCGAACTTCTAACTAAGCACCCAATGGTGGGATGTATTCGATTTTTCAACAATTATCCTAACCTAGACTTTAGTCAGAGTCATATAATTTTCAGCAACAATTTTTTTAATTTTTAATTAAACACTCTTAATATAGTCTGTTAGATTTATCTGTAGACGGGAATAATTAAGTAGTCGTGAACTAGGCTCGAAATGATCCGGAAAGGGTCCTAAAATGGTCGCAAAATTATCCCGAAATGGTCCAAAATCAGTCGCGAACTAGATGCTAAATGGTCGCGAAATAGCCCAGATATGTTCACATGTTCATTTTCCGCAAGGTTAGTACAAATTTTACCTGTACCGAGTGCTAAGATGCTTACAAATCCGTAAGCGAAATCGGGTAAAAAAGTGATTTTTCTCCTAAGTCAACCAAAGTCTCTTACCACTGAAGAAATAGTCGCTGAGGGCTAAATTTGGAGAAAATATTAAATCACTGAGAAATTCAAAATTTAATTCATGCAATTTTGCTATATGCGGTCGTTTTTTTTGCATTTGTCCAACAGCTCGGAATAGTATTCACTGGAAACACCCACCTGGATATCCTTTAGTGCTTGTTCCCTAGTAGAAGCCAATTATTTTTACTGTTTCTGTACCGCTGGTGAATTGTGATGGATCCATGTTTTCTACGCGATTACGAAACGTCGCAAATATTCACTTAAATTGTAGCGTAGCCTTTCAATTGAGATGCCTTCAGCCTCAGGCCAATCACGTGTTTTCATTCTTAATTCGTCCAATTTTATTTCATGGACTTTATTTACAATTCCTCGCGAGACAACGCGGTTCTAGTACGGCAGCGGAGCTCAGTAAACCAGAATTTATCAATCCTTCCTTCGGTTTCGGTGTGCAAAAAATAGTGATTGATGAGCATACGGGGTTGTCTCTTTCGAGTGGCAGTCAGACACAACCCTAGTTTGCTCAAACCTTGAAAGTATTTAGTCTAGTGCAGGGGTTCCCAAACTTTTTTCACCGCGGCACTCTTGTGCTGAAAAAATTTCGCGGCACCCCTACTCTTCAAATGCCTACGAAAGCAAGAAAACGCAATGCAAACTTTATGCTCCTTTAGCTTTAATGTGAGGACTGAAATTGTTTTGATAATTTCATTATTTCCTTTAAGTTTATTGGGAGCTTTGACAATTTTACCCTGAAATCATTTGACTTCACAAAAAGGAGCAGGTTACCAATTCGTCGGAATATTTTATAATCATTCTTTTTTATGTATGTTACCGCAAAACTTTGGCCCACGTTAAGAATTATAATAATTTCTTTTTTTAAAGGAAAGTTTTTACCTCACTGGTGGTCCTATTCTAATTTGATTTAAATCCGATCATTGGATCACGAAAAGATCAACGATAATCTTAAATTTTTATATGGGAATTGAAGTCGGTTTTGTTTTTTGCTTAAAAATTACTTGTTTATGTAAGCATTTGTTGAAAATGCAGTCTCACATAGAAATGTAAAAGTAAAAGTCATTAGCATTTTTAATGCTATCTTGCCAACATCAGTGCTTTCTGGATACACTTGCATCCAGAACTCTCTTGGCTCCCTTCGTAGTATTTAATATTCAAAGTGCTGTCTTCACTGATGTGGAGAAGGTTTTCAAAAGCTTACTTTTCGGGTCACATGAAAACGGGTTTGTTATCCAGCTGTAGACATTCTCAAAGTCAATGTTGGGAAAATATTCGAAAATGTTTTTTTTCTAAACTTTCCAAGTTAACGCTGGTAATGCGCGTTAACGTTAAGCAAATAAGTTTTACAGCCAATTTCACGAAAGCAATTTAAGTGAAGAATGATATTAATTTTATTAATTTTATATGGAAATTGTAGGAAAATAAAAAATCATTTTCTATTTAAATTGCTGGTGAAACCGACTGTTATCAATTTTCTTGGCGTTAACTTCGAAGTTACCTACGTTTTTCTGATTTACTTTGTTTATTTGTGGGGTTTTCATGCAAATTGCTACAAATTCTAAAATACACAGTATACAGTAAACCAACCATTGACAATATGCTTATTAGAAAATTAATACATGAAATAATGTGCATGTATAGAATTTTTTTGTCATTAACCCATAGGCAACGACTGTTGCAAAAGTACCCGTAAATATTTGTTGATATATTTGAAATGTAAATTTGAACAGCAAAATTTGTAAAAAAAAATAATAATAATACAAAAATACTGTTAATCACTACATGGGAGGTGGGCGGGGTTATTGACAGCTTTCGTCAAAATTGAATACTAACCTAAATTATACCAAAGGCAACTTCGGCCCTGACTTTCGTTGAAATATCCAAATTTTGTTCGAGTTAACGTGTTTACAAAGAGACACGGCTGAACCAATTCAACTCGTCATTCTGAATATTTTGATAAATATGTATGTATGCGTATGTGTATATATGTACATACATTTTATACGGTTGACAAACTGGCTCGCATATCTGCATAAGCCGTCTTTATTTGCATTAACTCATGCATTATCTCCTTGCAAATGAGAATAAGCGGCTGGACAAATACATAAAAGTTTCGTGCCTTTTCTCGAACGTGGAGATATAATTTTTTGTACATATTTCATTAAAGCTATTAAGGTATCTACCAGGGACGTGAACCGGTTTTGAACCGGAAAACCGCTTTTTTCTATTAATTAACTGAACCATTAACCGGGCCGAAATTTTCCACAAATGTTTGATCCGAACCGAAAACCGAACCACTTTCTGTAAAAGTTTAAAGGTTCGTTTCACCCATTTTCAATAGATAAATGTACCCACTGTTTCTTCATTTTGTTAAACATGGTAATACCTACCATATTTTTTAAAATGTGACAATATCAAATGTAAAGGCAGCCCATCTCACTTGACCCCTAACCTTGCGCGCTGTTGCACTTGACACTTGACACTTAAATTTGCGCCTTATTTTTTTGTTTTTCGACCGTTGAACCGAACCGAGATCCCGGTTTAAAGACCAAAAAAAACCGCTTTGATGAACCAATCCAAAAGTGCAACAACGGTTCGAACTGCTGAACCGAACCGACCAAATTTTTCATCCGGTTCACGTCCCTGGTATCTACTATAAGAGTGGTATATTTGAAAATGAGAGAGTTCTACCTTTAAGCTAAGTAAGTACTTGTTCTACCCCCTGAATTTTCCAAAGTCAGCCCACCATTATTCACTGAAAGTTGTGTTCGGAACACGGTATGACTTATGTAGGAACTGCATCCGGTCATAATCACTTACGCTCCACGCGTAATTTGCTTGAAATTTTTTTTTTCTCTTTATTTTATTTTATGTGACTTGAAAATATTTTTCACTATAAGAAAATATTGATATTGGATTTCATTGGGTTAACGAAAAAGACAACTGTGAAAAAATATCAACCAATACATTCAAACAAATTATCAAATAAGCATATTTATATTTTTTGTTTTGTTTATCTGGATTACTGTATACTGTGCTAAAATATACATGTCACCAATAAAAAAATCTCTACGTGCTAGAACAAACCAAAGATGTATTTCAATTTCGCAGGCCTCTGTTACCTTCTTAGCGTAATCCAAAACGGGTTTAAATCTAGTGGCGGCATATTCCTAGTCGCCAGGGAATACGGAGGGATCATACAGTGACTTCTCGTGGAGTTTTCTGCCTGTTGCTTCATTTTAGACATCGCTCCTTTCGTTTTTCCAACCACTGCAAATATCCGCACACTTGCTCCATTTCAAACCAATTTTTTGTACAAATTTGTCGATAGCTTTAAAAATTTCCTCACTAGTGGTGTAAGTCTTAAGTACTACGCTCATCAAAATTTCTTCTTCGATTTGCATTGCGAATGGGTACCTCATTAACACAAGAAGAAGATTAAGTCCCACTACGTCGGTACTTTCGTCAAGTTGCAAACTTAAAAATGCACAAGTTTTCAATTTTTTTATAAGTTCGTTCTCAATTGCCTCTTAAAATCGTGTTGATTCGCTCTTTCCCAGTGTGATTGTGAAGTTTCAAAGAATAAGTAACATATACACGTGCACGAAGCTGCTGCGCTTGTTATGAGAACAGCCCAGCCAGCAAAAAATCCGAAAATGAATACGAAAACGAGAAGAAAAGTGGATGAAACGCAGATTAGGTCTACAAAAGTACCGAAAATGGTTGTGAAAAGGGTACGTTTTCGGCTATTTTTCAAAAAATGTTCTGATTCAATTTTTCGTTGACAAAACGTACTGGGAGACTACGCTTAAGAGCGAAATACACCACACAAGCAGCTTGACAAACCAAGCGCAATATCCCTTTGCTGCAAGCCATTTGTGTTGTGTATGGGGTTTGACTAGCCGCTGAAGGTGATTTTAATAAAAATCAATTTTTTTTTATTTTCTGGCCGCCTTGTTGAAGTTTGATCAAACCGTTTGCGTTGTGTATGGAAAGTTTAAAAAATTTGCCCGCACCACTAGTATACTGTAGCCACTAGCGGCACCCCAGGCATACGCTCGCGGAACCCCAGTGTGCCGCGGCACCCACTTTGGGAAAGCCTGGTCTAGTTGACAATAACAGTGCTGCATTTAAATTTAAAGTTACTAAGCCGGAAATCTAAAAATCACTGGCTTATCACACTACCTTTGTATTGAGGATCATTCTCTGATTATTTGCTTAAAGTTTATAACCTAATTTATGCTTAAAGCTTTGAAGTGAGCAAGTTGAAACGTGTAGTTTTCCTTTATCACGCTTCGGTAGCGGCCTTGATAGGTGTGTTATCAGCGGCAAACACAAAAGGGGCAGCACGAATAAAGTGGCATCAAGCAGTTATTTTCAAGACGCACTTTTGTTTACAATACTAACAATAAGCATAGCTGTCAAATACCGCAATACGCAGACACTTTTACACTCTTACATCCGTTAATTCAAACATTTTTATATGAGTACCTACGAGTATCAGCGGTTGTACGCTTGTATGCGGCGACCACAAATAGCTATAGAATTTCAAAATTTGTATGCATTTTCCAGCGCCTTCCGTACTGCCTCCAAGAGTATGACATAAATAACAAACCATACTGCGCCACCGTGATGCGTACGTGCGTGATAGGCTCCTTTAGGTTTTTATCGCTATTTCTGACGCTAATAAATATGTGGAAGCTCGTAAAATTATTTCTAGTTACATATATGTAAGCAAGTGCGTGCATATAACACGTTGCATCTGAAATGCAGCGTGAGGCAGAGTACAAATGTCATTTTGTCAAACAAACTGCTGCCCGACCGCAATCGGACGAACGTATGTACGTACAACGGGATGGTCAGACAAACTGATAGGTACTAAAACCTGCTAGCGCGCAGGCACCCATTGGTTAAATCATAGGAAACTGTGGCGGTAACAACACAAAACCGTGCTTTCCATAAGGAACTGCCGCTTAGTTACAACAGAGCAATGCTGCACAAACACCTACAGACATTGCATACATTTCAACTGTAGACTTACTTCAAGCATACTGCCCCTAATGTCTGCTAGCACTGTGGGCTGATGACGAACTCCTAGTGTTCACAAGGCAGCAGCAGAAAATGATAAAACTGAACGAAAGTAAGTTAATTTTCGTACTTAGGAAAACGCCTACTTATGATTACGTCCATAGCATATGTATCTCGGTAACCGTTTTACCGATTTCTAGCTAACTTGGTTCAATTATTTCATTAAGTTTAATTGAGAATTTTATTGAAAATATTTGCAACCGGGAAAAACACCTCTACTGATCATGTAAAGGTAGTTTACAGAAAGGTAAAGAAATTTATTTAATAAGTCCTTGAAAATCTGCATTGCTCTTGCTATCAAATTCCCAGCTTAATCATGTTAAACCTGATAGATTGTTCTAGTAGCGATTTCTTTGAGCTTCTTCCTCTTCTTGGATAGGGTTGAGCATTCTCTACCCCGCTCCGCTGTCAGTCAAGATAACAATGTAGTTTCACCTGATATTTAAGTCCGCGCATCTTTCTATAGCATATACTATACAGCCTGGAATATTTGTGAATTGTTTTATTTTATTTTATTTTTTTACTACGTACAATATGCTTTTGTATGGCACATACGATAATTTCGCACACAAGAAAAAATGCATCATAACATACGATAAAAGACACAGTCGATTTTTGGCGGCCGCTGTGAGTTAATAGTTAGCAATGCGCGCTATCATTCCCCAGGGCCTGGGTTCAAGCCTGGTTCAACCCAGCATCAAACAAGTAAGAAAGTCTAAGTTCGGGCGGAACCGAACATTAAATACCCGGCGCAAATATTAAATATATGTTTTTTCTCCTTTCCGAAAGCTACCGCTACATGGTAAGCAGGGGTGTATCAATTTTGAGTAAATTAGCGTCCTTAAATTTCGAAATATTGAAGTTTCAAGCATTTCTTAAATTTACCGTTATATGAAAAGCCGTAATTTTAGTCCGATTTCAATAATTAACCATACCGAGTTTGCTACAAATTGGTATAACGGTTACCTAGATACATATATGTGATCATAAGTGGGCGGTGCCACGCCCATTTTCCAAAATTTTAATATAAACGGCCATTTCTTGGTTAAGAATTGTTGCAAGCGTCAATTTTGAATAAATTAGCTTTAATATTTACTGATTTATCGAAGATTTCGTATTTCTCTAAATTACCCTTATATGGAATGTGGGCGTGGTTATTGTCCCATTTTAAAAATTTTCGCCCATTTGGTATGCTGTACCAAGGCCAACAACTGTGCCAAGTTTGGAAGAAATCGGTGTAGCGGTTGCCAAGATATACACATGTAACCATAAGTGGGCGTGGCTACGCCCATTTTTCAAAAATTTATAATATTCTTATTTTTCGTCTAAAAATCATTGTAAATATCAATTTTGAGTGAATAATCTTCAGTAGTTACTAAAATATCGCAGTTTTCGTATTTCTGAAAATTACCGTTATATGGGAGGTAGGCGTGGTTATTGTCCGATTTTGCCCATTTTCAAAGTTCGTAGTTTGTGCACAAGTGCGCTCGGGTATAAAAAAAAAAACGAAAAAAAAAATTTGTTTTTTCTATTAGCGGTCGCCCATCGGCAGGCAATGGCAAACCTCCGTGTGTATTCTTCTATGAAAAATAGCCTCTCATAAAAATACAGTCGCCGTTCGGAGTCGGCGTAAAACTGTAGGTCCCTCCCCTTTATATCACAAGGTGAAGGCGCTCACCACAAATCGGAGGAGAAGTTCGGCCAAACAATAACATATGTATGTGTAAGCGCGAATGTATTATCTATATATATGTTACCGGCCAAACCCGATCTTAGGACAAACTAGTTTTTCCTAGGCTAAACTAGATCAGGCGCCACATTATTTTTGCGTAGAACATCTTTTCGTGTAGGCGGCCTTCGGCCGCGCTTCAAAAAAATAACCCTCATCAGTGCAACTCCAGGTACGCAGTCCACTATATTGTTGTGTCCTACTTGTTTCCGCGGACTTGGATGGATGAATCGGAGCTGGGAAGAACTAGTTTAGCCTAGGAAGAACTAGTTTGTCCTAAAATCGGGTTTGGCCGGTAACATATATAATACGCGAAGGGATTTTTTGTTCCGAATAAAAGATCTGCACCGTTCGCTCGATTTTCAAAAAGGGGGTGTCAAATTAAAGCCATTGGCCTGTAGATGTGCAAGCGGGTTTTATTATTTCGAACAGAGTTACCACCTGTTGAACAATTAAAATCAAATTTTTCAATAATCAATACCATCAAATCCGTACCGTCCCACATAGGGGTATTTGGCCGATTTAGGCGGCCAATATTATTTTTATGAAAATTTTATTTCAAAATGTTTAGAAAAGACGTGTTACGATGTATAAAATTATAAATGTTTAAAATCAAGTAAATATAGGTAGGACGTACAATTATTCCTCCAAAGCAACGAAAATAAAGTTGGTTAAATTTTGACACCGATAGACTCTATGTTGCCGTGGTCCGATTGTAGAAACGTACGTACGTGTTCGTCTCGGCGATGTTTATATATAGGTTGGTACATGCAAAGAGTTGCCACCTGGTAAAATCTTAAATATAGTTAAGTTAACTGAATTACTACAATGTGGGTATCAATTGAAATGGTTTTGAAAGGCTTCATTTCTAAACAACATGTGGCAGGGTTACCACCTGTTTAAAAATGAAATTCCACTTTAACTAACGGAATAACAGACAAATTATTTTTTTTTTATAATGTTGCTCAAAAATTTGTTTTTATTGTTAAAATGCGTATGGACTTCCTTGAGATATAAGTTACAAAGAAAATGATGGAAATAACCAACTTTATCTTGTAATGCAATGGATAATAAATGTGTAATTGAATTCTAAAACAAAATTTGTGTAAAAAACTATTTTAGAATGATGATGAGTGCCAAGATTCTTCATCGGACCCTTCCTCCTCTTCTGAAGACTCTCCAGACTTCGTGTCATCCTTAGTTGGTTCAGCGGGAAGCAACATATCGATTTCTTCCTTTGAAAAGGGTTTGGTTGCTTTTTTTGGCTTTGGCCTGAAATTACTAATGAGTGGATCAGACCTTAGGAGTAACCTGTTCAACACGACCAGATCGCGGCTGTTGCATACCTTTGGGAATTGAAAATGTTCCTTGTAGCCATGTTACGTTACTTAAAAAAAAACTTCTTCTTTTCCACGGGCTTTTATCCACCTTTGTACAAACTGTGCTTTTAGTTGTGAAAATTTGTGCTTTATATCTCTTATTTGTTCATCGGAGAAGGTGTCAGATGATAATATATCATTTTGAAGAAACTTTATTTTGTTCTCAAAATTCATAGAATTTTGTCGATGAATCTTATCAAACAAATATTTTCGAGTTACTACTCTATAGCAGGAACCAGTTGATGATACTTACAAATGACAAAATATGTATGGAAACTAATTTTTTCTATCTTAATTATTGGTCATAAAAAGCTCATCGGTAGCTATCGGAAGCTAATTTTTGTGCAGTATACTATCAAAGCTCCATTCTATAGAACGCAACTAGTAATGTAACGTGGCAATGCGTGGAAGTATAACTAAAAGCTTACAATTTACAAAGTAATGAAAAAATAATCAGTAAACAAGTAATTTTTAGCAAAAAAAAAACCGACTTCAACTCTCATATAAAAAAAAATATATATATATATCTCATGATCCACTGATCGGATCTTAACCAGATTAGTATGGGACCACCTCTGAGATACTACCTTTCCGATGCAAAAAGAATTAACGAAATCGGTTAACGTGGTCCAAAGTTATGCGGTAACATACATAAAAAAATAAAATAAAAAATATTCCGACGAACTGATAACCTCCTCCTTTTTTGGAAGTCGGTTAATAATCACTTTTGAACGCAACTGTTTCACAATGAATGTCGTAAAATAAAACGTGCACTATCGCAAACTGACAAGTTCCGACTGAGATACTCCGTCAAAGCGGCGTCATAAGTTCGGGGTAGGGGTTGCCTATTGTTCCGCAACTATTCAACTGTGGCAGGTAGCATTTTTTTTGTTCCTACGATAAGTTTAAACAAGTAATTTTTAGCAAAAAATAAACCGACTTCAACTCCCATATAAAAAAAAAATATATATATATATCTCATGATCCACTGATCGGATCTCAACCAGATTAGTATGGGACCACCTCTGAGACACTACCTTTCCGATGCAAAAAGAATTATCGAAATCGGTTGACGTGGTCCAAAGTTATGCGGTAACATACATAAAAAAAAAAAAAAAATATTCCGACGAACTGATAACCCCCTCCTTTTTTGGAAGTCGGTTAACAAATAGACTTATGACCGCCTAGATCGATCAAATACCCCTATGTGCGTTCGTTCGGGTTTCAAAAGTGAGGTGTCAAATTAAGGGGCTCGAGATGTAGATGTGCAATAAAGATTTTTTTTTTTAAAGAGTTGCCACCTTTTAAAACTTATCTGTATTCAAATTATTTAAAAAATGTATCAATTATTCAAAATGGTTATTAATCGAAATGGGTTTAAAAAGCTTTGGATGCTTTCCATTTCCAGACAACCGGTCAGGTACGAGCATGATTTTGAATTTCGACCAAACTCAAATACATTGTTTGTTGGTCCAAATAATGAGACACGTATTTTTTCTTTTGGTTCGGAAAAAATTTTCGGCCGAATTAAACGCGATTTTGTTTTTCAGGCAAAAATCGATTATTCGAATTGACAGTGAGAATGTTTTTTTAAAATGCCCATAACTTTGTTAAAATTTAATAGATTCCAACAATGTTTTTACTCAAATGTCAGTAATTCTTGTCACTTCAAGATAGAATGATATAATTATTGATTTTCATTATTTAAAATTTTTTATTTAACAATAAACAAAAAGTGCAAATTTTTTTGTTAAATTGAATTTCTCAAAAAGTGTATTTTTTTTTCTCTCAAACTTTTTTACCGGGAAAGA
>NW_023458560.1:15620988-15685711 GCF_013731165.1 Rhagoletis pomonella
TCAGCAAAAAGTACAGCCGTGATCATTTTTTGTGTATCAAATAGATACTAGAACACACTTTCCACCATACAGTTTCGAAATACAAAATCACATTTTCCCGCTTTTTATAATCGAAACTGTATGGTGGAAAGTGTGTTCTAATATCTATTTGCTACACAAAAAATAATCACGGCTGTATTTTTTGCTGATATATTACATACATATGTTCCATTTAGTTAAACAATATAAGAATATTGTAGTATGTACCACAAAAACGCATATTTTCTATAAAAAATCATAACTCAGAAAAAAAAAATCTTCGCTATTAGAGAGTTGGGTTGATTGTAGTTCAAAGTGTCTCTTTCCCGGTAAAAAAGTTTGAGAGAAAAAAAAATACACTTTTTGATAAATTCAATTTAATAAAAAATTTGCACTTTTTGTTTATTGTTAAATAAAAAATTTTAAATAATGAAAATCAATAATTATATCATTCTATCTTGAAGTGACAAGAATTACTGACATTTGAGTAAAAACATTGTTGGAATCTATTAAATTTTGACAAAGTTATGGGCATTTTAAAAAAACATTCTCACTGTCAATTCGAATAATCGATTTTTGCCTGAAAAACAAAATCGCGTTTAATTCGGCCGAAAATTTTTTCCGAACCAAAAGAAAAAAAACGTGTCTCATTATTTGGACCAACAAACAATGTATTTGAGTTTGGTCGAAATTAAAAATCATGCTCGTACCTGACCGGTTGTCTGGAAATGGAAAGCATCTTAGAGTTTTCAAATTAACTATAGGAGGGCTGCCACCTGTTTAAAAAATAAAATTCAATTTCAATTGAGGGAAATAGGTAAGAGAAGTATGTATGCCTCACCATATGGGTGCCAAACGAAATGGTTTTAAGAAGGTAGTAGTTTGAAAATTTTTTGAGCAAGGTTGCCACCTGCTTGAAATGTCGAATTTAGTTAACTTATACACAAATTATATGAAACATCAAAATATGAAATGCCGAAAGTGTGTTAAGAAATCTTTATTTTCAACGCTAAGACTATTTTTAGGTGATGGAAAAGGGTTGCCACCTGTGTAAATAGTTACATTCAAAGCATTTAATAAATTAAATGAATTTTTAAAATTTGGGTATCATTCTAAGCGGGTTTCAAAAATTCTTATTTCTAAACCATATTTAGTGGGGTTGCCACATATTGATAAAATCCAACTCAACTTAATTTAATCTTTAATTAAAATGTGTATCGCAAATATTTAGATATGGGTGTGAATCCAACGAAATTTACGAAAACTTTAGTTTGAAAATATCTTTAATTAGGCTGGGCACCTTTTGGAAAAAAACATATCAATCTAAAAGTATAAATAGGTATATGTATGAGTATTATACGGGAAGGTATTTTGTGTGATAGTCATTCGATTTTCAGCGTTCTTTTGAATTTCAAAAATGAGAGGTCAAGTTAAAGACTTTAACCCGTAGATGTGCGATAAAGTTTTATTTTTTTACTTAAGATCTTTTTTTATCGGTAAAGGGTGATTTGAAATTTGATGAAATTAAAAACCTGCGCTATGCGAGACCTCTCTTCACTAAAAAACGGCTGCACGGATTTAGGTGAAATATGGCACTTTGATCGCTTATAACTGTGACTAATATTTGAAATTTTTTTAGGTTTTTCAAATTAAATTTTGGGCGTTTTAACGCCCTGCGAGTCCACTAGTTATTATTATAAGGCTACAATATTTTATCAATTCATGCGTTGTGGGGTGTAGAACACATTTGTATCAAATGTCTTTTTGGGTAATTTCCAAACAAAGTGTACATGGCAAGTATGTATTTTTTATATTTTTTTAATATTGATAAATTTATCCTCTCAAATCGTTTGCCGACCTGAAAATTTGTGCAGAGAACGAAATTGATGTGAGGCTCTTCAAAAATTATTATTATTTTCTTATTTTTGTATTCTTATTTTTATATTTTTTTTTTATATTTTCCAGAAGGATTAAATAAGTTTAGAAACTGTTAGAAAAGAGTACACTAACCGATAAGCATTGTACTGACTTTCAGTATTAAATACATGCTTTTTAAACCTTTGAAACCCATTTATCAGATAAGCTAAGTTTGAAGTTTTTTCCATCTCCTTCATGACATTTTTCATGGTTGCATGTCATGGTTTTTCTTGGGAGGCAGGCTTTTTGTTTAGTCTTTCTTCGGTAACACTTTCCCGTATACGTCATTTAAACACTTTTGGAGAAATTAGATATTTAAATAAAAAATCCTTTTTCACCTAAAAGTGATATTCTGGAAATATTTCAAATTTTTTGCCTTTTTTCTAACAGGCTTATTTCAAGAAAATATAAAAACAAGGAAATCATTTAAACTCCTTAAGCAAGTAATTATCTAAATTGTAGTGTTTTTTGCATAAAAATATGTGAGATTCTGGAAATATTTAGCCGCACTTACCAAGGTACTTTGATAGATTCACTTAAAAACACAAAATAATTACTTTTATTAAGTTATTTCTTATATCATTCGATCAAAAGCTTATTGCGCTCCTTAGCTGCAATGCACTTAGGCAAGCAAAACAACTAGTGTTAATAAATATTACGGCAAAATTAAAATAAAAAGTGATATTCAGGAAAATTCGGAGGTACAATACTATAATAGAAAGCCACGCTTATGTCGATACAATTTTTCAGGCAAAAATAGAATAAAGCAATACAAGTTAAGGTCATCAATTAAAAACAGTTACGCCTTTTTTCATTGTTTAAACTTTTTTTCATGTTGATTATCGAATAACCTGAGCGGGGACAAATATTTTTATGTGGAGTAGGTAGAATACATCAAAGAAATACCGGTCGCAAAAGAAAACAAAACGGCTTACAATAATAAAAAATAGCTTTTTTGGTGGCTTCCCTGCAAAAATCGTTGGATCATGTAGTCTATTTGTGGTAAATTGGAGTACTTACAAAAGTGTTCCTCTGTCATGCTGTAGCGGACCAACTGGTGTCTCTGCGCTAGCTTATTGTTTGTTATCCGATCACTGCTCGTGTTTTAACGAAACGTGATTGAAGTTGAGCATTTGAAAGCACATTTGCATGTCTGGCTGTAGCTGAACGTGTAGAGATGCTCGCTGTTAGTTCTTAGCTCCCAGCATGTTCGGGTTCGAATACCGTCAGACGCAACATATAATTTTTAATTTTTGTCTTGGTTTTTATTAATTTCGAAAAAGTATTTGAGAAGTGAAGAACAAAAGCGTGTACAAACGAAAAAATATAGCAACAATGCCATTGTTATTATGTTGGAGTAGTTTTGTGCTACTCTGATGTAATGCGGGGATGGAGTATATGGTCCTGCCCTAGGACATCGCAATGTTAATTGGACCATATTTTTTATATGAATTGCGGTTAATTTTGGAGTACTCCTTGGTCCTTAGGGAGTACTCTTTACACGCATGCATGGAGTAGTCGCGGTTTTTGCAGGGTTATTATTTGGTGTATATAATGATGTTTTTAATTTTCCGTTTTTACCACCATAAAATATTAAGAAAGGAAGGACAAAAAAATAGCACTTCGTTTGGAGCAGTCCCATTTCGAAATAATGGCACATATGATAATTTCGTGCAAAGGGGTCGGTATGTTTCCCCATTCACTTCGTTCGGCATCCAATATGTCCCGGATATGCCTGCCAAATTCAGGTATTTTTGGTAAACAAAGTAGGAACTTCAACTTCACTGTAAAAGAATTGAAAGGAGGTGAAGCAGAGGCCTCTTAGGGCTTGCTCCACGGTGCAGCGTATTAGATACCGCGGATGCGTGTGGTATCACATTTACCGCTTTTCCTGTGCAACAACTTACTGCATATCGAACGTTGGCTTTGCTGTCTACGCCGTTGTCTATTCGCCGATTTGGCGCAAAAACACTTGTAAAGATTGCTTATCTCTGAAGGCAGCCCCAAAGTAAATGCGAATATTTGGACGTAGATACATACATACGCGCATCTGTAAAAAGGTGTCCAAATATGCACACAGATAGATGGAAGTGAGGTAAATTTGTGGCTTGTGCGGCAGGTCGTGCGACGTTAGTGACGAAAAATACCGTTTTAATTAGTTTGTGCCTGTGCGCAAGGTAACGAGGCGACGCACCATGACCGAAGGAGTGCGCTAGGCAACTTGTTGGCTTCTTCATTTCTCATTCCTACTGTTGCATGCCACAGCATACATACATACATAACTAGTTGCACTTGTACAAATGTACATAAGATTGAATGCGATTATATGCTCTTAGTGGCAGCAACTTACTTTGACGTTGTTGCAATTTGCTACGCATATTTATTATCCAACAGTCTGACTGCAACTAAATAAGTACCTGCAGCAACGCAGGTCGCAATATACGCACACGAATATGTATCTATGTGTGTACATTTCTATCTGCACATATGTATATAGAACTTGTTTGGACATCAGATAACCAACCAATGCACCAACGCGCCAGTGCTCCAATGCTCTAGCGGTGGAAATCAGGAAGCATTTGTGGATGTTGCACTTGTCAAGTTCTGCGCTAACGTACGCACTTGCCCCTCCAACGTTCATAGATGGCCAACTGTTAGTAGTTGTAGCGTGACGAATGTGTTGGACATGAGTAATTGTGCTTTGTTTTGGATGTTACACAAATTCTCACAATTCCCATTCAGAGGCGGTGGACATTTCCTTTTTATGGCTTCCGAGGTGCGTCTGGTTGCTGCCACATACAATTACGTTACAACTAGTTGCGGCAATGTTGCACTTGCATACATTTATCTGTTTATGGATTCGGTCAGTATAATATGTAGTTTTTAGGTATGCATGCAATCAATTTAGCGGTTAATACTTTTACTTTTTTCTTAAATGTTTTTTTTTTTTTTTTTAAGTTTTATGTTATATTAAGGCATTTCGCTTTCTTAGTTGATTTCCGCTTCTAATGTTCCAATTTTAATGGTTGCATATTATTTAATCATAAATGCCTGCCATTGCTTTCAATTATGAGCGCAATTTGTTACGCATGCACAATAAATCATGATGCAGAATATGATGGTTTGCAATTTTTAGATTGTTTTTTAGTCAGTCTAATAAAAATTGAATTGACAGTTGGTTGCCACCGCGCTAATGCAATGCAATTGTATGGCTCCTGCTGTGGCGCAGGCACGTAAATCTTCTGGCAATGAACTTAACACAAGCAGCGGGGTTTCTTGCGCAAAAAGTGCTTATGAATAAAGAATGACGCTTAGCAAGATAAACTTATGGCGAATGAAGAACGTCTCTAAGCGTCAACGATACGTTTTTTTTTTTTAATTAAATACACTGGCAATAGAAACGACTAGCATCATTAACCCTTCTGCAGTGTTTGGAATTTACCCCCTCCTATAATGTTTTGGATCATTTTGACCAAATAATATAAATTAGTCAATTTAAAAATACAAATACTTTATCAATCAGCGCTGTATGCTTACCGGTTCAAAGTTGCCCTTAAATACTAAATAATAAACACTGTGGGTGTATGGAAAAACTATGTTGGCTTCTGGAAAACAAAATAAAATAAAAAAACTCTTTTATTTTTTGTAAAACCGTTGCTGATTATGCTTTCAACGAATAGACACATCCGCAGCTAATTTAAATTGCCTAACTCTGTAATTAAAGAATTTTTTAATGAAAATTTCGTCATTTCGACCCAAACATTGCAGAAGGGTTAAAAAACCAACAAGTGCTCAATTTAGCATAAATTAACTACATATATATCGTGGTGGTCGCCGTAGACACATAGTTGGAAAACGAAAACTTTCAAGCTGTTGTCAAAAAACATATTCAAATGAAATCTGATATTCCTACGTGACGCCAAAGTAAAAATCATGCGCGAGGCGTCAGTACATCATACGGAAAAGTTCGGCTGCACTCTGAAATATTCTTCAGAAATGGTTAGCCGGTTGCCTTTAGTCTCATTCCTGTTTGGATTGGCCCATCGCACAGCTCATTCCTAAAAAAAAAAATCTCGTTTAAGTGCGTCATTGGGCAGCCAGAACTGCCAAGTAATCCTATACGATCCTGCACAGTTCCACCTCTGCCTAGCCTTCGAATGATAAGTTTCGGCAATTCTTCCCTTGGTCTCCCTGAGCGAGGTACCTTTGTCCACCGCGGGGAACACATTCAGTGCGGAACCCCACTTCGCTGCCGCTATGTGCCATAAATCAAAGCCAGATCTCTTCTACAGTCACTTGACATTTGCTGAAATATAACATAGACTGAACAGATTGCGTTTAAGATGGAACTATGCCCGTAAAAGGTCTTTCCTTCAGAGACCCAAGACACGCAGTCTTACGGCGCTGTTATCAGCTAAATTGTCGATCAAAATAACTGTCGGCAATATCTCCAGCAGATCGTTCAAAACATCCTTCGGACAGGATCTCCTTGTACCCGTTATGTCGGCGGCTGCTATCCTTTGAATTTCCCTTAGTTTTTACTACATAATTCTTAGTAAGGGCTGGATACCAGATCAGCGCCCCATAAGATAGAGCCGAGGAATATACCGTCTTTAGAACCCTTTCTCTAATTTCGCGAATGAAGTAATCTGACCCGCAATCAATAGTGCTAAATGGTCAGCATAAGCCACTACCTTGGTTCTAGAGCTTTGCCAGTAATTTATTTATGTCCGCAAGCCATCATAACGGTGATAGCAATCTCCCATGGGGGGTGCTTCTAACTGCAAATACGGCCTGCTTTGGGAGCCCAATTCCGCGAGAATTACTCTGTAAGAGTATAATCAATTGGACGTTTTGTCTCTAATGTACAGATCTAACAGATTTTGTACCTTGAGTACAAAGGACATTAGGCTTATTGGGCCGGAATATTTAGTATTTTCATGACAACGGAAAACTTTAGAAATAAAGCTTACTTAGACTTCTTGAGCATAACGGGACATGATTGAATATTAGGCAACCTCTAAAAATGTCTACCAGCACCGGAAGTAACGTCTCTAAGGCTTCCTTAAGCATGATTGCTCCTTAACTGGTGATTTAAAAGCTGAGAAGCTGAAAATATCACATTTTGTCTTTTCTTTCTCCCAAAAGGTCCTTGGGAATCCTAAATCAGAAATCATTAAACTTTGGTTGCTCTACAATGTACCCCGTAATATACCTGAATCCTTCAAAGCACGTACTAGAGAAGAAAGTACGGCCGTATGAAAATGCTGAAAGATGTCCTAAAAGAAGTTAGGGGAGAAAATCAATAAATAAATACGACCTTAGTGGGTCCTATGTAAAATCGCCGTCTTGAGATCATACAAATCACAATTTTTAAGAAAAAACATTTTAAAAATTTTCTCAGTTTTATTTCGCAAATTATTTTTAAATTTTTACTACAAAATGTTAAGATATTATTTCTTTATTTTTCGCTACCATCTTCACTCTTCGTTGTAAAACCAAGAGAAAAAACTTTTATTTTTGACTTTTAAAATATATACAATTAGTTTAAGTTAAAGTAAATAAATATTTTCTGAATTTGAACCAAATCGGGCCACCAAATATGTCGACACCTGCCGCACTGAGCGGTAATTTTATGTTAATTATTCGTTTTAATGTAAGTACAGTGAAACCTCTCCTAACGGACACCTCTATTAGACGGACATCTCCCTTGGGCGGACATTTTTTCCCATACCAAGTTTTAAGTATAAATTTCGGAACAAATTACTCTCTCTTAAGCGGACACTCTCTTGGCGGGACGCGGACAGTTATTTTGCATAAAATTGACACAAAAACCTCTATTTAGCGGACGCGAACCTCTTATCAACGGACATTAAGATTTCTTTTCATAACAAATCAAACAAAAACCTCTGTTGAGCGGACGCGAACTCCTCATAGGTGGATTACTAAATGGAAATAGGGGACTTTCCGCATAAAATGTGATTTTTATGCACATATTTAATTTGGTTTGCGCAGTGGTTTAGACTCATTATTTGAATTATCAGAAACCCTTGGAGAATCCAATTCCAATTCTGATGAATTTATAACAATAGATAATAATAAATACATGGACCGAAAATTTAGATTTCTGGTTGGATTTTGTTACTGATAAAAACATGAAAACTATTGACGAAAAAGGTACTGACACCGAAAAAAATTTAAAATAAAACTTACGTCAATCGACAATTTCCCAGTTTTTTATGTAATGAATCTATGGTTTTATGTAGTTTATGGACTGAAATGTAATATTTATTTTTATTTTGTTATTACTTAATATGTACTACGCACATAAATGAAATATGCGATTTTGAAAAAATACATGCACATTTTTGTTTGAACGACGTAATATCAATACGTTTTAGTCAAATAAGAAATAGTGACTAATAAATTAATTAAAACATTAAAAAGTTCTAAAATAAGCTCCCCTTCCATTGAGCGGCCACCTCTCTTGGGCGGACAAAAAATGACTGACGGTGAGTTTCCGCCCAAGGGAGGTTTCACTGCAGTATGTACATATTATAAATACATATTAACTAAATCAATGCTAATGCTAATTTTTGAAATGTATCAGGCCCGCGCCACCTACCGGCAAATATTTTTGGTGGAGATATTTCCTTTCATGCAGGTAATACACATTTAAAATATGAACCAAACAGACTTAAATACAGGTTTTTCAAATATCTTCGACTCCTGTATCACCTATCGGATTAATTAAAGTTTCTAGCTCATCAGAAAGTTGGTTCAAAATTAATTGCAAGTTTTTACCCAAGCAAACATGCATATGTACATACCTACATACTTACAAAGCAAGTTAAATAAAAGTTTGTAAAAAGTAATTTCTTTATAACAATATTCATGAAAAAGAACACAAAACATTTGTGATTTAAAATTTTTTCCCATAAAACTCGTAATTTTTTTTCCATAGAAATTTTTAATTAGCTAGGAATTTTTATAGTAGAAGTTATATCTTTATATAATTTTATATTTTTATATAACAAAAGCTCATAAAAGCGAAAGTAGAGATATTAAAAACAAAAACTAAACTACCGTGGGTGGAGTCAGCGCCAACAGGTCTTTACAGCGAAGGTTGGTCATTAAAAATGCATTTATTTGTTGAAAAGTATAAAAATAAAAAGTAATTGCGATAAAACAAAGACCGCAACGCTGGCCAAAACCACGCATCTGTTAGTTGTAAAGAGAAAGAAAAGAAATTCCAAAAAACGCGAGCGCTAAAAACTGAACACTTTTTTTCTTAGGTCTTTTCACAATATCGGAATAGTTTTCACGCTTTAAGGTGATTACCGTCTACATACTTCAGAAAAATACTTAAAACCAGAAGGGGCGGATTTTCTGTAATGCTGCTGTAGTCGATTTACACACTTACTTCGAAAGCGAAACATATTCACGTAGCACCTTGCCACAATTATCGGAGTTAGTTTTTGCTGTAACTCTTTCACTAATACATTTCTCCATTAATTTGTTTTTGTAGGTCATAGACTTCGTTAATTCATGTAGCATGCAACTTGCAAATTTTAAAATTCAGTAAATTATTTATGTACTTATAACTGCAGTTGCTTACTCATGAATACAAAATGGTTTGGTAACGCTTTCGATTTCAAATGCATCACGCCAATGACCTTACACGCATACATTGTATGTAAGTACATGCAAGCGCATAACTACATATGTATACATAAATGTACCCATCACATTAAGTAACCTACGTGCATACTCATGCAACATGTTGCATGCGGCATTTTCAGCATAGCTTTTTCTCGCATTGTAATAAATGCAGTAAAATTTTTCACGCAATTATTGACGCTTCTAATTAAATCCGTATATGTGCATACATACATATTTATATAGTGGTATGTATGTATGCTGCATTCAATGACTTGCAAACGGGCATTTTCAAGAACTTTTTTGCCATGACACAGTAGCTGGATTAGGCAGTAACAATAACAACAACAAATATAGCAGCTGCAATATGTTCGAAAGAATGTCCTATCCGTGTCGTGCAACGCCAGCAAATGCAGCTGCCGCTGAAGTCGCAGCCAATGATGCAACTTCATTGTTTATAATCACTTCATGGCCATTTGTGTTGGCCATCGTTTTGCTTCGTTTATTCTTTTACCACAATTTACAATGGAAAACTAACCACTTAATGTTTTTCCCATCTTAATATGTTTGCTACTGTAGCATTTAAAGAATGTTTTTTCTACTCTCCTTAATGTTGTAATTATTAATGCTGCATTTATAGTGAAAAAATACTAACAACAAAAAAAAGAAACTTATGATGTACGTGCTGCTGATTATTTGCGATATTTACGCTGAGTGGTGAAAGTGTTGCAAATGATTTGAAAAATTGCCGGTCAGTGAGGCACTCAGCCGAGGCGATGAATAGTAGATATTATTATTACAGAAATTAGTATTTAGTATGGAAAGCACAAAATGCAAGATATGTATGTATCTATGTATATATTTACGCAAGTAACTAAATGAAACTGATGCTGAATACTTACAAAATATTATTGAATTACAAATTATAGACAATTTGATTAATTTGAAATTAAATTAAATACCTTAAGTATTAAATTGTTTTTTTTTAATAACTTTGAGAAATTTTCATAGAATGTTCCTATTAGATGCAATGAAAGTTGCCATCAAATACAGCATATCTGTGAAGTTTCAAGAGTGTGCCACCAAATTAAAAAAAAATGGCAGCATTCAGAATATCTGTCGCAGCTATTTTGTGATTTTTGAAATCTAACGAGTTTTTCATTTTAAAAGATACTGCAAAATGTCAACATAACAAGGGCGAAAATATTCTTGCCAAAACGAACCAATCTAGAGGATGGAATCATGCAACGAAATCAGCTATCAGCTAGGTGGCGAAATGTAATAGATACTCATTATATGGCTCTGCGCGTCCATATAGAGCCATCAGCTGATCTTTAAATGGTTGCATTCTCGTTTGTACGCGTAAAATAAGACTATACAAAGGCTGCAAAAAGGTCCCCGGCAGACGCTAGTCTTAGTGATTGGACTATGACAAATATTTTTGTGACATATTTAACCTGATATATCTCTGTTTTATTTGTAGTTATTTGCCCTTTACCACAATAAGGATAAAAAAGACCCATAGGTTGAGAAGCTAGAGGGTGAAAATTTTGCACAAAAAAAGTTTTTACATAGGTCACATAGAACTACTGAGCGGGTCTTATGGCTAAAATGTACGGATCACAAGGATTCCTTCACCGATTAAAAAAAATTTTACGAACCTTCTACCAGAAACCGTTCTCGGAAACTTATCATATTTTTTCGTGCCGTACCGTGTTATTTAATATCAGTTCTACCTTCTGGACACTGTGACTACTTCTTGTTGGAAAAGGAGCTCATTATTGCTAGTAAAAGTATCTATATATGTTAATAATATTGTGGCTTATTAACATTTCTTTCAATATTGTCATTGAACTTTGTACCACGATTATATATTTTAGGAAAAATGGAAAAAGCAAAATTGTCTAAGAAGGTAGAAGTTACAGCTTCTGTTTCGGAGATCACCACATCTTCTCATCAGACTTCTTTTTCTAGACTTACAGCCGGTCAATAGAGTTCCTGGTAACAACCTTTTGCCATCATTGCCCCGTGGGTTATGTAACTCCAGAATTTATACAAAGCTTCTTAACGGAATTGCTGAATAGATTAAATTTTTCCCAAGGTACTTAGAATTGCGGTTATATTATTAGTGTTGTTTTTTGGTAAAAAAATTTTTCGGTGTCAAAATGTTCGGTAACAAGCAGAATAGGGCTGTTAAGCAGGGACTTTGTTGCTTTTTCCATTTTTTTTTAAACATAATCGTGGTACAAAGCAGGGTTGTTGCGAATATTCGCATTCGCATTCGCAACCGCGGAGCTTCCGCATTAATTTTAACATTCGCATTCGCAATAAGCAACGCGGAGCTTTTGCGAATGCGAATGTTGTGCAAGTGCACCGATAAAACGTATAGTACCAGGTTGACCGAGCCCGAAGTGCATATACTTTTTAAAGTTTTCAAGATTTGGATAGCCTTAAAAAAATATTTTGGAAATAAACCAAAAAAATAATAGGATTTCTATATCTATTAAGTAAATTCCTTACTCTAAAATTTAGGTGGCAACCCTATTCCGAAATACGCTGGAATGAATGGTACATATCTTGAGCGTATGTGTACTATGTATATATAACAAAAATGTTGATTGAGATTAACAAAATAAAAAATTTTATTACAAGTAAGCGTGGCAACCCTGATGGAAAATATTTTCTAACCAAAGTTCTCAACAATACTTTTCATTTGATATCCATATTGCGATGTTTTAGATAAATTGTGTAGGATTGAAAATAAGTGGCAACTTTACGCCTAAGACATAACCTTTTGTGTATAGGAAAAGCATTGTTTAAGAACCTTCATTGTTTAAGTACCCATAAAAAGTAATATTTTACCTTATTTTCTAAACAAAAAATTAAATATATATGCGATTCAAAATAGGTGGCAACCTTATTAAAAATATCTTTGAATTAGGGATATTTAAAATACCTTCCATTTGATACCCATATTATGATGGTTTAATTAATTTGTAACTAATTTCGAATAGGTGGCAACCTTATACGAGTCTTCTCGGAGATATTGCCTACTCAGATAACCTTAAAATCCAAAACATTATCTGTGTACAAAATTTCATCAAAATCGTTAGAGCCGTTTCCGAGAACCCTATGGATATATATATATATATATACAAGAGTTGCTCGTTTAATGTAATAAGATATTGTAAACAAAATGAAAAATTAAAGCCAATATTTTTGCCTGTGGTCATGGGAGTATTTGTGTAACAAAACTGGTCGAATGTCATATTTATCAACTTTGATAAACATGTCTTAAAGCATATTTAGGTGGTTCACAAGGTGTCGTATTGTTGTATGTCGAAAAGTGCATACAACAAGTACATACAAGTACAATCAACAATACGACAGTATACAACACCTTGTGAACTCCCTAATTATTTCTTAAGCTATATAACCGAACTCTCAATGGCCCGTCATACAAGTTCCAACTTCTACTTGACCTTTGACGTACACCAAATAGAACAGAGTGTTTTGAAGTGAAACTTCTTTAGCGGCGGTTGGTTGGTTGGGAGTAAATTGGCAAATTCAAAGGAAATTGCATACGGAAATGGTGCAGCGGAAATGATGCAATGGAAATGGTGCAATGGAAATGGTGCAATGAAAATGGTGCAATGAAAATGGTGCAACGGAAATGGTTGGGGCTGAAACAAGTGGAATTAATTTAACAAAAATTTGCTAATAAAAGGTGAAAGAATAACACTTAGAAAAATACCAATACAAGAATGAAAGTAAAGGCGAGTACGTACATAGATAAAGAAAAGGATAAAGGCAAAGGCAAAAATAAAAACAAAAACAAAGATGCGTAAAGATAAGGGCAAAAATGAAGACCAAGGTTAATTTAAACACTTTACTTATATATATTAGGGCAAAGGTGAAGGGGAATATGTAGATGAAATTATAAGCATAAAAGTAAAGACAAAGTAGGAGGATGAAGATACCGATAAAAGTAAAGAAGACGATAGGGGAAGAAAGATTAAAATAAAGGTAAATAAAGAGGAAAGGATATAGAGAGAGACACAGAGACCCAATTTGGGAACTATTTTGGGATTTTAGAGAATTTCGGGATTCTTGGGACTTATCGATAAAATAATCGATATCTTTATCGGTTTTGTTATCGATATTTTTATCGATATTTATCGATTTTTTTATTCATATTTATCGATTTTGTTATCGATATTTTTATCGATTTTGTTATCGATATTTACCAATTTTTTATCGATAATTATCGATTTTTTTTATCGAAATTTATCGATTTTGTTAACGATAATCATCGATATTAATCGATTTTGATATGGATATTTTTATCGATTTTGCTATCGATATTTTTATTGATTTTATTATCTATATTTATCGATTTTGTTATCAATATTTATCGATTTTGTTATCGATATTTATCGGTTTTGTTATCAATATTTATCGATTTTGTTATCGATATTTATCGATTTTGTTATCGATCCTTATTTTTAAAGTCACACGTATACGGCATCATCATTTTTATACCCGAGCGCACTTGTGCACAAAGGTATTATAACTTTGTTCACATAACGGTTGTTTGTAACAGGCAAAACGAATCGAGATAGATATAGACAAATGTATACATAAATGATCAGAATGAAAAGAGAAATCGATTAAGCGGTGACTGTCCGTCCGTCCGTCCGTCTGTGCACACGATAACTCGAGTAAAAATTGGGATATCTTAACGAAACTTTGTACGTGCACTTCTTTCGGGCGTAGGACGGACGGTATTGAAAATGGGCAAAATCGGACAATAACCACGCCTACCTCCCATGTAACGGTTTGAGAAATACGAAATCTTCGATAAATCAGTAAATATTAAAGCTAATTTATTCAAAATTGATCCTTGCAACAATTCTTTATCAAGAAATACGTATATGATAAAATTTTGGAAAATGGGCGTGGCACCGCCCACTTATGATCACATATATGTATCTCGGTAGCTGTTCTACCAATTTGTACCAAACTCGGTATGGTTATTGTGCTTACCACATAAAAGCAAAACGTTCAAAATTATTGTAATCGGACTGAAATTGAGGCCGCTTTTCAAATAACGGTAAATTTCAGATATGCTTGAAATTTCAATTTTTCGAAATTTAAGGACTAATTTACTCAAAATTGATACACCCCGGCTTACCATGTAGCGGTAGCTTTTGGAAAGGTGAAAATCATATATTTAATACTTGCGCCGGGTATTTAATGTTCGGCTCCGCCCGAACTTAGACTTTCTTACTTGTTCACAGTTAAGAAGGTGTTGGAGAACGAAAATTTACTACGCCCTAAACAAATGACATATATAAGTATGACTTAAAAAGTAAAAGTCACTAATTGATTTTTATCTATGACTTTTATAAATAAAAGTCTTCAATAACAGTTATCTAAGACATATAATATAAAAGTTAAAAAGAAATATTATTCGCAAATTATTTAGATAAAAATTGGATTTATAAAAAAAAACGGAAATAACTGTTATTAAATGGCTTATTAAATAAAAGTCTAAAAAAATAATAAAAGAACGATTTCTATAATAAAATTTGTAACTGTTACGGTCCCTGGTTAATAGACCACTATTAATTGTGACTATTTTGAAGGCGGTGTGCGATAGATATGTATATGTATATATAAGCAAGTTTGAAGTTTCGCATATAATGGATATAGTACATATTATAGGAACCGCAAACAAATAATGAAAATCGAGTAAGTTTCTCTGCGCCTCTGATTACAAGCTCAAACACATTTTTAATTTCCCGTTGCTTATTATCGGATATTTATATTTCCGAAATATCTCATTCGACGTTTTTTACTCTATCTTTACTTGCATTCGTATTACAAAAGTTTCTACTTGCAGTATCACTTTCGTCTCATTAAAAACGTAACACTTTAGTGCAACACCTCTTTCTGCCAGCGGATAACCATTCTGGAAAAACAATGTCTTCATACCCGATTTGTTCTTCAGCGATGGAAAATGCTGGCTGGGTCTTCTCATTATGAGCAGAATGTAGAATTGAGTAGAGCCAATCTTGAGTTATTTCTTAGCACGGGTACACTTGCACGGTGAGTACTTTATATTTTCTGCATATGCAGTTCGATAAAAGAGTGTTAGCGAGTAAAAGCTTGGCAAACGTTTTAAAAGAGCGAAAGCTCTTGCTAGTCAGATTACGATAGAATGAAAGATCTCATTACCGCTTTCGAGCGTTTTGTGTCATAGGTCTTTTGTTTTCCCATCAGTTTTTTTGATATGTACTTTATACATACACGAGTATCCGTACATAAATATGTACTACATACATACCTACAAATACGTTACAAGGAAAATGCAAATGCATCGAAAAAATACAAAAATCTGAAATTATAAATTTATCCTGAATCGGAATTTAAGGACCTTGAATCTGACCAATATAAAGTTAAAACAAGTTGGAGGAAACGCCGCAGACGAAATGTAGTAAAAATGTATATACAAATACTAAATTGACAACTACAATTACATCCATTTAAACCTACAAACATCCATATATATTTTAGTTATACGAGCACTAAAAATTTATAGGTGATCAGCAGACGTAAATAATCACAATTTTAAACGAAAGATACAAAATTTGCCTCGGGATATTTTTATTTTGCATCATAAAATATGTAATTACTTCCTTTTACATATCGCTCATTTACTTCAATAGTATCATAGTCCATAAAATATAAATTTTGAGTTGAGTGTGTTGTAAAAATTGCATAGCTGTATCCATCCCCAATATCTCACTAGAAAAAAATAAGTATTCATTTTTCCTATGGGAATATACATACATATGTAAATTCAAAACCATAAAGCCGATTGACTCGAGTTTAGCTTTTTTGAGTTACGACACTTTTAAAGGATTCTTATGGCAAAGCTACTTTAAAACCTTCGACCAAAAATCTTTAGTAATTTAATGGGAATTAGAAATAAGCAAAACACCTTATTTTCTACGTGACACGTTGTGTCGCGCTTTTTCACGCGTAAGCATGGGTGGTTTTCAGAGAAAAATCACGTAACTTCCGTGACCGTGCATGATTGAAACTTTGGCTGGCGTGAGCGTGCGTGAGTTAGATTTTCCCTCAATTACGTAATTTTCACATACCGAGCCCTAACTGCCAAAAAGATGTAAGCCAAATTTTTTTCAAAATTTTATTTTTGATGCAGAAATGTTCCTAGAGCTTCTAGATGCACTTCTGTATCAGAATTGAAAATTTGAAGAAAATGTCGCTTACTTCGTTTTGGCGTTTAGGACTCGTATGACAGTCCCGGGATTTAGATATTCATTACTTTTCAAAAACTTAAATCGACAAAATTGCTTCTGTATTGTTTGAGAAGCTCTCCTACCATAAAATAAATAATAAATAAATGGGTTTGAAAACTGCTTTTACATTTAAAGTGGTGTTTTTATTTTTTCTCTCTAACGTCAGGATTTATTTTAAAGGACTTTGTGATTTCAAAGATATGATTAAATCCAAAAATTATTCAAAAAATTCAATGCAAAGTATAATAAAAATATGGGTACCAAATGCAAGAGGAAATTTCTTTAGAATTTAAAAAAATTAAAATTTTCTGGATTCACAAGTACGAATAGGTAATTGTTTAAGCTGTTAAAGTTAGAAGGACGAAAATCGAGGATGTTATCGATTTTATATAAGTCCTTAATATATAATTTATTCAAAAGCAAATATTGCGAAATTTCAAGGATATAATTTTAAAAAGACATTTTCAACACTCATTAGTCCTTATGCACCAAAAAATTGAATCTGTTTAAATTCTAAGGAAATTCCTCTTTAATTTGAAACCCATACTTCTTCTCTAAGCACATTTCTCTGAATTTTTGAAATCATTTTTAAATTACTGACGTCAGAGTGAAAAACTAAAAGCGCACTTTTACTACATTTGGCCCATGGTTTCGCGAATATATTGATATTTGTGTTTAAAATTTACTATCGCGAGGGTTTATATGCACAATGAGCTAGACATTTTAAAAAAATATTAATTACATATTAAATAAAAAAAGAAATATAGCCAATACTGGCCAGAATAGGAATTTCTATTATCGTCATCAGTGCAAATTACAAATCTCAAAAATCCCGGGATTATTTGCCAAGAATCCAGGGATATTTTGGACCTAAAAAAGGCCGGGATACCGGGATCACGGGATTAAGATTCCTAATACACATATGTTCAACCAAAATAAAATCGTAAACTGCTACAGTTTAATTTATTTGCTGTATACACTTCTGACGAATTCAAAGGTACAAACGATGAATCTGCAGAAACAGTTTTTGAAGACATTAATGCGGAAATATGCGGATTTATTTGAAATAATCAGAAAACAAAAGTTGTGTCAATGTTTTATAATTTTGGAAGAAGCTTTTCAAGGCAAATTTTACACATAGCAGCTACTTGGTGGTAACCTCGACAAAATATTATTATTTAACAAAAATATGAGCTACTTATTTTAAAATTACATTGAATAAGTATTGATATGAATTCCTTTCTATACTCGTAACACGTACATATGTACGTATATCTCACATTTGTAGAAAAATAATAGTGCGTTCATCTCAGGCAAGGCGTTTGGCCAAGCTTTTGTAACAATAGTTATGTATATGAAATTCTATTTATATAAATAAAGTTTCAATTTCCACATATTTTATAAAGCAATAAACCAATATTGCAAAATGTTTTTTAATGCCATATTTCTGAAAATTTAGTTTTTCTTTAAAACTTTTTTGCGTCACCTTTTTTACGTCAAGCGCCAACTTTTCTAACGTTGTTTTCTGTGCAAGAACATAATTTGTTCTACTTTATTCTACTATGTATAAAAGCAGACTCAACAGATTGTTATAATTAACCAAAACCTAGTTTTAAACTTGCATCTTGGCTTATTTTTATTTCTGTGCATTTAGTAACTGCTTATTAAAAGAATCAATTAGGAAAGCTTACTGACGTAGATTAGTTGAATGGTTAGCTAAGAAAGGGTCATGAACTCACACCAGCTACATACATATCCACATACTATTACAATGGAGAAGATAAACAAAAATGTATTTATTGGAGTTGCAAATCGATTTCTCAAACACTTCAACCACAACTTGTAATTAATTTACCGCAACAATGAATAGCTGCTACACTGATTGTTTTTCAAGCAAGCATAGCATACAAATTAACAGTTAAAATCAATTCAACGGCGAGAAAATGGTACAGTTGATAGATGTCGACCAGAAACTGTATCAGTAATGTTATATTCTCTTACACTTCAAGTTATAAGAACTTATATACGCTCATTTGGGTATTTATATGTTTGTATATACATAAGTAAAATATATGAAAGTTTGTGTATTGAACTTACAATCAGATCAAGAAGAATCGCGGAGGAATACGATACTTTGTTGGTGAGAAATAGGCGAGACGCAGTTTTAAAAGAACTAATAACTGTTATTAGTAGCTGTAGTAGTTACTAAAACATTATGATTTACATACATACATATGCTGTATATGCACACTTAGAAATAGTATATCGCTACGTTCGCATTTAGCTCCAGCAACGCTTGCCAGACCCGCTAATAGGTCATCGAAGTGAGTGCGGTTTACGTAAATCTAAAAAAAAAAACACGCAAATATTTACAGTAGTAGATAAAGTCTAAAATCATGTTATTCGAGCTATTGGCGAATGCAGAAGAAAACACGAACTGCCACTAGGCAGAAAAAGTGGTGAAAAATCGCATTGAGAAATGCCTGTTTGTGGCAAAGGGGCAACGCATCGGTGGGTTAAAGGCAGGTTCTATGTGAAATGTAGAACAGCTGACTGATGTACATCATATGTGTGCATGTATGCGCATGCATATATTTGGGGTATTCATAACGGTGTCGTAAGTCTCGTATTGTTGTATGTCGTAAACTTTAAACGGATAAGAATCTATGTTGGAGAACCGTAAGATACCATAAAAGTCATGTTATGAATTTTCACAGTGTTAAAAAAGAGTCTGTTGTTGTATTCAAGCCTTCTAAGCATTTATTTAGCCTTTTACAGTTTACGATATGCAACTATACGACACTTACGACACCGTTGTGAATACCCCATTTGTATTATGAATGGAAACACATATTCATGTATATGTATTTATTTATGTATGTACAAAAACGTATATTGTATTTAGCCACGTTTGAGTATGCCTGCCTTAAATCAAAGTAGTTCGGAGCTAGCGCAGAATTAAGTAAATTTTTCGTATATTTTATAGGTACATGAATTTCTTAAAAAATTTGCAACGCTTTTAACCAGGGTTTTCTAAAGTTTTTGTGAACAAAGAGCACAAGGCAACCCATAATTTCCCGTTTCATTATTTCTTGAAGAAAGAGTGAGACAGCAGGCTGTGAAATATCAGATATCAAAATTCCTTGGACACTGCTATTCACACACCCGGAAGAATGACAAATTTTTCCTTGATTGGATACTAACCTTAAAGGAGCTTAGACAGGTCTTAGAATTTTTAGCAACGTCTAACCCTTAGAACTTAATTCTGCTCCACCTAACTTCATTCCCATCAAACGTAACTGCTACGGATCCACCGATTAGGTATAACTTCATAGATGAGATGAACAATTAGGTAGGGTGGTGCAATAACACCATATGCAATAAGGCCATATGGTCCCAATTCCATTTTGTTTTGGAAACACAACCATATGACGTCATTTCCAGTCCAGAAGTGAAAGAAAGTCATATTCTCAATTTTACAAATGAGCAATAAAGTCATAATTGAAATTACAACCGCTTGAACTAAATATGCATGTCTGGCCATACTGTTTGTGGATCACACGTTTTTTTCTATTAATTGACCGTGGGCGTGTTTCTTTATTATTCAGTCCGGATGTAGAAGGTCATAGTTTATCGGGAAGAATGGTTATAAAGAAACAGAATAGAGTAAAACTATTAGGGACCAATTTGCAAAAATTTACTTGGTTTCTCCAGCGCCATTATTTTCATGCAATATTCTACGAATCCCGTACTAGAGATGAAATTAAAAGAACACGTTCAGATTATCCGCCCCATATTATCCGGAATAACGTTCTAATGAATAGGTGTACAGAAAAATGTGTCCCGAATATTCGGAATGTGAATATTGAAACTCTCGCCATGTGCTAACATTGTTACGGTAATTTTCTAATCTACGGACGCTTGGGAAAATCATTGGTAATCATAAAATTATTTTCTCAAAAAGGATATCCAACAAACGCATTTTAAAACCCCAGTATTACGAATTCAGGGACGGAAATTAACTTTTCTTTGATATTTCAACGACTGGAATTTAAGTGTGCTCTGTCCAAACCATAAGAAAGGCGGCCGTCTAAGCATAGGTCACAAGGTTTTATATTGTGTGAAAAGCTGAAGCCCACCGTGACCGAACTGCTTTCGACAGCACTAAAAGGAGTTGTTTATACGCCGCGATGTCCAAATATGGCATCTCCGCAAAACTGATATGGCTGCGTAAAATAAGCAATACCTCCAGCTCCGTAAGAATTGGGAAAGACCTCTCCGAGCCGTTCGCCACCAAACCGGGCGAGGTGCCAAATAAAAGAAAAGTTGTACAAGTAGACCGTTTCTTTTCCGTCTAGCTTCCCTAGTGCTCACCAGTTCACAGGCGGAGAAGAGTAAACCAAAAAAACTCATACGCGCTAATAAAAAATATGTTCTTCAAAACAATCTGCCTCACACTGCATTAGTTTTGTACTAGTTTAAATACACTCAGAAAATAGTGTGAGTGTGAGACTCTTCCCTATGCCTATTACAGGAATAACAAATGTATACTCGTAAAAGCGCTGCGCAGTCGCACGTGTGTGTGATCGTAGATATGCAGTTTTTGTTGGTAATCAGATATCATGTTTCCCAGTTGCGTGCGCCAGTCTGTGCGTATCATGTCTTCGCGATGTGTGTCTGCGGCTGAGTGTGAGCATGTGTAGTGAGGAAACCTCAACCTAATTCGAGCTCAGCAATTATGGTAATTTTCGCTGTAATAATAATGAAATTTTACTGCAGCTTTGAGCGGCTATGATGCTTTTCAGCTGCACACACACAAATAAACATATGTGTATGCCTTGTGTCATATAAAATGTCAATAGAGTTGGTAATGCATAAGAAATCTCTGTAGGCATATATACATACATAGTATTAACATCAAAATGACACTTGAAGATTTTGCTTCTGGCTTTGATTTGTTTTTTTTTTTTTTTTTGCAAAATTGGGTCATGAATGTGTGCCATTTGTGGTAATGATTAGCAGCCACAACATTTTCGAATATTTCTAAATAAACGCCAACTTCCTGAGATTTATCTACATAGGTATATATTAAAACCATTAATCTGCGAGTGGCGCAAAGGAGAAATCTTATAATGGTAGCTGGAGAAAACATAGATTTCAGCTGTGGCCAATGATTTTATTTTACAAAATTGCTGAGAATTTGCTCTTCTTTTGTTTAAAAAATCTCTTAAAAAATAGATATGTATAGTATATGTATGTAATAGCAAATACAACCATTAACTTTTTATTTCTATGACTTGCTGGTTTTGATAAAAATCAGCACTTTCTAGCACGTACCGCAGAGCGAAGTTTCGGTGTACGAAAATGAAAATTTAAAAAAATATTTACGCTAATCAACTTCAGCAGCGGCGTAGTAAAAAGAGTGAAAGAAACATTACTAGCAATTATGTATGTGGGTGAGTTTTACGGGAATAACGAAGACACACGAAATGGGTTTAAAACATTATTTTAGATGTTTTTTTTTTTAATTTTATTTTAATTTTAACGTCCAACAAAGCGCGTTCAATTGCTTTGTCGGCATTCATTTGTTGATTTTTTAAGTCCCTGATCGTTGTAAGTATGTTCCAGTGTTGCCAATTTGCGGGATTTCGCCCTTTTTCGGGATTTTATGACTAAAAAGGGCGAATGGGATTTTCTGTCGAAAAACGGGATTTTTTGCATACCATACCAAGCAATCAAATTTACTAAGTAATTCATAAATAAGAAACGGTTCATATTATCAATCCTATTAGCGGAACTTCATTCACTTGAAATTAATTTTAATAGCAAGTTATTGAGTATTTTGAAAATTTTAGAAAAATTTCTAAGCAATAATTCTATTCAAATGTCTTGTGTTTCTAGATTCTGAAGTTGTTTTAAATTAATGTAAAATAATTAACAGCAAGTCTTTAGAGAGCATAGCGGTATACTTACCAGTTTGATTTAAACAATCAATGGAAAAGTATTTTGAGTGCTTTTATTATCAAAGAAAGTAAAATTAGCGATGTATAAACGTTTGGGAGGTAGTCGTTAACAAATAGTTTTGTATTATCTTTCCATAATTTTAATGCTAACTGCCAACGATTTTTTCATTGCTTACTGAGATCAAAATGAAAAAGATAATCAGAAGAAGCGAATAAGCATAAAATGCAATGTGTGTAGTAAAATCTATCTAATTTACTCAATAAAGAATCATTGTATTTTCTGGGGTTTTTGACGGACATATAAAATATAGTTACTATGAAAAAATGGCTAAATAAACAATTGGGTATTATTATTGGGAGTCTCCTGAAGAGAAACTGAGCCAAAAAATATTGATTTTAAAGAATTCTATGCTATTTCTACGAAAGGTGGTTTTTCCCCATATAAAATATAGAGAAAACTTTGAGGGCTTTGAATGAAGAAATAGGGGTATACTTTTTCGGTATAGAACATTGCATAAAATATCCGACTTTACTTTTTCACACGCATTTTTGGACCACTCTAATGAAAATACTTGTGTTTTTCATCCGAAAGCATTTTATGTATAATACATAGATACATACAGCGCGGGATTTCTGTTATAACTTTAGTATAAAACGGGATTTAGATTATATTTCGATGGGATCTTATTAACCCAGTTACTGGCAACAATGGTATGTACTAAGTGGACTCATAATCTCCCAGAAACTTCTCAAATACACAATAAGGGTCGAACACAGAAAAATACCTTACATTCATTTTAAGCAAGCAAAACTAGATTACTCAGAGGCAAGTCAACTTTTAAGACTCCAAAACGATTAAGTGAATACCAGTGAGCCCGCATGGCGTTGAAACGCCCAAAATTTTAATACAAAAACCTAGGAACTTTTCCAAATGTTAGTCAGACTTATAAGCGAACCAAGTGCCATATTTTATCTTAATCAGTTCAGCCGCTTCAGAATGAAGAGGGGTCTCGCTCAGGGGCGGATCCATCGGGAGGGGTTTTGGGGGTTAAACTACGTGTCAGTCAGTAGCGGTCAGCTTCACCACTTGAGGTAAAAATAAAATCTTTATAATAGGGTTTCCACCCGCTTAAAATTTTTGGGACTTAGGGACGTATCGAGTAAAATATTACAACGCATTCAGGGAATGAAAGCATTTACATAAATACAATCTTAACCAGAAGTAGTAATTCTGAAGAGGGTTGCCAGATTTTTAAAAAATTGTATCTGTATAATCTTGCATACGTTATTTTGAGCATGGCTCTTAGAATGGATTGTCCTACTTGAGCTGTATTTTTGTTGTGTTTGTCCCTTCCCATGGAAAACAGAAAACATTTTCCGATTAGAAAATTCCGGAAAGTTTTATTTTCCTAAATTTTGTACCCGACATTTTTTTTAATTCCAAAGTTCGAAATTGTATCAATGCTAATCGTAGGTTAGGTTAGGTTATTACCGATTCCATTTGCAGTTGCCGGATTTGAAAAATGTATGATGGAAGTTTGATTAAAAATACAAAATCAGCCTTATCGTTACTTTCATTTTCCCCGAACCGGTTAAATTTTTACTTTTCGTTTCCGTGTATTCACTACGGGCGAATGAAAAATGTCAGGCGAAACCCACGATAAGGCTGAATGAGAATATCTGGCGTGGTTGGATTGCTTCGAAGATATTTAGCTAGAATTTTCCGACATTGGACTTTCAGTGTTCGTTAACCATTCGCCGATCAAAATATGAAAAATTCAGGAGGAACAAGACAAATTTATTTCCTTGGCAACTCTGATATGAAAATTGATCAGTGCTGTGCTATGAAACGCCAGATCATTGGAGAATCGCAAGAACTTCGTCACGGATACAACGCTTTGGTTAGGTTATTTATAATGGCAATGGAAGATATGCCTTCCGACGACCACAAAACCATAATCAGGGCAGATAAATTTGACAATGGAAATCATTAAGTGAATTGTTGGTGAAAGTGTGGTACCAAAATTTTCCAGCAAAAACTAATTTTGAGCGAGACGAAGTTCACCAGGTACGCTAGTATTTTAATAATTTATTATTAAATGGGTGACAACACTCTCTAAATACCTCAAAAATATTTTTAGTGTTAAAACTAAAGATTTTTTAACACTCTTTTATTTCGCAAATTTTAATATTTCATTGTATATAAGTTAACTGAAGTCAACTTTGCAAACAGGTGTCATGTTTGCGCTGCTTGGTTGAATTGGAATTGTGGAGTCTGATTTCTGTGGACGGGTCTAACCCCGCAATCCCAGCCATAAAACGATTCGAAACCGGTCTGCCCCACCGTTCCTCGTGATAGGATCTCCACTGCCGCTGAAGCCCCCTCTATCTCCTGTAAATGGCGTTCTGACCACTGCCCTGTCCGGGCTGTAGCAGTAATTGGAGCAACCCCTGTTGATTTTGGAGGACCACCCTCTTTACTGGTTTTTTTAGTGAAAATTAAATGACAATGGACGTTCGCCTGCACAGAGGTCGGTTTGCATAGGTAAGACTAGACAGAACCCTAAGTAGGCAGGTAACCGGAGCACCCCTTCCGAGGCTGGGCTAGTTATTATTCTAGTATTTAGCCAAGCGGGTCCTCTAACACCATTTTTTCAAGAGGTTAACTCCTCCGTTGATTCTTGGCTTGGTTTTTTGGCAGGCATTCTTCGTTATGTATGTTTTTCTGCCGTACTTAAACCCTTTCGTCGCAGCAAGGTTGTCCACCTATAGAGGGTTGCTTTGACGGCTGCGCCATTTACGATTGCTTGTGCGACTTCAAGTAAAGCATGATCCTTTCTTCTTGGGAGCCACTGCTTGCCGCGCTAGCCTTCTGTACTCTTCCGATTATTCTCTGATTGCAACTTTTATGCATATTTTCTACCAAACTATAGCTCCATAAGCCTCGTCACTCATGATGAGTTTTAACAAAAAATTTGGCACATCGTTAAGGCTGTTCCACGGCCAACTTGTTATAGCAAATTAGCGACCTGCATTTTGCAAGGGTACATTTTCAAACTTATATTCGAAATACGCTGAAGAGACGACCTTGAAAGGGCTTATCCTGTCACTCGCCGTCTGATTGATGTTATTTGGTCTTCCGTCATAGAATCGTAAACATACTGTGTGGTACAAGCAGTTTGAGGTCTTCCACTGGGCTCCCCTGTGTATCCAGGCTCTTTAGGTTGAGTGGCTAAACGCGTTTGGCGACCAGGAAAACTACAAAGAAAATCGTGCTATGCCAAACTAACAGGCAAATTGTTCCGTTAAAAAAATAAATGTCATAAGTGGGCTATTTGAAAGAGTTCTTCCATCTTTTAATAGAGGGGTACTTATGTAACTAATCGATGTAACAAACTAAATTCGGTAAACGTATGTTCCTTGGTTTGAGGCTACTTTGAATCGGGAGCTTTTTGTTTCTAAATAGCAAGTAAATTGGTATATAGAGTTCTATGTTTTGGTGGAAATAAGGCGGAAAAAATAATATCCTAAACATTACAAAAGGGAAGAAATTCTGCCATGCCCTAGAAACGTTAACAGAAAATCCTTGATGAATTATATCAAGAACATTGCTTCGCATAGTCTACGGCCTTTTAGCACATTTTCTAGAGCATTAATTTCACTGCATACATATGCAATTTACTTAAGACTCGCAGAATTTCTACAGTAAACACCAGAATGTAACCATAAAAAGGGTTAGAAATTCATGCAAATGTTTGTACGAAGAAACGCGAAATACAGAAAAAAAGTTGAAAATGGAATTTCGCCACAGTTTCTTCAATGCCAAATGTGGTGTTCAACAAGCAAGACCAGTCAGCACAAACCCTTTTATTAGCAACAAAACAATGCCTCATATAACCTATGGATTGACAACGTCCATGGTAACGTCACGGTGTAAGCGTCAAGTAGAACAAAGCAGAAGAAACCGAAAATAGCGCAAGTCTTTTTTCCATGTATTTTATACATAATGTTATTGGGCATGCAGTCCTTATATTCAGCGCATACATCGTTTTCTTGAAATGACTGCTGCAGAAACAGGCGTGCACACGTAAAAACAGACAGGTAAGGCGGCGGTCGACTGCAACTGATTGACTAAGGCGATTGCATAAAACAAATGTGCGCCCATCAATCAACATGTCAAGACAGCGACAGTGCGACAGAGCGGCAATGTGGCAGCAAAGCAATGCAACACAATTCAATGCTTGGTTGCATGTGAAGCTTTTTTTATTTAGTTTAATGTTTCGTTGCATTTTGTTATTTGACAGCAGCAGCGTTACGGCGTAGAGTTGAAGCAACAAAAACAGCAAATATTTTACTTTTTTGTTACTTCTATCCAGCGTTCGGACTACTGAAACTCGATTCGGGAGTAAATGACTCGAAAAATCGGTGCAAAGACGAAATTTGCCGAGCTGAATAACATTTTTTATTAAATAGTATAAGGAAAAATTCTTACATCTTTAAGTACTTTTGCAGTTCATCAATTTTTTTCTATACTAACTCATGCATGTATAAAAACGTATATGTATATTATAGGTAGTTTTTTAATTCATCAATCAATGAGCTTAATCTCTAAATAGTATTCAAAACACACTTTCCATCAATAAATTTATAATGTTTTAAAAAAATTAGTAAATTATCAGTTGGCGTATAAATTTCTGACCTTTTGTTAGTAAGAGTTCTTGCGAACATTAAGCTTTCAACTTTTTCGACATTAAGCCTCTTCCTGTATTGATTTTTAATCACATTCAAAATTTTCTTTTGGCAGCAGCACTACTGTGCGGTAAAATATCTAACCTTAGCATATAATCTGCCAAGTTGCCACACCATCCCAAGCATTCTGGTTCTCCATCAATCCCCTGCTTTGGGAAATAAAAAATTATTCCGCAAGGAATGTTAAAAAGTAAAAGGGACAACTTCTGTTCAACTTGCTATACAAAACCTTGATGGCTATTGAGCAAAAATTTAAGAGTTACCATATTATTTTGTAATAAATTCCAAATGTGAATGGAAAAAAGTTATAAAAATCGGAGCATTATTTTAGGTTAAGCGGATTAGGGAGTAGATTTTAAATTTAAGAGAAAAATCGGAGTAAATCTACTCCGATCGGAGCAAAGTCCAGACGCTGCTTCTATCTACTTATGTTTCTAATATTTTTCTGCTTTTGTATTCCCATTGTTCAAGCTGTTGACGAACATAAGCAGAGTTGATTGAAATTGCTCAATACATGGATGTACATGTGTATGTGGAAATACTGATGTGACTATGTTTAAGTTCTTTCTTCTTCGGCACATCTTTTCCACTCCGCGAAGTGTTGATTCATATGCTAACAACTTTGTTAGAATATCTTTTCCGCGCCTGACAGGCAAACAGAAAATTTATTGTCATATTCGCAATAGGCAGCAGCATTCAGTGTGAGTTGAAAAATGGCGTAAAAGGGAAATGTCGACAAAATAGTCTACACAAGACGAGAGAGAGTTGTTGGCAGGAAAACAGTTGTTTTTTAAAAGAGGATTTAAATTTGAGTTTTACTGAATTTCAATATTAAACTATAAATATTTTATTGTATTCAATTATTATAAAAAGTTTGTAATGTTGAATAACATATTGGCCATATTTTTAACAAAGCAAATAAATATGCACACAGAAGCAATATAATAAGTTACCAATATGTTTGTAATAACTTGAATGGTCTCGTCAGACAGATTGTAATCTATGCATATGGTAAATTAAATCGCCTAATGAAAAATACTACCAGACGACTGTGCAACAAAATAACTAGCGATTTTCGTGCAGGGCAAATTAGTTAATAAATATTATATCATCAGACCCTCAGAAGTCGACGAAATTCTCCACACAGAAAGCGTGATTTTATTTGAGCTTGTAACCGTCTTTAGCGTAATCACGCTGTGTTGTATTGCTACCGGCAATGTTCCAAGGCAAAGATGTTTGTGGTTAATAATACCAAAGAAAAACAGTGACAAATGCTTTTTTATGAATAGCTTTTTCATGGCAGAAATATTCTCGAATATTTTCCATTGCCAGCTTTACCAAGGGAAAGTTCTTCCCCCAAAAGATTTCGTAATAAGTAAAAAAAAAAAAAAATAAATCATTTCTTCGATTTCTTATATGCCCTTTCCAACAAACATTTATTTAAATATTAACACTTCTTTATCTTTTTAAAACGTTATAGTTTCCTCCGCCTTTATTGCAATGCGATTTTAAAGTCTGCTTTTTTCATTTCTTAATGCACAATTCCTGCAACGAAAACTAGCACTGAAAGGTTTTTCCCTTCTTTGCGTCGAATCAAAACTTGGCTCAGACGAACAATGCTCCAGGAAAGACTAAATGGATTGGCCCTCCCCAATATAAATTATGACATTGAAATAAAGCCAGAATAAGTGATGGAAATATTTCTAAATATGGCTAACCACTACATCAATTTCAGTGTCTAAAATAAATGTTTATTTACATTTGTACTTAGGCGTTCGATTATTCGCCTTTTTTGAAAAGCTACTAACGAGTTATTCTAAAAATGGAAATTTGAAAAAGAAAACAGTTGCCTCATTTTCAAATTAAGAAAAAAACGGGTAAACCGGTTTGATTTTTACATATTTTTTCTACAGTAACACTTGCTATTAGTCATAAATGAAGGCCGAAATTACAATATGACAGCAAAAAATAGGTATAGCTTTAATTTAGAAATAAATAAAGCAAAATAAATTCGAATTATTTTAGAAAAAAAGGAGTGAAAAGTTCACACTCAATTGGGAAGGGTAATCCATCCATTCAGTGAGCCAGACCGACTATAAAAATATAACCCATTATGGACAGGCCATTCGTCGAGAATCAATCAACGTCTTCGTCAACTCTCACCCCGTGAATTACACTAACGGAGACTGCCCCACCTATCGGTTCGTGAGGCTGACGATACTGTGTAACGGCTCTATTCTGGATGTTGTAGCATGTTAAACTCTTGAATCCAATTTGAATCCGATGCCACGACGACACTAACCATCTGTCCCTACGGCCTAAACTCGTGAGGTCTGCACTTTTCCTAAACATGCCGTAAGAGAATGAAGACGATATTTAGTCTATTCACTGATTTAGACAAAGTTTAGTAACTTGCTACATTAAACGGTTTTCTTTTTTTTAAGTAATTTTCTGGAAAATTTTGCAGTATTGAGATATAAAAGTAATACAAATTTTCTAGTTCCATTTTCAATGAAACAATTATTTAGAATTTCTATATTCAGGTATATGGGCAATTCTCAATTAGTTCTAATTGTCGCATGACTCGACAGTTTTTACTCGGACACATAATTTTCACTCCTTTACTAAAACAAAATCAGATCACATATGTTGTGTAAATTATGTAAATCCAAACAAAGAACCCACGTACTTATTTTCAAGCCATATACCTTGGTAGATACTCAAATCACTATTTATTTATTTATTTACTTATTTTTTACGGCTCTTTTGAACCTTGATCATAACAATATTTAATTATAAGCTTAACCTAGTATTAAAAATGCAATACTTAAGCCTAGTAAATATGACTATTTGTAAGGGAAGTCATTTATATACATTCATTTAAAATTTCACGGGACAAAAGTAAATGGCAACAGGATCTTAGCGAGGATAGAGATAGAACACATTAGTTATATTGAAACAGTCTTACAGTATGCAAATAATTTTCTTTTAAATTCAGTTATGTTTTTACATTGGGTAATACTGTTAGGTAATTCATTATAACATTTTAACCCTTATAATAGAGATTACTCTTATCAGACTCACATTTAAACATGGGTAAGTTAAAGTGGTTTTTTTAGTGGTGTTTTTGTTATGTATATCATTGCCATACTTTATTCTACCTTTTAAATATTCTGGCAGGTTTTTTAACGAATTTTATAGTGTAATACAGAGCTGCTCACTCCATAAGCACTTGTAGCAAATTTGTTTTTGTTTTGCCCTAAAGTATAGGCACATATACAAATCTACACTTTAAATATAAAAAAAAATGTATCGCCCTCCCGTATGCCCTGACATATATGTAAACACAATTCGTATGAAAGTGCCTGAGTTTCATATGGAAAGGCAAAGCAAACGCCCTCGCATATTAAGCTAAGGCACTCCAATAAAATGTACAAATTTACACAAACAATTATAGAATGAAAAAATAATACAAAATATGTCAGCACTGACAAAAATTTATATTATAAATTGATTTAACATTCGTAATTACTGAACGTGAAAACGAAATTTATTAACACAAAAAACACATGGCGTTCATTAAAGTGTGGAAGCGCGAGATCTTTTTTGAAATTTTGAGTGCGAAGCATACCTAGTGTATGTTGTGCTTTGTAATTATTAAACGAATGACGAAATATTGCCATCAAAACTTTTTGAAAATTTCCAAAGAGGATATAGAAAATGATTGATTTCCAATCTGAATCCAACGCAGATCCCTGAGGGCATCACACCGCTTAAAATTGATAGGATTGCAGATATTCTCCCAACGTCCCTGGGGGCATCACACCGCTTAAAATTGATAGGATTGCAGATATTCTCCCAACGTCCCTGGGGGCATCACACCGCTTAAAATTGATAGGATTGCAGATATTCTCCCAACGTCGGATTGCAGAAAAAATAAATTTCGTGACTTTGACGGAAAATGCCAATAAATGTGCGGCAAACTTCGCGCAAAAAATAAAACAAAATTATAAATTAATGTTGGAGAGACTCTTATCTCCTGTCTACGCTTGATTTAAGGTGCCCTCCTTAAATTTTATTGCATATTGCTGCAATGGTGCTATTATTTATTAACGCTTTAAAATGGGACTTTTATATGCGAGTAGTATCCCAATGATACGAATGAAAATGTAAAATTTGAGCTTGCAATATGTTGTAAATATGTTCAAGGATTCCTCCCACTAAATTTCGGACCCCTAGGTCGCTATCATTTCTTAACTGTATTGTTCACAAATATGTATGTAAGGACTCCCATTGCTAACAATTTTCATTCACTAATCGTACAATAAAAATAAACTTGTACTTCTTAGCTTCATTTAAATTACAAAAAATCTCAGTTTACACAGATGTATTGTGATTTCACTTCAATATAAAAATGTTGAGCAGCACTGGTGTAATAGAAATGTTTTTGCCTAATACTTAACCAATTGAGGGCCGCCAGCATGTCTCTGATTGGGGTGTCATATCGTTTTCTAAGAATAAATCTCATTTCTCGCTTCTGATGCTTTTGCAATTTATAAATATGGCTTTCATTATTTAATTATGAATAATATAGTTGGGCAATAATTTAGTAGGGGTTCTATTATAAATCTGTATACCATTATTTTATACTTAATCTTTAAGAATTTACACGTACGTCGCATGAAGTATAACTTCGTTACTATTTTGCTCGCAGTATAATTGACGTGATCATTAATATCTATCAGATGACTTCCGAAAGCAAAACCCATATATTTATTTTATAATCTGAAGCTACATATGTATGTACAATGTACATATGTATGTTTGTAGCATCATCAAATTACAAATGGTTATTCAAGAATTATTTTCACTTCATAATAAAAAAAATGTTATCTTCACATTCTCCTTTTTATTTAAAGGATTTCATTCTCATTGGAGATGCTTACTGATTAAAAATACCCAACTATTTGGTTAACTAAATGCGGTGAAGTTTTTATTTTTCTTTTTATATCCACTTTACAAGCTGTTTACCGAACATCCGATCTTATATAGCATTTAAAAGTGAAATTTTGTGTACTCCCAATAAATTCCACTGGCACAAATTACTACTCTTCGAATTTGTTCCTAGCCATAGAACAGGATAAATACTATATTTTCATCACTTGGACATTAATAACTGGAACAGCAGCCATGCGCCTGAACGAAATACCAAGTCAACATAGCAGTGACCTGAATCCGAATTGAAATTCATTTCGATTTATGACGATCGATGTGCACAAAAACATACAGGCGTATATACATACATACATGCATATACTTTTTAGCGCGGCGTAACGAGTTGGTGCTCAGTAGCGAATGTCAGATATGTACATATAACGAAAATTCATAGTTGATGTAAAAACAAAAAAAAAAAAAAATAGATTAACGCTACCAGCTGTTGAAAAGCAGCAATCGCTAATGTTTTACCAACTACTTTAATCTGACTCGCTGCTGTAGCGCAAATCGCTTTCTTACGACTTTTTGATGGCGACTGACACCATGGACGCGGCTGCTGCTTGGTTGGCGCGTCCAGCAGCTGTCACTGCACTAATTCCACGCATTCCTCTGGATTATTTAGCATGCGAAGTCATTTGGTCTGTGCTGCTTCACACAGCATTTGGTGTCGCTTGCTACGCACATACGCGAATTTATGTATACGTGATTCTAATATTTATGTCACTAAATGAGTTCACTTTTATGTCGTTGAATTTTGCCGCACTATAAGCCTCATCATGTTTCTCCGATGACCGCTTTTCTTAAAAATATACAAAAGTTTCCTTCTCTGTCTATTTACGCTATGTTTGCATTTTACTCATTTTCATTTTTTGTACCACTTAGCATTCTCTGTGATTAAGGCGTGTTGAATAAACGAATTGATTTCCGTCAATCAACGACTGTTCGAAAATTGAGTACATTACCACAGGCGGTCTCGTCTTGTTGTGCATTTCCGTTAACTGTGATTTAAAAAATTACTTCAAAGTGAAAACTTAAATGCGACTACAAATTGCTTGCACGTTTAGATTAAATTACGTGCGAATTTTACGGCTTGTAACTAAATATTTCCCTACCACATCCAATGTGCAGACACTAATTTAAATAAATTGAACTGTTCGGTTTACTCAGTCTCTCACAAAGGCAAATTGACGGCGTAGGTTTGTTTCTTAAGTCTTTAGTTTTTGTAGTCTGACGGTGTGTTCTTGTGAGACCTACATATGCGCACGCTTATGTATTACATTTGCAAATCGGGCAAATGTGTGGTTAACAAGAAGACACCAAAACTTGCAAACTTACAATTTTACGATCTGAAATTGTTGTTGAGGTTTTGTGTCTGATTAATCTTCGGGTAATAAAATTGTCAATTACAGTCAATAAAATCTAAGGAAATCGGATGCCAGATTTTTTTCTGACCACTCCGCACATTCCCTCTGTTCTTAAGATTTGTAGAGCAATTTCATTTGCCTATAATACCAACGCATTTTTAATTTTACGACATGAAAGATCAGTTGGTTTTAATTGGGCGTTAAGAGTGTGTGCACATGCAATTAATTGGTACACTATATAATTTATTGGCACTTTTGTTAGCCAATTATGTCAGTAATATGTTTGATGATAAACACAAGATACATAAAAACTTTTAATAAGTTTTTTTATCAGATTTCTTTTTCCTTTGATCAGAAATGTAAAACTCTTAATGTAATTTTGATCATAAAAAAATTGATTCTTATAAATTACAGCTTTTTAATAATAGCAAGTAATTACGTTCACTTGTACCAATAGGAGTAGTTATAAATGGATCACCTGGCGCATATTTGCTTGATGCCAAATTCAAATGCAAATATTGTGAGATGGTTTTTCACAAAGGGTACTATGGAAACACCAAAACTGTAGAAGTTACGAGTTTTTTCATACCTGCGTACATAAAGTTTCATAAACTTTTTACATACAATTTATATTCACAGGTATGAAAAAATAATCTATCTCACACCCTAATGGAAAGTCGAGTATATAAGTACCAGCGGAAGAACAGATGGTCTCGCAAAAAGACACTCAGTGATTTCCGGTGAATTGAACTAAAAAAAATGCACTATTTTTGGTTAAACTTTGCGGGGATTAAATTAACCGAGACTGTAGAACAGTATATTCTATCATTGAAACTCCGTTTATGGGGACAGCCCACCTAAAAATTGTGTCTTCACAGAGTACTTACAACACTTTAAAAATGTAGTGTTCTTAAGTTGGGAATTTCTTCAAAATCCTAGGTTTTAATAAACACTGAAATTAATTTACTGATGTAGCAGATTCGAAGGTTTTCGAAGTTAAAATTGGTTTTCGGCCTAAAACTTGTGTTTTCGGCCATGTAAAATTTGTCAAACGAAAATCAGTTTTCGTTCAAAACTGTTGAAAACTCATATTCCACTAATTCAAATCGGTGTCTGCAATAGTTTATTCGATATATTGCCGAACAAACCGGATTTTTTAACGAACAAAGCGGTTTTTTCTTTTCATATAAATCTTGACCTCTCAATAAAGCTTTTAAGTTTTTCGAAGTTTTCAAGGCTTTTTAAAATTTAAGGGAACCTCCTAAATAGTTTTAAAACTATATCCTGAGTTATTTGGGGATGAACAGTATATCATATTTGATTTCAATAAATGCATATTTGGCGCTTAAACGATTTCTATGTACTTGGCCGAGCTTTTCCTCCAATTCGGGTTTGCTTCTGGATGTTGTGAAACAAATGGAGAGATCTACATCTTTACTCTACCTCTGAAGGAGCTTTTTTATGCCAGAAGTACACTCTAAGGTTTGCCATTAGCTACCGAGGAGCGACCGCTATTTGAAAAGAAATACAAAAGTTAAAATAAAACCAAACGAGAATATTTCTCTAATTTATTCTTGTTTTACTTTTGATCTAACAAAAACTTTGAACTTATTTTGCCTTGCTCTTTTCTAAATCAAAGCTATACTTTACATTAATAGTTTTATTAACAACGTGAACATTTTCACTGTATGAAAACTATGAAAAATAAACCCGGTTTATCCGGCTTTTCTTAATTGCAAAATCGGGAGCCATTTTTTTTTTCAAATTACAATTTTTCGAATAATTCGAAAATCAGTTTTAGAAAAAAGGCGATTAATCGAATATTAATATTAGGCAATAAAAGAAAAAGATTTTAGTTGTGTTTGTTTTTTTAGCAGCTCTAAGAGCTTCCAGCCCACAACCCACAAAACTCGTTTTCAAAGTGTTTTCCTTGTCGATCCGAACATGGTAAAAACTATATTAGGCCTTTGTATAAAAAGCTGAATTTCGAAATAGAAGGAGCTAAGCCCTTTCCATATTGAGCTAAAGATAACTTATTGTGGAACTACCCAGGGAGAATTAAAAGTAAATATATTTATTTAAATAACAGAAGCTTTAATGCAACCGAATGAGAATAAAACCTCAGCTGGGTTTGTAAAAGATGGCACGAATATTTTTATGGTCACTTTAATTGTTCAGGAAAATTGATTTTTTCACAAAACAAATTTATTGTTTGAGTATAATGAACCATATTTTTGCTATTACAAATCAAAATTCTAAAAAAGCGCAGTTTTGGCCCACGCTAATCTTCCATGCAAAAATTGAATAAGAACATATTCGAAACCTCTAGCAAATGTTTTGTCAGTGATGGTATGCCCGGGAATATCGCCGTATAAAATGAGAAAGATGTCCGATATATAACAAAGCTAGGGCGACCAAAGCGAATAGTAATAAACTAGGCCATCATACACTTGTATGTTTGTAGACATAGATATGTGTACCCCCACATATGTAACTCCAAACTGTGGAAAGAAGATTGTACATAAGCATATCGTGCTCAAAACCCTCAAGGTTAAAACAAAGTATTACAAACAGGCATACATTCATTTATAAATATGCATTTTGCAAAAATTTACTTGCTATTCACGTTACATGACACATAAACCCACTCGTGAGTGTGATGACAACTGGTCTTGCACAAAGTTTTGCATGTTGCTACTATCGACACCCTCGCCTTCTATTTCCTCTGTGACTCTGTGTTTCCTGCTTCGTGTCATACCAAATTAGTTGCACAATTGGAGCACAACAAATCTGTTGCAATGCCAACTGGTAGTACAGCAATCAGCTTAAGAACATCGCACAACACCCACACACTTTTACGTACGCTGTACAACCAGCACCGTTGACAACCAGCCAGCAGAACGAGAATGAACAGGGCCTCTTGACAATAGTCACCGAATTAAATACATAAATTTTTATTTATGAAATTTCTTACACATTCATAGCTAAACACTCTCAGGCATTCTATATTCTGGTTGTCTATGAAATATACTTATATTTATCAAGGAGTAAACATTTCGCACTATCCCGCAATTAGCACAAGACTGCGTTGGCGGAGTAGGACAAGTGGAGGTAGATAACACTTTTTATGGTGTTTATGCATTTATGGGCAAATCTAAAAAACAGGTAACCTTGGTGTTATTTAGCTTTATTTACACTGTTGGTGGCGTTTGGATATAATTCATTGACGTATACTTGAAGCCTCAAAAAAAATTTGGATCAATTTGCTGCATAACTTTTGAAGTATAGGTGTTTAAATTTAAAAATATAATGAAAACAAGTGAATTTTTTTATGTAATTTTCGCGTACAGTTTTTGAAGAATTTAGTTTTAAGAACTTCTTAAGTATGTGTTGTATTCTACAAACAATTAGGAATAATTTCATATCCTAGCAAGAGGTGTGCTTTTAGAATAAACCAACTTTTAAAGATAAAACTTCTGCGATCTTGAGCATAATTTTTATTCCAAAAATATTTGAATTGAAGGCACATTTGGAAAATACGTCGAAACGATCTAAATATTTTTATAACTACTACTCCTTATAACGTTGCATATACCTGTAAAATGCTTCAAAAAAATGTTCTATAGACGTGTGTAAAAATCCCGGTTTAGTACCTACTTTTAAACCGACTTCCAAAAAAGGCTGAGGTTATCAGTTCGTCGGAATTTTTTTTTTTTTTCTTATGTATGTTACCGCATAACTTTGGACCACGTCAACCGATTTCGATAATTCTTTTTGCATCGGAAAGGTGGTACCTCAGAGTGGTCCCATACTAATCTCGTTAAGATTCGATCAGTGGATCATGAGATATATATATATTTTTTTTTTTATATGAGAGTTGAAATGGGTTTTTTTTTGCTAAAAATTACTTAGCGTGGTATCAAATCAAATTTTTTTCGACAAAGGTTCTGACAGTTGCTCTTACTTAATTGGAGCCCATTAAATTCAATGGCGTTCGCAGTTTTGCCCGATTGTCTCCACTTTTGGAGTTAGCGGTACTTGAAACTTTGCTTAAATTTGAAATATGTATTTTATAAAAAAAACTCTCTCAGTTTTGAAGATATTTTACTAAAATTTTGCACACGCTTGTATTTTAATATTTCCTTCACTATCTCATAAAATCATTGAAATCGGTTCACTCTAAAATCTAGCTCACATACAACTGATTGTCCAGAGACGTTGTTTTAAGTTTCACTTTAACATATAGCACGCATACAATTTATTAATCAGATATGAAGTTAGAATTATAGCGCAAAAACACATATCTGAGTAATCAGTTGTATTGGAGCTATACGTCCAAGTGCACCCATTGCGATAATTTTAAGTAGTAATTAAGGTAATATTAAAAAACCGTTATTTGCAAAATTTTAGTGAAATAACTTCAAAACTGAGGGAGTTATTTATAAAATAGTTATCTCGAAAAGCGGAGCCAATCTGGTAAAACGGGGGATGCCATTGGATTTAAAACGTCCCAATTAAGTGAGTTCAACTTTCAAAATCTCTGCTCAAAATTTACAACTTGAACAACTTAATTTAAACCCAGCTTATTCTTTTGTTTTCTATTTCATGTTTATTCCTCGTCTAACTTTTGAAGCACTTGATTAAAATGAATTACACTTATATTAATCGATTTATGATGAGAATATCCAGAGTAATACTTAAAATAGTAACCGTAAGATGCATCATGAAAAGGTTGACTTTATTAAAATTACAAATGCTTAACAGTTAGTTGGTAAAAAAGCGCTGAACAGATAGTTGCGCTGGAAAATGTGTGTATGTGTAGATATGTACTTATGTATGTACTTATGTACTCTTCGCGCTCGTGCCACTGCCCAGCAGTGATCGGACTTCTACCACAATGTGGTAGATCTGCCACTTTTTTGAGCATCTACCACATCTACCACACAAGGTCTGAAATCTACCACATATTCGCATTTTTGAGTAATTTTATTTTTGCTCGACATAATTTTCTTAAGTTTAAGAGCAAAAATTTTCCAACACTGAACACTAGAAACAGGCAGAATGGGAGGATAAAATAAACTGTAAAATAATAAATTTTCTCAATATCCAATTGTTCGACAGGAAACGTGGCTTTATTGTGTTAAATTGCAAAATATATGATTTATAAAAAGAATTAATAGCGAAAATGATAAAAACCGGCGATTTTTGTGAAAGTATTAGAAAATTTCAGTGCATCTAAAGCGTTGTTTACTTTTACTTGAGAATTGTCAAAATCGGCAAATATCACGTAGCGGTTTCTGGAACGAGCCACATTTGATCGCTGCATCGTGATGTGATAAAAAGAAAAGCTGGCAGCTCTCCGCAAGGTTGCAGAAATCTTTCAAAATATGATCGAAACTCCCCAGGGAAAAAATTGCAAAACTCAACGCAATTTTTAGCAACTTCAGTCTTGCACTTTATTATACTAAAATTAATTTTATTTTAGATTCTAATTAAAATGTTTGCAATTTAGGTGAAACCTTGCAGAAGTTGTTTTAATTTTTGTACAAAGTTTTATCCCAAACCCGAGATCTACCACATTCTTTTGAAATCTACCATAATTTTTTGTAGATTCTACCACAAAAATTTGTTTAAGTCCGATCACTGCTGCCAAGTTTTGTGAGCCAGTATCACGGCAACTCTAACGGTTCTCAAACAAGAAGAGTATGTTCAAAAATTACGTCGTTGCACAAAAGTGCCATGCAGCAATTTTCGTTTGCCGGTGTTGTGTGTGAAGATAAGAACACAATGGGTCATTAAAATAAGTTAACCATACCCTAAATTTGTTTATTTACTCAAGTCTGGTATGGGTAATGGTAATGAAAATGGTATTCGTAATGATAATGGTAATGGAAAGGCAATGATAGTGATCAAGGCTGGCAAATCAAAGCAAATGCTTGAAAAGGCTTATTTTGCATATATCTGGAAATTTTGGTTGGTTTTTGCATATATTGGACTTGCGTGCTTATTTTTGCATATTTGACAACATCTCTTGGATTTTCGGGGAAAAAGAGATGGTAGGAATGCGCGAAATAAGACGACATATCTTCATATTGTATATTAGGGTGGTGCAATAATAGTTAAGTCGCAATTTTAATGCTCTCACGATCTTAGATTGTTCTATAACGAAAAAATTACAGTCTTGTTTTTTTTTTTTTTTTGAAATCAAAAATTGTTTATAGGTTGTTCAAAGCGCTCAAAGTTTTCCATGTATTTAACAAGGGGAAAAATGTCATGCAAATGGTATAGAATTTTTGAAAATCAATAATTTCGATCGGAAAATTTTATTTCTCTTCAGGATACTTTCAACAATAATACCGCATGATTTATTTAACCATTTTTTACTATTAAAAATATGTGATTGGTAGGTAATTGAAAAATTTTATTAATTTAATTTGAAAAGATAAATGAAATATTAAAATACTGGTGTTAGAATAAAGAGATTTAAGAAAGTTTTCTTTCGAACATATTTTTTGAGCGGGTTGCCACCTATTTGAAAAATTTAATTAAGCTAAATTGATAAGATAGGGTAAATATTGAGTAAGTACACCCTTAAAGAGAAAACATATATACATATCCCATGTATAGTAGACTGAACTTCTAAAATTATATATTAAATTTCCTGGAGAAAGCCTATACTAATACGATGCTAATTAACTCCCACATTAAAAAAAAGCCTCATAAAAGGAAAATTTGTTTTGAAAATCTCCCTTCATAAAGCTCTTTAAATTTATTATTTTTTTTTTTAAGAATGAGGCCATAAGATATTTGGGAGGGAATAAAAACACAAAAATACTTTTAAGGCGCAGTGAAGCACGACGGGTATTTGCTAGTATAAAATACGTGGAAAACTTTGAGCGCTTTGAACGACCTCTAAATATTTTTTGATTTCGAAATTAAATAAACTGGGTATATTTTTTTAGATTTAAACAAATCCTAGGGGGTGTGAGTATTAAAACACCGACTTTAACTTTTCCTCATGCATATTTGGACCACCCTAATGTACATACCTATGCCTCGTCAAAGCTTGTACTAGAAAGTTGATTTTCCTTTTTAATTTTCTCCACGTGCTTCTATTCCGGTGACCACTTGTGTGTATGTCTCCAAAGAATGCTCACCGCATGGGACACATTCCCATCGTGCCAACAACTTGTCTAAGAATTTGTCATTATAGCAACATATTTATTGTGCCACGCTTCATAATTACACTCAGGCTGGCTGGTGGAAAATAGTGTGCACACAAATTGTGGGAGTTCCCACTGAAGACATTAAAATAGCATTAAAAATGAAAAATTAACATTGCAACAGCAAAACAAATTCGTTCTTTGAAAGAAAAAAAAAAAACAATTATCTAGAACAAATTGTGAGTAGAAAATCGTATCGTACCCACATAGACGTAAAAACAAAAGATGCTTGTGCCATAAAAATACAACAATTTTGACGAACTGCAAACGAAGGTAATAAAAGTTAACTAACATAATGTTGTTTATGCCATTGTGTGGAAATTTTACTAGTTATGATGCTTGCGTTTACACCATTATTCGGCAGCTACTAGTTTGCAAGCTTGGTGGCTTTAATGGCATGGTATGACCTAATTTCGCACCGATTACGGTTTTATTTGCCTTGGGAAATTGGCGAAAGGCTTAGAAGATAGAATCTAATTTTTATATCTTTCTATTTTTACTTGCGCATATTTGTGACTAGCTGGGTCAGCTTACCTTAATTCTTTTGTACTCTCGATTGGCGGTAGTTGAGTGTTGTTGGCACTGCTGGTTGTCGAAATGTCAGTACCACTGATGACTTAATAATGCGAATAGTGAGATGGCAATAAAATAGAAATTGGCCCATTGGTCGTGCCCAATTAATGTATGTACTTACTTTGTTGTAAATAGTAGTTGATTTCTTGAATCACGAACGTAAAAGTAAAAAAAGTGAATACAAATGTTGAATGGTTTTTTATACACAGCTTTATATTAATAACATGATATCAGAATTATAACAAAATAATTTCATAAATTTTTGGAAAACAGGCGTAGCCCCTCCAATTTATCTTTATATCACCCGTATGCCAAAAGGATGAATGTGTAAAAATTAAATTCAAGTTTGAAATTTTTTTTTCATGATACCTAACTTCACATTCATGTAAATGACGTTGCAAAATATGTATGTGGTTTCCATGTCCGCTAGGTATTCTGGGTTTTGGTATAACATAGAACATCCAACGGTTAATCAAGTCAGCCAATAACTCAAATTGGGTAAATTTGCACATCCATACTTCTGGCATAAGGGTGACTATATGTATGTATATGTCGGTAAAATCTCCACCAATTTCTACCAAACTTGGCACAATTGTTAGTATTGGTAAAACATATTAAACAGTTAAAGTTTTTTAAAATCGGACAATAACCACACCCACATCCCATATAACGATAAATTGGAGAAAGGCGAAATCTTCGATAAATCAGTAACTACTCTCATGTTTACTATAATTTCTTCGATTTCATTTCAATTTCTGCAAAAGACACCAGTGGATGCCGATCCGATGCGATTTCTGTACATTAATAATAATAATAGACTGGCGTTTACACATATGTTAGTGTTTGGCCGAGCTTATCCTCCGATTTGTGGCGTGCGCCTTGATGTTGTCACACAAAGGGGTGGGACCTACAGTTTTACGCCGACTCCGAACGGCGATTGTATTTTTATGAGAAGCTGGTTTTCATGGCAGAAATACACTCGGAGGTTTGCCATTGCCTGCCGAGGGACGACCGCTGTTAAGAAAAACCCTTTTTTCTAAATATTTTTTCGATGCTGCTTTGACCAGGACTTGAACCCAGGCGCTGCGTAGTGGAATAGTGGAAGCGCGCACTGCTTACCACTACGCCACAGCGGGCGCTAAATTGCTAAATTGAAAACACCGCATTTTGGTACTTATACGGTGTTCACATAATACGATTTTCCAGGCAATTTTAGAGGCGATTAGTTGAAAGGCCGTTCACACCAGGCGATTGTTGCTTTCAACTAAAAGTTGCGGGTAAAATCGCCTCATGTGAACACCGTATTATCCAACAGACGTCACTTTCTCCTTACGTGGTACTTATGTCGGTAAATTAAAGTTCGCCAAAAATTAGTCAACTTTTTCTGAGGAAGTATTTCGATTCGCAGCAGTTTTACCTCTTTTTACCGAACTTAGAGGTGTCCCCTTTTTCATTTGTCGTCATATCTTCGGCATTTACTATCTCATCTTAAAGAAGAAGATACACCAATGCTTTTGCTTCAAAGGGAAAATTTTTTTCCTCAAGCACTCCGTTCTAACGTATGCGGAATGAAATACGAACTGATGCAGTAAAGAGAAACAGGTATACTTTCGGATGCAACAAATATTGTTTTCCCACTCACATAGATATTTTCGAAATTTCCCAGAAACATTTTTATAAAAAAGACTCATGTCCATAACGATTTGCCTGCTTAAGTTTTCAGGCATAGTGCGAAGGCCTTTTTTAAAAATATTATTTGGGGACTTTATGGTGCCAATTTGACTTATTTTGTTTTTAGCCATTCAGAAGATAAATAGTTCAGAGTTACATTTAGGTGCCTTTTTATGGGTCCCCAATGAAAAATATTTCCTTTTTGGTTGTTGTTGTTTCCGATTACGAAACGAATCCTTGATCCTTTGTAAATTTCCTCAACGTCAAATTTGACAAGGGATGACGAAAAATATTTCCTTGATCCGTTTTAAAAACTGAAATTAATGTGGTGCAAGCAAATTTTGGGAAAGCTCTCATAGTCGCTTTTAATTTTCGTTTTCAACGTTTTAAAAATCTTGGGTATAGCGGCTTACACATATTTCACTACATCCCTGGATCTTGCATAGTCTCTAATGTTTTTTCGCTTACTTTGCACTTTATTGTCATTATACGCTGTGATTTTGCAGAGAGATCAAGCAATTTATGATTCTTGTGGCGGCCTCATTTCGCTGCTATGTGAAACATGTTTTTTCGCACTCAAGGGTTTTCCTCCTAGTGCTTTCTTTAAAGCCAATATTTCCTTTGTAAATAAGGTTTTTTTTTAAGTATCATAGAGAAAAATTAAAAACTGATGTGTTTACCAGTTTTTTTTTAAATCTGCTTAGAAATTGTCCGTATTTCATTCCGCATACGTTATTACTTACTCACCAGATCTCAGTTTTTATTACTCTCACGTACCACCCACATTAAATTAAAGCAATCCGAAAATCATTAAACTTTTGCTAAGGAAGTGTTTTGATTATTCCAGTAGAACAATAAAAAAAATAAATATATTTTTATTTGTGCATATATAAATAGGTGTCACCGCAAACATCCGATAACGGACTAAGGCTGATCTATATCATCGAGGCCCGAGCATGGTAGTCTGCTGTACTTAACTCCAGCATAAAATAATACATTAGACTAAATGCCTGTGTTTTCATCGTAAAACGGCAGACCCGGTCAAAAAAAAACATATTTTTCGAAATCGTGCAATAATGTGCACGTCAGTTGATCTTATACATATTTGATTTATCCAGCTGCTATCGTTTAACGTGGCAACTACCATATAATTATCTTAATGAAAACCTGTCTATTTAAAAAATGAACGAACAATAAATTAAAATAAATTGTCTAATTTAGCTACCGGCTATGAGCAGAAAGCTGTAGCAAAGATCGTGAGTAGGATAAAAATTCAAAGCAATAACGAAAAGCGCTAGTAAAATAAGCAATTGTATGTGAGAGTATGATCACTTCACTAATTCCATGGACCCTAATAAAGCTAGATTGTTGAGGCATATGAGATGTGATGCTAACAGCTTCCTCCTTATGGCTTGATGAGGTAATGCAGCGGACATAGCTATTTATGTAAGTTACTGCAGATGCATTGCCGACAGTAAATTGCTAAGTAGAAATACTCAAGCAAATACAAACTTTACATGTGGATGTGGATGCATACGCATATGCATAGGCAAGATTACAGTGAGCGATGATTGAAGCTATGAAGTCAGAGGACTAACTTGTCTTCGTTGAATTTACTAGCGGTTTTAAGTCTGCGTCAGCATGCACTGTAATCAAATATTTTTACATAAATTGTTAATTATATATGTACCTACATATGTATGTATGTATGGGGCGTTCCATACCAAAATGAACGGGGTTCACACTTCATGTGTTTGATTTGTTTCAAATTTTTATGGTTGATGGATAAACATAAATAATAAATAAATATGATATTTGAGCATGACTAATACATTTTTAAAAACTTTACAGCACAAAAAAAAAACAAATCGATTTAATAGTATCCAAAGATCTCGAGAACGAGGCGAGGAAAAAATTTTTAAGAAAATCACACATACACACATTAAATGCCCTATGAAAAGAAATTTGTTTAGATTTTTTTTCTTGAAAAACTTTTCACGTACAAATTTCTTGATAAAAAAATTAGTTTTTAAAAATATGCCGTTAAAAAAATAAACAAATCACTATGGTAGCTCTGAGTGTTGCGCAATATTTAAGTTTAGTTTTACTGGGTGCACTCTACAATAATTTGAGTTATGAATTTTTTATTACACCGAAGTTGAGAAAAATTAGTACGTTACAAATTTACAAATCTTTTATTTTTTTAGAATTGTTTTGAGTATGCAGTTTTGTAGCCCATTAAATAGTTAATTAGTATAATAAACTGCAAGTTTAAAGCTCCTGCAAAATTCCGTTGATTTTTAATATTTTTTATGCTGACGGCTTTTTGCACTTTTTTCTTATGGAAGAAAATGCGCAAAACTGTTTTCAAAGAAAATTAAAATTAACGGCATGGGCTACAAAACTACATATTAAAAAAAATCAAAAAAAAAAACATTTAAAAATTTGTAAATTTTACTCAACCTCGGTGTAAAAAAAAAATCATAACTCAAATTGTTGTAGAGTGCACCCCGTAATACTACACTTAAATATTGCGCAATACTCAGAGCCACCATTGTGTTTTTTTTTTATTTTTTTTTGAGATGGCATATTTTCAAAAACTAATTTCTTATCAAAAATTTTGCATGTGAAAATTAAAAACCAAAAAAAATTAATTTAAAAAATATTTATTTTCATAGACAATTTTGATTTGTGTATGTGTTGGAAAACTATTAAATCGATTTGTGTTTGTTTTTGTGCTTTGAAGTTTTTAAAAATGTATTAATCAAGCTCAAATTTCGCATTTATTTATTATATATGTTTGTCCATCAACCCTAAAAATGTGAAACCAATCAAACACTTGAAGTGTCAACCCCGTCCATTTTAATATGGAATGCCCCACATTAATGTGGCTATAAGTTCCATTACACAAATAATCATCAAAAAAGTATTCATGTTTCGGTACAGCATACCGCAAAAGTGTTAAAATGTCAGGAGTTCAAGAAATTCAAACAAAAAAGGTGTTGAAAGCAACAAAAAAGTCAGATGCTTTATTGAAGGCCGTAATTCGCTAGATTGTTGCATAATTCACAAGCTGTCGGTTACTGACGCGGCTAATGAAGCCACTAGGAGCAAACATATACACATAACTGCATAACTATGTACTTGCATACATTAACCCATTGAAGAGCAGAAGATACGTGCATTCAAACATGAATACATACATAAATAAACACCATCACACATTTATGTCTCTCAGTACCCCTGCTTGTGGCTATATTGTCATAATTTATTTCCACTGCCAATAGAAGACACAAAATTTTCGCTGCCGTAAAATTTTCGAAACTTTTTACGGTAATTTTCCTCAAGCTTCTTTCATTTAACTTCTGTCCATTCTTTGTGGCTGCCAGCCAACAAATGGAAATTGACACAACATGCGGAAACAAGCAAATACATGTGTTATTCCTCCCGCCGCAGTACTTGCCACCTCTCGTTCCAACTTAGTTGCCAAATTGTTGTTGTGTTGTTGCGGTGGTAGAAGTTTTTCATTGCTTACAAAGCAACGCCACTTGCGGTTGACCTCTGCGAGTTTGGGAATTTGGCAATCTTCATCCCGTTGCTTACTGAGTTATTTTCCTATTTTCTGGTTTGCCAACCAGCCTCAGCGCCACTTATGTCTGTCGGTGGAATTTTTTTCTGGGTATGTAGTTTGTGTTTCTTAATTTCTGCCTACCCTTCAACATTCCTTTGTCTGAGGTGCCAAGTTGTTCTCGGAAATGCTGTCGTGTGTATGTTTTTATGCTACGATGGAAGGTCCAAAATTTCGCAGAATGAAGTGAAAAGAGTCTGAAAATAAATATTAAAACAATTTTCCCGGTTTTGCGGTTCATATTTAATAATAAACCTTTCTCTGGTATTTTGTTATGAAAAAAAGGGTTTTAGTCATATGTACTTTCAATGCAAGCAGAATACACGAATTTATATACAGCGAGCCGCTTGCTCCAAGACAGACACCCACTTGAAGCCGCGCCTACTAGGGAAACAGACGCTGCATTCTTCAGTGAACTCTTAAACCGAATAAGTCGGAGTGGCCCCACCGAAGCTCCCTCTCTTTCTGCCGTGACCCAAGGCTACACGAGGACGTAAGAGTCGGGATTGAGTACAGCCGTGCAACTGTAACTACATAAATACCCAGCACAACGATCGGTGACCATAATTATGGCAGCTGAATACGGGGAAAAAAAATTTTGCTAATTTTTTCCACAAGTGCGTTAAAAAAGCATTTCATTATTTCGTGAATGCAGCACATAAATATTCAGTTGTAACATCACACAGTCGCTGAATATTTTTCCATAACTTTGTACTTTGTGCTCGGGATTTTTACCCCGCACAGGGAAACATGGCAGGGAAACATGATGAAAATGTCCGATTTCTACTTTTGAAGCACAAGTGGTATTCAACGGACTTTTTTCAGACTTGGATTTCGACTAAGCACAATTCAGTGAATAGCATCCGGACCGAGCTGAATTGAAAAAGCGTACTCATCCATCTTTGAGAACTTCTATACTTTTCCAATATTCTCCTGGTAGGCATCTTATTTGAAGTTTCTCACGTTGAAGATACAATCCCTCATACAATCAGTAATAAATGTTTTGCCGAAGTTTCGTATAATCTCTTCACAAAGTTTGAAAATTGTCTACATACCTGGAAGATTGACTTATCTCGCCAGCCAGTTCGTAAATGCCCTATGTTAGAAAATTTTGCCCCATTTCAGATTTTGGTTGAAGAACGCCCTTTTTTAGAATTTGACTGGAAGCCGCCCTATCTCAGAATCCAGTTCAAAAGCGCCCTATCTCAGCACAGTTTCAGTGTATTTTCGTTTGAGAAAAGGCGTTTTTGAACCGAATTCTTAAATAGGGTGTTCTTCAACCAAATTCTGAGATAGATAGAGTATTTTTCAACAAAATTCTGAAATAGGGCATTCTTCAATCAAATTCTGAAATAGGGTGTTCCTGAAAAGTTTTTTGAGATAGGGTTCCCACTCAGCCATCAATGTGTGCTTCGAATCACAAGCGTCCAAATTTAAAAATGAAAATTGGTTCATAGGCATGTCATTTTTATAAGCTGTTAAGGTGCCAAAGTACCGAATACGGGAGAAATACAGAACAATTGCCGTCCCGTATGAAATAAATAAATTACCAGGACAAAGGACGAAAAAAGAGGACTGCCCCGTATAATACAGGACGGATGGTCACCGTAAGTATATCCTATTGTACTCCGCAATGCAATGACAACATCCGATGAGGCGACTCTTGGAGTACTCAAGAAAAAATTTTGCGGAAGATTTACGGGCCTTTCCACGTTGGCGACGGCGAGTACCGCAGATTATGGAACGATAAGCCATATGAGCTTTACAACGACATAGAAATAGTGGAACGAATTAAAATATAGCGGCCGGCGGGTTTGGCCACGTCGTTCGAATGGGCTCCGACGCTCTAGCTATGAAAGTATCCAACTCGGAACCCACTGGTTCTAGCAAAGGAAGAGGGAGGCCCCCTTTGCGATGGAAAGACCAAGTGGAGAAGTACTTGACTTCACTTGGCATTTCCAATTGGCGTCAGTTGACCCAGAAGAGAAACGACCGCTTAGGCGGTTACAGCGCCAAATAAGAAGAAGGGGACTACACTCTCTAGTATCTCCTTTCTGTAGTGACCTTGACGAATAGGGGCATACAAACCTTAGATGCCTGATGAATTGCGTACGTAAAGTATAATCGCCGTTCGGAGTCGGCGTTAAACTGTGGGACCCTGCCCCGTTGTGCGACAACATCAAGTCACACGCCACAGATCGAAGGAGAAGCTATCTGCTATTATTATTATTATTATCATTTGCTAGGGGCCAACTTTATGTATTGCCTTCTTTTTGTGTGTCAACTTCAAGAAGTAATGTCAACGACAAATACGTGTTTTTTATCTTTTAAAATAGCCATACAGTCTTGGCTGATGACAATACTTGAGCGCCATCTTGGACAGGCAACTTACCGAGCACCGCAACGTAGAGGAGCAAACGGCTCCGCCCTATCCGTATGCAAAACGGCTATAGGTAAGAAATGGGGTTTCAAACCCCACATATTGCACTGAATTTATTCAGCAGTGGTACGTCCCATATTATTCTATGAGCCACAGTCTGGTGGACATAACAAATCGCGCACAAATTCTAAGCTTACCAAGGTTCCATGGAAACACCGCTAACTTTCTGCCCGTAGACCTTTTTTGGAAGCTACAGGCGAGCTGCATTGCAGTAAAAATAAATGCACTGTCAAACTGGAAGGACACCAGATTCGGTCACACCAACATTCTAACTACTACCCCGACACGTTTAGGTTTTCGGATTATACAACACCACCAATGGAGTTCGAGAATAAATTCTCTCACCTATCCCTTCATGGTAGGACTCATGGGCGACTCGTCTGGGGCCTCCAAGATAATTCCAAAGCCATCTACACAGAAGACTCTAAACTAAATCTATCAGTGGGGAGTGGCATGCACTCGAGGGATCTCTCATTAGAACTCTGCTTTACGCTACCAGACCACTGCATTGTCTTCCAAGCAGAACTCGTGGCTATAAAAGAGGCTGCAGACAGGCTTATGGAATCTTCTCTTAAGCTGCCTGCAGTAACTATATACTCCGATAGCCAAGCAGCTATTAAAATACCGCATCGACAAGAAAATATCTGACGCATTCATTCGGTTAGAATGCGCTCTACTAAAGCTGGTGGGTGACCGGTACTACTACGGGTCACTACTTAATGGGAAGGCAATGGGTTTGCGGTCAATGACTTGTGGAGTAGTTGCCGCAACGTGGAAGAAATCCATAGTGTGGAACTGTACCTCTGTCTCTGTCCTGCCCTTATATGAGCAAATGGATGCTAATTTCACCATCACCTTTATATCTATCTTCTTCTGCGCTTTCTGAACCTTATAAACTGGTTCTACTTCTAGGAATTCGAGCTCTCAATTTGTATCACAACGGACCCATTGGATCTAAGTGTGCTTCACTCCTACGTTGGATGAAGGCAGCCGCATCAACCTAACCTAACGTGGTCCGATGGCATCAAAGAGGCTAGCTTGTTTCATCAAAAGATCAGTAGGTAGTGCAATAGAAAAACAAAAGAATGACACCAATCTAATGAAAAACCATGGCAAATTAGATTACACCGTCACACAGAAAAGGCGGTGTGTGCATTTAATCAGACCCACCTAACGACATGTATTTCGATCCGTTGAATCCGAATCTGCGGTCCGTTTGACTCGTACACCCACAACATTTCGAGTAAATTGCAAATAACCAAAAAAATTGCAAAAATTCGAGATTTTCTCGAAATTTTGAGGGTGTGCAAGTTAAACAGACCTCGTATTCGGAATCAGCGGGTCGAAATACATGTCGGTAGGTGGGTCTGGTAACAAACGCAACACAATTTTCTTGAGCCGGTGTTATTGTTGCGTATGCTGAAAAAGTACCCCTAAACTAATACAAGCGCCCATATCATAAATAAATACATACATACTCACGTACATGTATTTATGAACTATAATTACGGTGACCATCCGTTCTGTTTTTTGCAGGGCCGTACTGTTTTTCGAAGGTCGGTCCTGCGTAGTTTTTCAAACCTGAAAAACCTGAAAATGTACTGATTTTTTCCAAGTGTCCTGCATTTGTCCCGCATTTTATTCGTTATTTTAAAATTATCGGACAATGGATGGATTTTTTCAAAAAAGTGTTTTTTGGTACTTTTCGTAGCTTTTCTTCAATATCTCATGAAAAAATCTCCAAATCAACGTAAGCGACTTAAGCTTGCCTCTTCCCAAAATATATAACTTGTGGCGACTTCAATGAAAATTATTAGTGCTACAGGCGACCATTTGCATTTTGTCTTCAAAATCGAAAAAAGTGAGATTTTCAATCAAATACGCAGTTTCATTTGATTATTTTTGTTTCATTATTTTAAAAATTCGATAAAGAAGATATATCATTACAGTAAACTTTGAGCCAAAGATAATAAAAATCGGATTAGGAATGTAGATACTATGGAGCGCAACCTGCACAAATTATATATTTTTGTAAAGGGCACTTTGTAACTCGTCGTTTACGTCGATTCATGATGTCGATTTTTGACAAATAACTGCGAAAAGTACCAAAAAAAAAAAAAAGAAGGGTATTGTTTTCGTTTTGAACGACTAAAAATTTGCCTATAAAATAATCTTTTAAAGATTTTCACTTTTCGTGTAAGCTATTGTAATTATAATATGTTTTTCTATACTTTGATAAATATTCATGTAAAAAGATTAATATCGATGAAGAAAACGTGATTCATTTTTTAAGTTTAAAATTTATTAAGAATTTAGAATCATAAATACTCTTTTGATATTTTTATACTACGTAAATATATGTAGGCATATTTTTGAAAAATTGTCTTTCATTTTGAATCCATATTTATGGTCACCGTAACTATAATATAAAATTGTTTCTTATGTTTATGTATAAACATTTAGAGTTGCAGTCAGCATATTTTAGTTGCATCTCTCGTAAGTATCGCAAACTTGAATGTGCCGATTGGCAACCCTACCATACCGGCGACAGCAGCGTCGGCGGCAACAAGTCAAAGCGCACAAAAAGGCCGCAGATGAAGTCAAGGCAGGCCATTTGAAGCTTTCTTTACCTATTTGCCATCAGATAGGCGCGTTCTTTTCCGCTGTTTTTGCCTTTTTGGCTGTGCGGTCACAGAATTTTCTATATTTCCTCAACACAGCTACATACGTACATACATACATATGTACATTGCTGCGGCAATTGCATAAAAATTGCCAAATACCAGCTTAGTTGTATTTCTCGCTGGTCGCTGGTTTACGGTCAATGATAAATGTTGGCGTAGTTGTTGTGAGGCGGTTGCAATAAATTATGAGCACTACGTTAATTAGGCAGCAATTGTTTGAAATCGGGGAGGAGAAAAATGCGATATTTATGTATTTTTCTGAGATTGTCATAAATCTATGGCCGCATACCTTCATAACACTCTTCTAATGGGGCACACAGTCGCCGAAATAGTGGAAATTGTTATTGTCGGTCTTTACAATTGCAGACTGCATAAATTCTCTTGTCGTTGATCGTTGGTGACACTTTGACTTATTTATGAACTCAGAATTTATTTTGCCGCTGAGTTAAGTATGTAAGGTACATAGTACGTATGTACATATGCTCGCCATACTCGAATTAATGCTGAAACGTGCAGTTCTTGAACTAAATTCAACCGAGAGGCCACCGCCCCTAGAATGATAACTAAGTTAGTAAGTAAATTAGCTAGTAGAATATTTACTGAATTTGAAATACAAATAGCGGCAGCATTCGACGCTTATTCAGTTATTCAAGTCACGATTCCGGTTCGCCCTCAATTCTAGCGATGCGATTGTCGGTCGGTAGGTCGACTGATGAAACTGAAGCTGATGAAGCTGTGTTGCAGGCCGGCTTGTCGTTGCGCAAGGCGGTGGCGATTTTGAAGCCAATGAGTGGCAGCGGCCGACTCACCTACTTATGCATGCGCAGCTGCGTGGCCTTTGACGTCGCTTTGACGTTGCATTAACGAGTATAGGAGCGCACAGCAGTGGCAGCCGGTAATAGCGCATGGGATGCTGCGCATGCGCGCGTTGTTTTCAAGAGCAGCAACGTGCACTGAGCCGTAGTGCACGCTTTAAGGGTCAAGAAGCTCTTTTAGCTTATAAAATAAAATTTCCCACTTAACTAAGTACGCAACTTCTGTACAGCCGCGCAACCGGTGACACAGTTTCGTTTTTTTTTTTGTATGCCCTACTAGAGTGGAATACAAAAGAATTGGGTACTAGAGAAAATAAATGCATAATATGATTTCATTTTGTTTTATTTTATTTTTAGTAGGGTATGACACGAATAGGTTTTAGGAGTAAGGGGGCGAGTGTAAAAATATTTTCTACCAGGATGAGTTTATTCAAAATCTAGGAGCGAGATCGTGAATGCGCCAGACCTAAGTTGGTCTTTCGTAGTAGCTGAACTTATTCGTCTGTGATGGGCAATTCAAGTGTGTAAAGTTGGTAACTGTTCCGCATTGTATGTGAAAATCCAGGATATTGTTGGGTCCAGTGGTTTAAGGATATATGTCTTGATAATGCCCGTGAGCTCATGGATATAACGTCTAAAATGCTAAATGGGCTCAATTGTTTAGCCTGCTCAGATACCAAGTGCGATAACAAATGAATGGAAATTAATTGATAAGCATCGAGGCCTAACAAGGCGAATGGTGTTCAGGTATCATCAAGAGACATCTCACTACTCACCGTACTGCTATGTTCTATACTTCAGCAATTGCGTCTAATTAGTACCTGCTGACTAACACGCAAGCCATAATTTAAAACCAGCTGTCTTTTGCGTTGCCGACAACATTTCTACTCGTATAGCCGCCTGCGAGCGATTTGCGAACATTGTTACGGATCTTTACTTTGTTGGACTAGAGCAAACTCAAGCTCAAAAGTTACTCTTAAATATTTCGGGTTATTAAGTGTGCCATCGATGTAGACACCTACTTGCAGCTTGACATGATTCGTTAAAGTGTTAATATAGGTGTACGTTCGTTAGAAATAACAGAAATGGAAAAGAGAGTCGTGTACTCTCGAGCAACGATCATCAGCGCCGTTTCCAGACGTCGACAGCGAGCAACCGACAGCGCCTCCAGCAAAAAACCCTATTTCGACACCAACTTTTTTGGAGTCCCTGTTTAATAAATCTGTCGGAATCTTATTGACGGCTGTGATACATTTAGTATCCCTTGGTAGTATCGAAGCATTTCGACAGGCGTAACGCTCTTTTGATTTGGGCCACGAATGGATCCGAGTTTTTAGGGTGAATAGCAAAGTGTCTTTCCTAATCCAAATAGTTATGGCACACTATTTGTTAGCCGTTTAATCGGATTTCAGTTAAAGAGTCAGTTTTTTGGACTGGTCAGGAATGGTGACAATGATCAGTGAAACGTTTAGGAGGTACTCTTTTCCGGCTGAACTCATTTAATCATATTAGCTCCTGGACTTCATTGCTGTTTTTAATAAGTTCTTCAGACTTGCTATCATTCGACGTTTGATCTTATCTACCGAAGAATTCAAAACGAACTGCCGGTTAAAGTAGTTCTCTGAAGTTTCCTGGTCATTGCACTTCGGGTCATAGGGATCAGCCTACAGTAGAAGGTCATGTTCTAGAATTGAAGCGTATTTTTTCGCGTCTACTAAAGTTAGGTTTGGTAAGGGTAGGAAGCCGTATATGAAGGTGAGTACTACTTATGAGTATCAGCAAGAGGTACATAACTTTAATTGGACTTATTCCGATAGCTTCACTTCCGTTATATCTACCAAGCTGGTGGAAAATCGTGATCCGAAGCGCTTCAGCCGCCTTATATAGAAAGCTGGGCATTGATCCAGTTCGTTTCTTGTTAAGGCTTGACCATAAAGACCTTGAGATTTCACAGTCGTTTCGATTGATCCATTGGATATTTGTTACGGCAGTGCTTTGCCCGTCAATTATCTTGAGTAGATCAGAAATTGGTGGGAGTAACGAGCTATACGCCTCGCAGATCTGCATTTCCGAAACATTTCTAGCCATCTCGCGAGATATTTTTTTCCTTCGATATTACTATGCTCAGGAACCCAGCTGGAAGCGGTTTTTACATTAGTCAGTGATTTTAACTACTTTGGATCCAAACGCTTTCAATGCTTCTTGGCTGTTAAAGAAAATATAGATGTTACCTGACTGAGACTTACTATTTTTTAAGAGACAAGCAGCCTGTTCTATGGCAAAGATCTCCGGCAGATAGACACTGCAGTCATCAGCAGGTAATATGATTGTATTAACTGCAGGTCCTCTGAATAGAGGCTCACGACACCACCGTATCATTCATCTCTAGTTGGAAATAGTATAAAAATCCTAAGGCGAAAATCCGAGAATGACGTTAACTCTTCCATTTGGACATCTAAGTCGGCCCTTATCCCGTTGCGCCGTCTTATTGTAAGCTCACTCAAGATCGGTGCGTACGTCTATTTGGGAAGTTTTCACAATTTTGACTACATTAATATCTCGCAGTTGCGCCCGTTACGAATATTTGTGACGGCTCGAAGTAAAGGTTCTTATTCAGCACTTTTTGATTTAATCTACTCACAGCGTCTAACATACTGAGGCATGCGAGCCTCCGCACTCTTCTGATTGTTTTCTGATATCATCTTTTACCCTCTGCTATCCGCAACTGTGGTGTACATTCCATGAATGATGTGCAGTTATAACTCCCACTTTTTCCCATTGATCATTTTGCTCCCTTTTCGACGCTGCGTCTTCATTTGAGTTTAGGTTCAATGATTATAATAAGGTATTTCACGTCGGGGGAAAAGTTTATATTAGTCCCATCTAGCATTGGAAAAGAGAATTAATGAATCTTTTTACGGTAGGAATGTGGCCCTATATCCATTTTGTGGATACAATAATCTCCCTAATGTATAAGTCACGTGCTTATCTATAGGATAAACGATGGAAAACGTATGTAAGGATCCTCGGATCCTGAGACTTGTACGGATCAAACGAGCCGATGGCTCAGGTACTTTAGCTCCTGAAAGTGTAGTTCCATTAGAATTCCCAAGGATTCCTGACTATATTCGGTCCATGTGTCGACTGGTTTCCTGATCTTTCCTATTTCCGAATAGGTTTTTAGAAGTATTTTGCGGAGCATTCACATCTCATTTTTTAACTCCAATGCTTCACAGAACTTTTTCCAGGAATATTTCTTTGCGACCGTTATTTTAATTTTGTAGTCCTTGAAGACTTTTCTATAATTTTACCAATCCTCCTCACATCGGCTTCATTTGAGTCTGGCTAATCATCGTTTGCGGCACACCTGGGAAAACAAATTTTACCCTATGGCGAGCGCATCCCTCTGATTACACCGTCCAACAAAATTTAACTTTTTTGTATCCAAGAAAAATTCAGCATTTTAGGAAAATAGCCCTAAAAACAAAATACCCGTATTTTCCCGTATTTTCCCGTTTTTCTAGATCAAGCCATAATATATAATTTCTATTGGGGAAAAACAACCTATTACAACACCTATATATATATGCTGAATCGGTGAACAGAATATTGCGTTGTGATTTTTCAAACTTTATTAAAGTGCGTATCCAAGGGTTTTTATTATTGCTTATTACGAATCTGAAGTCAGTTCTTAAAAATTCAAAATAGCGAATGTATTTTTAAAAAATTTTCAGATTTTTATGAAATTTAATATTTAAAGGTTCTTTGAGTGGCGAACCCAATATGGCGGATGGATCTATATTGGGAATATTATGTTTTTGTCTCTATTCTCCGAAAATCCTCGATTTTTTCATGAGTGCAAAATCGTTTTTTTCAACGTGACCAATAATTGTCCCCAAGTTAAGTGTATAAGTTAATTTTAAGTTGATTAGGAAGGAACTAAAGGTCAATATTATCTGTATATTTTATCTTAGTAAGGCTAACTATATTTCTAAAGCGTTGGCCGCGAAATAGGCAGGGGCAGTTACCTCCGCATTAGATGTCAACTACCTTGTAACTAACTACTTTTGGGCATAAAATATCAATAAGAAAAATATAATATTGTTTTGTTTTTTTTTTTTTTTAATTTTCTATTTATTTATTTTATATTATTGCATTTCATATTTGTTTACATATTCTGCTGTAGGTGGTCCCATATTCGAGCTCTCCCTGCAAACCAAAGTTCCCGAAATCTTAAGGAAAGCGTTAAGAGTGTCTCATTTCTGTAACGATTTTTTTACGAATTTTCAAAGAAAATTATATGAAGTGGTTGACACGAACTCGTAAAGAAATTTCTGTACGAAAAATAAAGAAAATTCTGAAAGATATTCTTCACATAGCAGCATTATTTTCGTTGCTTCACAGATTTTCTTCCGAAATTTCGTAAAAGAATAGAAGTGTGCGTAATTTATTTGATTTTAGAAAATTCGGTTAAAAATCGAATTAAATCTTAACGAATGCAGAATCTTACAATGCAGAATACTCTGAAAAAATGGTTTGCAGGGCTGTCAGATATAACTTCAAAATGATAATATAAAATTTTCCTTTTATTTGTCCTTAATTCGAAAAAATATTAGTGAAGTGCAGAAAGAAAGTGTATTCGCAGTAAATCTTTTATGACAATATTTAAATAGCATTACTCCTGCTTTACTTTACAACTGGTTGCAAGTTAGCTTTTTATAACTAACTACAAGTTAGATATTTTATAGAAATCCCGCGAAAAAGCTAACTACAGGTTGGTTACTTTTTATCAATTGATAATTTTTGTCTGCAGGGTAACGACTTGAGAATGCCATAAATCTCCGAAAACTCTTCCAAATGCTGCCTGGGCTGCAGTTCGCACTAACCCAATCAAAGGAAGTTCATGTACACAACCTACTACGACAGCAAGTGTGGTTGTGGGCGAGTGCCTCAAATCGGTTTGAATGCAGAATCACGACAGTATGATTCTACTCAATGAAGTGTAACCAATTTTCGAAAATAAGGCTTCATGTTAGTCAGACGGCAAAAGTGTTGCTCAATTTATCTTTTTTTTTTATTTTAGTTAAACAAGTTTTAATTGAAAAAGAAATGGATAGAACTCAAAATTGTGGTGGCATTATAATAAATGTATTCTTTATTTTATTTTTTACATATTTCTCTTTAAATTACATAAAATCGGTGCTTTACTTATTACCTAGAGTTATGAGTAAAATGTCATATTTAAATTTTCTTATTAAAAATAAGTTATATCATTTATATACTCCTGTAAAAATAACTTAATTTTTATATTTAATTCTGCGTGAAAGTTTGTTTTCCTTGATAACATACATATGTACGTAAACTTACAATAAAAAGATTTAGGCTTGAGCTCTTACCTATTTTATAAATTCTTCCTTATTAATCATACATATGTTTATCTTATAATATATTTATCAACAATTTCTATCCAATAAGAGTATTTGAGTGCGCATTTAGTATATTCTTAAGTAATTAAAAGGCAATTATTCATCTTTTTCTTTTTGGGTATACATGTCTAGCTTCACTATGCTCAGTCACCTTCAGCTAAATCACTATCAGTTGGTTAATTCTATTATTTAACAAGACAAATGAGCATAGACGAGAAATTTGTAAAAGAAATGCAACTTTGTTGTTCAGTGTATGTAAAGTGTACGAAAGTGTACGAAAGTATTGGAAGTAATAAATTAGTCTAATTCATCTTAGTTTTACTTGAAAGTGCCTATTACTTAAAATCTCATTTTTTTTCTATCAAAAATTTTGTTTTCTTAACTCAATTAATTCGAATATTTTCTACCCACCCTAATGTGCCTCACATGTTGCCCTGAGTATGCTGCGGCTGCAAGGCGCGCGGTAGTGTACGTTTTCCAACCGATGACTTTTCTGTCGCTAACGAAGTAGGCGATGATGCGCGCGATGATTGCAGTTGCTGCATTCTAATGTTGCTGCGAATGTAACGCTGTCGCCGAGCTTCCCGCAATACGACGAAAATAAAAGCGCCAAAAACTATCACAGAAAGCGAGACAGTGATGATAATGCTGCCGGCGTTAGAGGATATTTGTTCCAGAGTGGTGGTGAAACCTTTGAGGGGAGCAAAGAAAGTAGATATTCGAAGGAATTATAAATACGATTGCTAAAATCATTTGTAGAAATCTTTGAAAATATAACGTTCAAATAGAAGAAACACATTCACATTCCAATTCGTGCTCACTCACCTCGCTGCTCACCGGTATTGCGCAAATGATACCACTGTTCCACGCCCAATGTACCGCTAGCGTTGACTTCTTCTGCCAGATGATTTGCTGTTGCCTGCTCGCGCACCAATTTTGCATATTTAGCCGCTCGCGTATTCGTCACCGGCACTGTAGGCGCGGCATCATCGATTTCCTGTATCTTCAGCACTTCATTTTCATGTTTTATGTGGCGCTCATTTACACCCGGTACAATATCTTCCAACAATGCTACGCTATTGGGTACATCGCTACCATCGGTTTCTACTGATTGATTGTTGCTGATGTTTACCGCATCGGTTACTTCTTCGACCATTGCGATACTTTCATCTGAGGCCAACGGTAATGTGTGCGCTGCTGGCGGCATGGGTTCCAATAGCGGATGTTCCTTCAGTACCAAGGCGCTCTTATCCACGAAACGCATGTAACGCTGCTCTCGACCCAGTCGTTCGTCTGGTTCGAAGGGATCGTTCTCTACGGCAGCTGCAACGCCATCACTGCCGGGCACTGTGAAGCTGGCGCGCACCGTTTGCATACCCGACTGGAAGCTACACACTACGACGAATCTGGCGAGGGAAAATAAATGGGAGGGAGAGTAAATAGTGTAAAAATATACAGTTCTGAAGAAAAAATATTTTTTTTTTTTAGTTTGATAAAGACACCTCCGGAAATAACGCCGTTTTAACCGACATCAAAAAGCGACACGTATATTGGTTACATTTGGGTTTGTTAGCGCATAACTTCTTTGTTTGTGAATTGATTGGAATGATTCTTTGGTATTGGGTTAAGAACAACAGCATTGTGGTCACATTTAATTTTTTTAAATGTACGTGGCACCGCCCACTTATGATTGAATAAGTTTTTATATCTTCTCTTATGGTTAAATATGTATGTATGTCCATTAGGGTGGAGTGCAATGGGGTATAGTCGTTGGGTATGCAGTTACAGTTGCATGGCTATACTCAATCCCGACTCTTGCGTCCTCGTTCGCGCATTCTGGGAAACGTGAGAAACCCATGTGCACGATGCGGTAACCAAACCGAGTGGAGCCTTGGGTCATGGCAGAAAGAGAAGGAGCTTCGGTGGGGCCACTATTACTTATTCGGTTTAAGGGCTCACTGAAGTCTGCAGCGTCTGTTCACCAGTAGGTGCGGCTGCAAGCGGGCGTCTGCTTGGAGCAAGCGGCTCGCTATATAAGCATGTATTTGGTTGCGAAACCACCCCCGTGGGTTTGTGCGCTGGGATTGGGACCCGCCACGTAAAAGCCACTTCCACTGAAGAAGCAAGGCAAAGCCTCGGATGAGCAACTGGTACGATGAGGATCGTCAGAAAGCTGCTGAGAAAAAAGATGCCGCCTACAGGGCCACGCTGCGATCGGGCGCAACGCGCGCTATGTGGGACCGCTATAGGGATCTGAAGAGGGAAGCGAGACGTATTTGCCGCAATAAGAAGAGAGAGGCCGAAATACGTGAGTGCGAAGAGCTTGAAATGCTGGCCGACAGGAAGAATGTCCGAAAATTTTACCAGACCGGGCGGACTCCTGTAAGAACAATAATGGCGACCTAGTAACTGATGCCCAGAGCGTACTTAAATTATGGAGGGAACACTTTTCCGCCCTACTAAATGGTAGCAGCACGGAAAGTTGTGGAGAAGATGAACCCGAGCCCGCAGTCGATGATGACGGAGTCGACGTTCCACCGCCTGACTATGACGAGGTACGTATAGCAATAAACACGGCTGAAAAACAACAAAGCTGCTGGAGCTGACAGCCTGCCAGCTGAGCTATTCAAGTACGGCGGCGAGGAGTTGATAAGGTGCTTGCATCAACTCTTGTGCAGAATATGGTCAGATGAACGCATGCCCGACGACTGGAATTTAAGAACTGAACCGCTCAGGAATAATTTACTACAAGAGCGTGCAATTGCTGGCTTATGCCGATGACATCGACATCATCGGTAACAAAAACCGCGAAGTCTGTTCTGCCTTTTCCAAGTTGGATAAGGAAGCAAAGCGAATGGGTCTGGTGGTAAACGAGGACAAGACGAAGTATCTCCTGTCATAAACCCAGTCAGCGCATTCGCGCCTTGGAACCCACGTCACTGTTGACAGTTATAATTTCGGGAAAGTGGAGAATTTCGTTTACTAGGGAACCAGCATTATCACCGATAAAAATATCAGCACGGAAAACCTACACAGAATCACTCTTGCCAAGAAGTGCTACTTTGGACTGAGTAGGCAATTCAGGAGTAAAGTCCTCTCTCGACGTACGAAAACCACGCTATATAAGTCACTCATCATGCCCGTGCTGGTATATGGCGCAGAAGCATGGACAATGATAACATCCGATGAGGCGGCTCTTGTAGTGTTTGAGAGAAAGATTTTGCGGAAGATTTACGGGCCTTTACGCGTTGGCGACGGCGAGTACCGCAGACGATGGAACGATGAGCTGTATGAGCTTTACAACGATATAGACGTAGTGCAGCGAATTAGAATTCAGCTGGCTTGGCCATGTCGTTCGAATGGACAGAAACGCTCCGGCTCTGAAAATATTCAACGCGGGACGCGATGCTGGTAACAGAGGAAGACGAGGGCCTCCTCTGCGTTGGAAAGACCAGATGGAGAAGGACTTGGCTTCACTTGGCGTTTCGAATTGGCGTCAGTTGGCACAGAAGAGAAACGACTGGCGTTCTTTGCTGAACTCGGCCAAAATCGCTTAGGCGGTTAAAGCGCCAAAAAAGAAGAAGATGTGCATTAAAATGCTTTTTGTTTGCTATTATTGTTTTCACTCCTTTCACTCGAAATTTTGTGGAAAACCCTTAGAAAAACTCCCTGAAAATTTTAACCCTTAATATTAACATTATTATTATGTGACAAATTTGTACGAAATTCAATGAAGTACGTTACCTACTAAGATCCGGTCAACCAGGTATCAAACGAATGACAGCTCTTACCAACAGGTGCTACTTTGAGCTCGGTAGGCAATTCAAAAGTAGAGCCCTTTCGCGGCGAATAAAAATCACGCTCTATAAATCTCTAAACATGCACGTCCTTTTATATGGCGCAGAAACATGGATGATGTCAAAAAAAAAAGAGAAAGCTTTGGGCGCTTTCGAGAGAATTATTCTAGCTAAGATCTATAGTCATGTTTGCGTGGGTGACGACTACCGAAGAAGATGGAATTCGAGTTTTTTAACGAGATGGATATAGTTAAGCGCATCAAAAAAAAGAATGCGCTAGTTTGGGCGTGACGTATGCAAGGATGATGAGTTCCGATACAAACAGCCTTCCTCTCGACGCCACCCATGTGTGCACAACGCAAAAAAGGGCGCCCACGTACATAATGGAAGCAGCAAGTTTAGAACAGCTGCTTCCCAAGCCAGCGAAATCATTCGGTTTTTATGCGCCATGACGCGTCATGACGTTAAAAAGATTTTACAGTTCAGTACCAATCGACCACGCGAGCATAAATAATTCTCTTTAATGCGCCATACGAGTGTATGATGAGAGATTTTTAGAACTCTTCAGTCTCATCGTCTTCTCCCCCGCAAAAATTAGGCCTATGTTGTCGAATTCAGCTTTGATGCGCTTCGTGGCAATTCACTCCCTGATTTCCTCTGAACCTGGTGACAAGGTGTCGTAGTCTACGCCCAACCATAATTCCCACACCCAGTTTATGCATCGTCTCATGGCGTCTATAGTCAACGTCATACGCTGCATACTTTATGCAGCAGCGTCCGTCCATTGCATTTCCTGGATTTCGGTGATGTCAGACTTGTACCGGATGAATACATCCATTGGATAGAGGCATATTCCCTTAGAGGTACTGGACATTCCAACCAAGTGCATATCCGTAAATCTTAGTTTTTTTATTATGTAATCGCCACCGTTTGGAGGGAGTTTTCCGAGACATTCAGTTTAATGGAATAAAACTTGTTTTTGCGTAGCGCACAACACATTTCTGAGAGGCTCTATTACAACGGCTCTATACACACTCCAACGAGGAAAGTTATCGCTCGATAATTGTGTCAGCTACAGCGCCTAAAGCAATGCCCCTACATTTCATTAAAAGCTTGATAATGACATTTGGTATAGTCATTGTTATAACTATTAAATAAGCTGAAGAGATTTCAAGCAATTATTTTAATTAATACTTGGTGTACTGACGCATGCGGTGAGACTTAATGTCTTCGCGAACCCATAATGTCGCAGCTCTTTGGTGGAGGAGGTATAATCATCTTAACACTTCCTTCTCAGCTGCCCGACTTTTACTAGGCTGAGGTTTAAACTCTTAGTCTCGCACTTAATCAAAACTCCCGAGAAACCCTCCGAGTGGACATAGGCTGCCGGCGGAACTTTATTTTTACCCCCCAGCACCTTTGCTAAGTTCACACGGTTTAACTTCAGTTACCGTTGAATGAATTATGTATTGTGGTTACACAACTGACAGCTTAACTAATATCTAATGGCGTTTTCGATTCTACCGAAAAATTTTACCTTCTCATTGCCCTCTAAGCACAAACACTAATAACCGGGCAATGAAAAGGCAACATTTTTTGTAGAAACGAAAACGCCATATTGGGCTGCTTTAATCGGAGCCAGTGGGGAACCTTGCCCGTACCTAATATTGCGCTTTGGTATGGCTCGAAGTATAAATTTTATGCCTTTCAAAATTACCCTCGGTATACACTCTGAAAGCTATGCTGCTTATTAGGTTATTTCTTATATAAGATAATGGTTTCGCAAAAGGTCAGGTAATGCCTAACGTGGTTCCCTTTTGCATCGGTACACTTCACTTAAACGGTAATGTGGATTCTGGACTACTGCGGTAATGACGGATCTGCTTGAGCTCTGGAATAGAGAAAGGCTAAGCTATTTTGGCCTCATTTAGACTGGTATGGAACTTCATAAAGCTCTACATCCCCTAATAATTTACTTCAACTGCTTTAATGATAAATTCTTGTTTAGAAAGTTGCTAGTATATCTTTTCTATGAACTCCAGTAGACTTATTTTCCAAGAAGCAATACGTATGTATATATCTAACTTTACCACTAAAAATAATTCCTGCCCTATATAATTATTGTTCCTCCTTACTTACTCACCTTCTTGTGCTGTGCGTGTAGATGCCCAAATTCTCCTGCACCGTTATAAATGTTTCAACTGTATTCGTTTCCGGCTTCACTAAACTGCCACACATTTTGTGATCGATTCGCATCGTATAACGATCGATTGGATCATTTTGATTACCCTTTACACCACAATTGCCGCCATCAACAACAATTTTTCCACCAAAGTATGGACCTGTTTCTACTTCAATTTCTGAAGCTTGGGGCAAGCATTTTGTGGCTTGTGCAGCAACTAGCAGAAATGAGATGCAAAAAAAACAAAAAACAAAACCCATAATATTTTACTTGTTTGTCAAATCTCTATAA
>NW_023458560.1:15685811-15717706 GCF_013731165.1 Rhagoletis pomonella
TTATAGAGATTTGACAAACAAGTAAAATATTATGGGTTTTGTTTTTTTTTTTGCATCTCCTTTCTGCTAGTTGCTGCACAAGCCACAAAATGCTTGCCCCAAGCTTCAGAAATTGAAGTAGAAACAGGTCCATACTTTGGTGGAAAAATTGTTGTTGATGGCGGCAAATGTGGTGTAAAGGGAAATCAAAATGATCCAATCGATCGTTATACGATGCGAATCGATCACACAATGTGTGGCAGTTTAGTGAAGCCGGAAACGAATACAGTTGAAACATTTATAACGGTGCAGGAGAATTTGGGCATCTACACGCACAGCACAAGAAGGTGAGTAAGTAAGGAGGGACAATAATTATATAGGGAAGGAATTATTTTAGTGGTAAAGTTAGATATACACATACATATTACTTCTTGGAAAATAAGTCTACTGGAGTTCTTAGAAAATATATACTAGCAACTTTCTAAACAAGAATTTATCATTAAAGCAGTTGAAGTTAAATTATTAGGGGATGTAGAGCTTTATGAAGTATATTCCATACCAGTCTAAACGAGACCAAAATAGCTTAGCCTCTTTCTATTTCAGAGCTCATGCAGATCCGTGCATTACCGCAGTAACTACCACGTTAAGGTATTACCTGACCTTTTGCGAAACCATTATCAAATATAAGCTATAACCTAACTTGCAGCATAGCTTTCAGAGTGTATACCGAGGGTAATTTTGAAAGGCATACAATTTATACTTCGAGCCATACCAAAGCGCAATATTAGGTACGGGCAAGGTTCCCCACTGGCTCCGATTAAAGCAGCCCAATTTGGCGTTTTCGTTTCTACAAAAAATGTTGCCTTTTCATTGCCCGGTTATTAGTGTTTGTGCTTAGAGGGCAATGAGAAGGTAAAATTTTTCGGTAGAAACTAAAACGCCATTAGATATTAGTTAAGCTGTCAGTTGTGTTACCACAATGTATAATTCATTCAACGTTAACTGAACGTAAACCGTGTGAACTTAGCAAAGGTGCTGGGGGTCAAAATAAAGTTCCGCCGGCAGCTTATGTCCACTCGGAGGGTTTCTCGGGGGTGTTGATTAAGTGCGAGACTAAGAGTTTAAACCTCAGCCTAGTAAAAGTCGGGCAGCTGAGAAGGAAGTGTTAATTTGATTACACCTCGTCCACCAAAGAGATGCGACATTATGGGTTCGCGAAGACATTAAGTCTCACCGCATGCGTCAGTATACCAAATATTAATTAAAATAATTGCTTAAAATCTCTTCAGCTTATTTAATAGTTATAACAATAACTATACCAAATGTCATTATCAAGTTTTTAATGAAATGTAGGGGCATTGGTTTAGGCGCTGTAGCTGACACAATTATCGAGCGATAACTTTCCTCGTTGGAGTGTGTATAGAGCCTCTCAGAAATGTGTTTTGCGCTTGGCCCGCTACGCAAAAACAAGTTTTCTTTCATTGAACTGAAAAAAATGTCTCGGAAAACTCCCCCCAAACGGTGGGATATGCACTTGGTTGAATGTCCAGAAGCTCTAAGGGAATATGCCTTTATCCAATGAATGTATTCATCCGGTACAAGTCTGACATCACCGAGATCCAGGAAATGCAATAGTTGGACGCTGCAGCATAAAGTATGCAGCGTATGACGTTTACTATAGACGCCATGAGACGTTGCATAAACTGGGTGTGGGAATTATGGTTGTGCATAGACTACGTGACCTTGCCACCAGGTTCAGAACAAATCAGTGAGTGAATTGCCACGAACCGCATCAAAGCTGAATTCAACAACATACGACTAATTTTTGCGTATGTTCCAACGGGGCAGAAGGACGATGAGACTGAAGAGTTCTAAAAATCTCTCATCATACACTCGTATGGCGCATTAAAGAGAATTATTTATGCTCGCGTGGTCGACTGGTACTGAACTGTAAAATCTTTTTAACGCCATGACGCGTCATGGCGCATAAAAACCGAATGATTTCGCTGGTTTGGGAACCAGCTGTTCTAAACTTGCTCCTTCCATTATGTACGTGGGCGCCCTTTTTTGCGTTGTGCACACATGGGTGGTGTCGAGAGGAAACCTGTTTGTATCGGAACTCATCATCCTTGCATACGTCACGCCCAAACTAGCGCATTCTTTTTTTTTGATGCGCTTAACTATATCCATGTCGTTAAAAAACTCGCATTCCATCTTCTTCGGTAGTCGTCGCCCACGCAAACATGGCTATAGATCTTGGGTAGAATAATTCTCTCGAAAGCGCCCAAAGCTTTCTCATTTTTTTTGACATCGTCCATGTTTCTGCGCCATATAAAAGGACGTGTATGATTAGAGATTTGTAGAGCGTGATTTTTGTTCGCCGCGAAAGGGCTCTACTTTTCAATTGCCTACCGAGCTCAAGGTAGCACCAGTTGGTAAGAGTTGTCATTCGTTTGATACCTGGTTGACATCGTTGATTGTTCTAATGCCGGATCTTAGTAGGTAACGTACTTCATTGAATTTCCTACAAATTTGTTTGGCCCCTATGCCAAAAAACGAGAACTTCATAAAAAAATTTGAGTTTAGTGACCCGTACTAACGCGCTTGAGCTGCATACCTCTTAAGAAAAAACTCGAAGTTTACGTGTATTTTATATGGGAAATTTTGCACGCCTTGGGCGAGTACTTAATGTTAATACTAAGGGTTCAAAATTTCAGGTGGTTTTTTTTAAGGTGTTTTCCACAAAATTTCGAGGTAGGAGTGGGAAAAATAGTAGCAAACAAAAAGCGTCCTAATGCACATCTTCTTCTTCTTTTTTGGCGATGCAACCGCCTAAGCGATTTTGGCCAAGTTCAGCAAAGAACGCCAGTCGTTTCTCTTCTGTGCCAACTGACGCCAATTGGAAACGCCAAGTGAAGCAAAGTCCTTCTCCACCTGATCTTTACTTCGCAGTGGGGACCTCCCTCTTCCTCTGCTACCACTAGCGAGTTCCGAGTTGAATACTTTCAGAGCTAAAGCGTCGGTGTCCATTCAAACGACATGACCAAGCCAGCGGAGCCGCTGTATTTTAATTCGCTGCACTATGTCCATATCGTTGTAAAGCTCATACAGCTCATCGTTCCATCGTCTGCGGTACTCGCCGTCGCCAACGCGTAAAGGCCCGTAAATCTTTCTCTCGAACACTCCAAGAGCCGCCTCATCAGATGTTATCATTGTCCATGCTTATGCGCTATATACCAGCACGGGCATGATGAGTGACTTATAGAGTGTGACCTTTGTACGACGAGAGAGGACTTTACTCCTGAATTGCCTACTCAGTCCAAAGAAGCACTTGTTAGCAAGACTGATTCTGTGTAGGTTTTCCATGCTGATATTTTTATCGGTGATAATGCTGGTTCCCTAGTAAACGAAATTCTCCACTTTCCCGAAATTATAACTGTCAACAGTGACGTGGGTTCCAAGGGGCGAATGCGCTGACTGTTTTTTTTTATGACAGGAGATACTTCGTCTTGTCCTCGTTTACCACCAGGCGCATTCGCTTTGCTTCCTTATCCAGCTTGGAAAAGGCAGAAGAGACATCGCGATTTTTATTACCGATGATGTCGATGTCATCGGCATAAGCCAGCACGCTCTTGTAGTAATTTATTCCTGAGCGGTTCAGTTCTGCAGGCCTAATTATCTTCTCCAACATCAGATTAAAAAAGTCACATGAAAGGGAGTCGCCCCCTCTGAAACCCCGTTTAGTGGCGAACGGCTCGGAGAGGTCTTTTCTAATTCTGATGGAGCTGGTGGTGTGGCTCAACGTCATTTTACACAGCCGTATGAGTTTTGAGGGGATGCCAAATTCAGACATAGCGGCGTATAGGCAACTCCTTTTAGTGCTGTTAAAAGCGGCTTTAAAGTCGACAAATAGCTGGTGAGTGTCGATCCTTTTCTCGCGGGTCTTTTCCAAGATTTGGCGTATTGTGAATACCTGGTCTATGGTGGATTTGCCAGGTCTAAAGCCACACTGATAAGGCACAATCCGTTCATTGACGGTAGGCTTCAGTCTTTCACACAATATGCTCGATAAGACCTTGTAACCTTTGCTTGGAAGGCTGATCCTCCTGACCAAGAGTTGATGCATGCACCTTATCAACTCCTCGCTGCCGTACTTGAAAAGCTAAGCTAGCGGCAGGATCTCAGCTCCCGTAGCTTTGATGTTTTTCAGCCGCGTTATTTCTATTCGTACCTCGTCATAGTCAGGCGGTGGAACGTCCACTCCGTCATCGTCGACTGCGGGCTCGGGTTCTTCTTCGCCAAAACTTTTCGTGCTGCTACCATTCAGTAGGGCAGAGAAGTGTTCCCTCCATCATTTAAGTACGCTCTCGACATCGGTTACTAGGTCGCCATTGTTGTTCTTACAGGAGTACGCCCCGGTCTTTAAACCTTTCGTAAGTCGCCTAACTCTCTGGTAAAATTTTCGGGCATTATTCCTGTCGGCCAGCATTTCAAGCTCTTCCTACTCAAGTATTCCGGCCTCTCTCTTCTTATTGCGACAAATACGTCTCGGTTCCTATAGCGGTCCCACATAGCGCGTGTTGCTCCCGATCGTAGCGTGGCCCTGTAGGCTTCATCTTTTTTCTCTGCACCTTCCTGACACTCCTCATCATACCAGTTGTTCTTTGCCGTGATCGTCATCATAAGGGGGGGGTCTCATCCGAGGCTTTGCCTTGCTTCTTCACTGGAAGTGGCTTTTAGGTGGCGGGTTCCAAACCCAGCGCACAACCCATTGCTGGGACGGGGGTGGTTTCGCTACCAAATACACGTTTACATAGCGAGCCGCTTGCTCCAAGCAGACACCCGCTTGTAGCCGCATCTACTGGTGAACAGACGCTGCAGACTTCAGTGAGCCCTTAAACCGAATAAGTTGTAGTGGCCCCACCAAAGCTCCCTCTCTTTCTGCCGTGACCCAAGGCTCCACTCGGATTGGTTACCGCATCTTGCACATGGGTTGCTCACGTTGCCCAGAATGTGCGAAAGAGGACGCAAGAGTCGGGATTGAGTATAGCCATGCAACTGTAACTGCATACCCAGCGCAACGACTATACCCCATTGCACTCCACCCTAATGCACATACATACATATTTAACCATAAGAGAAGATATAAAAACTTATTCAATCATAAGTGGGCGCTGCCACGTCCATTTAAAAAAATAAATGTACCACATTGGTGTTGTTCTGAACCCAAGATCAAAGAATCATTCAAATCAATTCACAAACAAAGAAGTTATGCGCTAACAAACCCAAATGTAACCAATATACGTGTCGCTTTTTGATGTCGGTTAAAACGGCGTTATTTCCGGAGGTGTCTTTATCAAACTAAAAAAATATTTTTTCTTCAGAACTGTATATTTCTACACTATTTACTCTCCCTTCCATTTATTTTCCCTCGCCAGATTCGTCGTAGTGTGTAGCTTCCAGTCGGGTATGCAAACGGTGCGCGCCAGCTTCACAGTGCCCGGCAGTGATGGCGTTGCAGCTGCCGTAGAGAACGATCCCTTCGAACCAGACGAACGACTGGGTCGAGAGCAGCGTTACATGCGTTTCGTGGATAAGAGCGCCTTGGTACTGAAGGAACATCCGCTATTGGAACCCATGCCGCCAGCAGCGCACACATTACCGTTGGCCTCAGATGAAAGTGTCGCAATGGTCGAAGAAGTAACCGATGCGGTAAACATCAGCAACAATCAATCAGTAGAAACCGATGGTAGTGATGTACCCAATAGCGTAGCACTGTTGGAAGATATTGTACCGGGTGTAAATGAGCGTCACATAAAACATGAAAATGAAGTGCTGAAGCTACAGGAAATCGATGATGCCGCGCCGACAGTGCCGGTGACGAATACGCGAGCGGCTAAATATGCAAAATTGGTGCGCGAGCAGGCAACAGCAAATCATCTGGCAGAAGAAGTCAACGCTAGCGGTACATTGGGCGTGGAACAGTGGTATCATTTGCGCAATACCGGTGCGCAGCGAGGTGAGTGAGCACGAATTGGAATGTGAATGTGTTTCTTCTATTTGAACGTTATATTTTCAAAGATTTCTACAAATGGTTTTAGCAAGCGTATTTATAATTCCTTCGACTATCTACTTTCTTTGCTCCCTTCAAAGGTGTCACCACCACTCTGGAACAAATACCTTCTAACGCCGGCAGCATTATCATCACTGTCTCGCTTTCTGTGATAGTTTTTGGCGCGTTTATCTTCGTCGTATTGCGGGAAGCTCGGCGACAGCGTTACATTCGCAACAACATTAGAATGCAGCAATTGCAATCATCGCGCGCATCATCGCCTACTTCGTTAGCGACAGAAAAGTCATCGGTTGGAAATCGTACACTACCGCGCGCCTTGCAGCCGCAACATACTCAGGGCAACATGTAGGCACACTAGGGTGGGTAGAAAATATTCGAATTAATTGAGTTAAGAAAACAAAAGTTTTGATAGAAAAAATGAGATTTTAAGTAATAGGCACTTTCAAGTAAAACTAAGATGAATTAAACTAATTTATTACTTCCAATACTTTCGTACACTTTACATACACTGAACAACAAAGTTGCATTTCTTTTACAAATTTCCCATATATGCTCATTTGTCTTGTTAAATAATAAAATTAACCAACTGATAGTGATTTAGCTGAAGGTGACTGAGCATAGTGAAGCTAGACATGTATACCTAAAAGAAAAAGATGAATAATTTACTTTTAATTACTTAAGAATATACTAAATGCGCACTCAAATACTCTTATTGGATAGAAATTGTTGATAAATATATTATAAGGTAAACATGTGAATGATTAATAAGGAAGAATTTATAAAATAGGTAAGAACACAAGCCTAAATCTTTTTATTGTAAGTTTACGTACATATGTATGTTATCAAGGGAAACAAACTTTCACGCAGAATGAAATATAAAAATTAAGTTATTTTTACAGGAGTATATAAATGATATAACTTATTTTTAATAAGAAAATTTAAATATGACATTTTACTTATAATTCTAGGTATTAAAAAAAGCACCGATTTTATGTAATTTAAGGAGAAATATGTAAAAAATAAAATAAAGAATACATTTATTATAATGCCGCCACAATTTTGAGTTCTATCCATTTCTTTTTCAATTAAAACTTGTTTAACTAAAATAAAAAAAAAAAAGATAAATTGAGCAACACTTTTGCCGTCTGACTAACATGAAGCCTTATTTTCGAAAATTAGTTACTGCTGCAAATACTCACGTCATAGAGTAGAATCATACTGTCGTGATTCTGCATTTAAACCGATTTGAGGCACTCGCCCACAACCACACTTGCTGTCGTAGTAGTTTGTGTACATCAATGATGGGCAAAACGCTACTCGCGAGTAGCGTCTGCGTCGCAGCGCTTATACGTATACAGAAACGACGCAGCGAATTTCACTTCAGTCTGCTTTCAGTTTTCATGAGAGTGACACGACGCTTCGCCGTTGAATATTTTTATTCGTAATTTTAGCGCGTTGTTGCCACCTATATATGTAACAATGCCCAAAATGGCTGCGTATGAGTGCCAATTATAGTTTTTGGTACTTTTAATATAAGGCAACATTATTTGTCATGGTAAAAAAGTCAAACTGCCGAATTGTGTAAACCAATTTAAAGTGTTTTGTAATGGGTTTTATGTATATATGTATGTACGATACGACAATTTAATATATTTAGTATACTTTATTGAATACTGAGTTTTTTACAAAGTTTAGAAATTTTAAATTCGTGAATTTTGTTGTTGAATAAACTATCATTTTTTAAAACATTAGTTTAATGAAATTAAATTAAAAAAAAACTTTTCATGCGCGTACATATGTACTTATAAAAATTAATTTCATAATTCATTATTTAAAATTATTTCTTCATTATTTTTTAATTATATTTTATTATGTTCGTTTCATGTTCATAATACAAATTAAATATAAATTTGTAAGAGCGTTTTCTAACACGCGCAAAAAACGACGCACTTTAGTACAATATAGAAAAGTGGCAACTGTTACTCAGCGCGATTCACGAATACCATGACAAAATGAGACTGTATTGGTGTGCCCATCTATGGTGTACATGCACTTCCTTTGATTGTGTTAGTGCGCACTGCAGCCCAGGCAGCATTTGGAAGAGTTTTCGGAGATTTATAGCATTCTTAAGTCGTTACCCTGCAGACAAAAATTATCAATTGATAAAAAGTAACCAACCTGTAGCGGGATTCCTATAAAATATCTAACTTGTAGTTAGTTACAAAAATCTAATTTGCAACTGGTTGTAAAGTAAAGCAGGAGTAATGCTATTGAAATATTGTCACTGCACTTCACTAATATTTTTTCGAATTGAGGACAATTAAAAGGAAAATTTTATATTATCATTTTGAAGTTATGTCTGACGGAGCTCGAATATGGGACCACCTACAGCAGAATATGTAAACAAATATGAAATGCAATAATATAAAATAAATAAATAAAAATTAAAAAAACAAACCAATATTATATTTTTCTTATTGATATTTTATGCCCAAAAGTAGTTAGTTACAAGTTAGTTGACATCTAATGCGGTGGTAACTACCTTTGCCTATTTCGCGGCCAACGCTTTAGAAATATAGTTAGCTTTACTAAGATAAAATATACAGATAATATTGACCTTTAGTTCCTTCCTAATCAACTTAAAATTAACTTAGTTAGATACGTTTCCTGCAGGGTAGCTTATCCCATAGAAAAGTGTTTGAGGACAATTATTGGCCACGTTGAAAAAAATGATTTTGCACCCATGAAAAAATCGAGGATTTTCGGAGAATAGAGACAAAAACATAATACTCCCAATAGAGATCCATCCGCCATATTTGATACGCCACTCAAAGAACCTTTAAATATTAAATTTCATAAAAATCTGACATTTATTTAAAAATTCTGCTATTCTGAATTTTTAAGAACTGACTTCAGATTCGTAATCAGCAACAACAGACGGTATAATCAGAGGGATGCGCTCGCCATAGGGTACAATTTTTTCCCAGGTGTGTTGCAAACGATGATTAGTCAGACCCAAATGAAGCCGATGTGAGGAAGATTGGTAAAATTATAGAAAAATCTGCAACGACTACAAAATTAAAATAACAACCGCAAAGAAATATTCCTGGAAAAAGTTCTGTGAAACATTGGAGTTAACAAATGAGATGTGAAGGCTCCGCAAAATACTTCTAAAAACCTTTTCGGAAATAGGAAAGATCAGGAAACCAGTCGACACATGGACCGAATATAGTCAGGAATCCTTGGGAATTCTAATGGAACAACACTTTTAGGAGCCAAAGTACCTGAGCCATCGGCTCGTTTGATCCAGACGAGCCTCAGGATCCGATGAGGTAGTGTAGGTAGGTGAGGTATAGATAAGCACTTGACCTATACATTAAGGAGATTATTGTGTCCACAAAATGGATATAGGGCCACATTCCTACCGTAAAAAGATTCATGAATTCTCTTTTCCAATCATAGATGGGACTAATATAAACTTTTTCCCCCGACATGAAATACCTTATTATTATCATTGAACCTAAACTCAAATGAAGACGCAGCGTCGAAAAGGGAGCAAAATGATCAATGGGAAAAAGTGGGAGTTATAACTGCACATCATTCATGGAATGTACACCACAGTTGCGGATAGCACAGGGTAAAAGATGATATCAGAAATCAATCAGAAGAGTGCGGAGGCTTGCATGCCTCAGTATGTTAGATGCTGTGAGTAGAGTAAATCAAAAAGGGCTGAATAAGAACCTTCACTTGAAGCCGTCACAAATATTCGAAACGGGCGCAACTGCGAGATATTAATGTAGTCAAAATTGTGAAAACTTCCCAAATAGACGTACGCACCGACCTTGAGTGAGCTCAAAATAGGACGGCGGAACGGGATAAGGGCCGACTTAGATGTCCAAATGGAAGAGTTAACGTCATTCTCGGATTTTCGCTTTAAGATTTTTATACTATTTCCAACTAGAGATGAATGATACGGTGGTGGCGTGAGCCTCTATTCAGAGGACCTGCAGTTAAGACAATCATATTACCTGCTGATGACTGCAGTGTCTATCTGCCGGAGATCTTTGCCTTAGAACAGGCTGCTTGTCTCTTACAAAATAGTAAGTCTCAGTCAGGTAACATCTATATTTTCTTTAACAGCACAGAAGCATTGAAAGCGTTTGGATCCAAAGTAGTTAAAATCACTGACTAATGTAAAAACCGCTTCCAGCTGGGTTCCCGAGCATAGTAATATCGAAGGGAACAAAATACCTCACGAGATGGCTAGAAATGTTTCGGAAATGCAGATCTGCGAGGCGGATAGCTCGTTACTCCCACCAATTTCTGCTCTACTCAAGATAATTTACGGGCAAAGCACTGCCGTAACAAATATCCAATGGATCAATTGAACCACTGTGAAATCTCAAGGTCTTTATGGTCAAGCCTTAACAAGAAACGAACTGGATCAATGCCCAGCTTTCTATATAAGGCGGCTGAAGCGCTTCGGATCACGATTTTCCACCAGCTTGGTAGATATAACGGAAGTGAAGCTATCGGAATAAGTCCAATTAAAGTTATGTACCTCTTGCTGATACTCATAAGTAGTACTCACCTTCATATACGGCTTCCTACCCTTACAAAACCTAACTTTAGTAGACGCGAAAAATTACGCTTCAATTCTCGAACGTGACCTTCTACTGTAGGCTGATCCCTATGACCCGAAGTGCAATGACCAGGAAACTTCAGAGAACTACTTTAACCGACAGTTCGTTTTGAATTCTTCGGTAGATAAGATCAAACGTCGAATGATAGCAAGTCTGAAGAACTTATTAAAAACAGCAATGTAGTCCAGGAGCTAATATGATTAAATGAGTTCAGCCGGAAAAGAGTACCTCCTAAACGTTAACTGAAATCCGATTAAACGGCTAACAAATAGTGTGCCATAACTATTTGGATTAGTAAAGACACTTTGCTATTCACCCTAAAAACTCGGATCCTTAAACAGGGACTCCAAAAAAGTTGGTGTCGAAATAGGGTTTTTTGCTGGAGGCGCTGTCGGTTGCTCGCTGTCGACGTCTGGAAACGGCGCTGATGATCGTTGCTCGAGAGTACACGACTCTCTTTTCCATTTATGTTATTTCTAACGAACGTACACCTATATTAACACTTTAACGAATCATGTCAAGCTGCAAGTAGGTGTCTACATAGAAATATTTAAGAGTAACTTTTCGCTCGCAGGCGGCTATACGAGTAGAGATGTTGTCGGCAACGCAAAAGACACCTAGTTCTAAATTATGGCTTGCGTGTTAGTCAGCAGGTACTAATTAGACGCAATTGCTGAAGTATAGCACTACGGTGAGTAGTGGAATGTCTTTTGATGATACCTGAAAACCATTCACATTGTTAGGCCTCGATGCTTATCAATTAATTTCCATTCATTTGTTATCGCACTTGGTATCTGAGCAGGCTAAATAATTGAGCCGATTTAGCATTTTAGACCTTTTATCCAAGAGCTCACGGCCATTATCAAGACATATATCCTTAAACCAGTGGACCCAACATTATCCTGGCTTTTCACATACAATCCGGGACAGTTACCAACTTCACGAACTTGAATTGCCCATCACAGACGAATAAGTTCAGCTGCTACGAAAGAACAGCTTAAGTCTGGCGCCTTCACGGCCTCGCTCCTGGCTTTTGAAAAACCCATCCTGATAGAAAATATTTTTTCACTCGCCTCCTTACTCCTAAAACCTATTCGTTTCACACCCCACTAAAAATAAAATAAAACAAAATAAAAAAATATAATGCATTTATTTTCTCTAGTACCCAATTCTTTTCTTTTGTATTCCCCTCTATTTAGTAGGGCATACAAAAAAAAAAACGAAACTGTGTCACCGGTTGCGCGGCCGTACAGAAGTTGCGTACTTAGTTAAGTGGGAAGGTTTATTTTCTAAGCCAAATGAGCTTCTTGACCCTTAAAGCGTGCACTACGGCTCAGTGCACGTTACTGCTCTTGAAAACAACGCGCGCATGCGCAGCATCCCATGCGCTATTACCGGCTGCCATTGCTGTGCGCTCCTATACTCGTTAATGCAACGTCAAAGCGACGTCAAAGGCCACGCAGCTGCGCATACATAAGTAGGTGAGTCGGCCGCTGCCACTCATTGGCTTCAAAATCGCCACCGCCTTGCGCAACGACAAGCCGGCCTGCAACACAGCTTCATCAGCTTCAGTTTCATCAGTCGACCTACCGACCGACAATCGCATCGCTAGAATTGAGGGCGAACCGGAATCGTGACTTGAATAACTGAATAAGCGTCGAATGCTGCCGCTATTTGTATTTCAAATTCAGTAAATATTCTACTAGCTAATTTACTTACTAACTTAGTAATCATTCTAGGGGCGGTGGCCTCTCGGTTGAATTTAGTTCAAGAACTGCACGTTTCAGCATTAATTCGAGTATGGCGAGCATATGTAGTTATGTACCTTACATACTTTACTCAGCGGCAAATTAAAATCTGAGTTCATAAATAAGTCAAAGTGTCACCAACGATCAACGACAAGAGAATTTATGCAGTCTGCAATTGTAAATACTGACAATAACAATTTCTACTATTTCGGCGACAGCAATTCTGTGTGCCCCATTAGAAGAGTGTTATGAAGGTATGCGGCCATAGATTTATGACAATCTCAGAAAAATACATAAATATCGCATTTTTCTCCTCCCCGATTTCAAACAATTGCTGCCTAATTAACGTAGTGCTCATAATTTATTGCAACAGCCTTACAACAACTACGCCAACATTTATCATTGACCGTAAATCAGCGAACAGCGAGAAATACAACTAAGCTGGTATTTGGCAATTTTTATGCAATTGCCGCAGCAATGTACATATGTATGTATGTACGTATGTAGCTGTGTTGAGGAAATATAGAAAATTCTGTGACCGCACAGCCAAAAAGGCAAAAACAACGGAAAAGAACGCGCCTATCTGATGGCAAATAGTAAAGAAAGCTTCAAATGGCCTGCCTTGACTTCATCTGCGGCCTTTTTGTGCGCTTTGACTTGTTGCCGCCGACGCTGCTGTCGCCAGTATGGTAGGGTTGCCAATGGCCACATTTAAGTTTGCGATACTCACGAGAGATGCAACTAAAATATGCTGACTGCAACTCTAAATGTTTATAACTACATAACCATAATACACAATTTTATATTATAGTTGATAAATACATGTATGTGAGTATGTATTATGATATGGGCGCTTGTATTAGTTTAGGGGTACTTTTTCAGCATACGCAACAATAAAACCAGTTCAAGAAAATTATGTTGCGCTTTTAACCAGACCCACCTACCGACATGTATTTGGACCCGCTGATACCGAATACGAGGTCTGTTTAACTGGCACACCCTCAAAATTTCGAGAAAATTTCGAATTTTTGCAATTTTTTTGGTTCTTTGCAATTTACTCGAAATGTTGTGGGTGTACGAGTCAAACGGACCGATGATTCGGATTCAAATACATGTCGTTAGGTGGGTCTGGTTAAATGCACACACCGCCTTTTCTGTGTGATGGTGTAATATACTTTGCCATGGTTTTTCATTAGAGTGGTGTCATTCTTTTGTTTTTCTATGCAATACCTACTGATCTTTTGATGAAACAAGTAGGTTGACGCGGCTGCTTTCATCCAACGTAGGAGTGGAGCACACTTAGATCCGTTGTGATACAAATTGAGAGCTCGATTTCGTATCGGTCCGTTCACCTAGTAGTAGAACCAGTTTATTAGGTTCAGAAAGCGCAAGAAAACGTGAATGTCTGATTCACTTAGGTCGGACAGATAGATATAAAGGTGGTGGTGAAATTAGCATCCATTTGCTCACATAAGGGCAGGACAGAGACAGAGGTAGAGTTCCACACTATCGATTTCACAAGTCGTTGACCGCAAACCCATTGCCTTCCCATTAAGTAGTGACCCATAGTAGTGCCGGTCACCAGCTTTAGTAGAGCGCATTCTAACCGAATGAGTGCGTCAGATATTTTCTTGTCGATGCGGTAACTTAATACCTGCTTGGCTATCGGAGTATATAGTTAATGCAGTCAGCTTAAGAGAAGATTCGATAAGCCTGTCTGCAGCCTCTTTTATAGCCACGAGTTCTGCTAGAGTAAAGCAGAGTTCTAATGAAAGATCCCTCGAGTGCATGCCACTCACCACTGATAGATTTAGTTTAGAGCTATCTGTGTAGATGGCTTTGGAATTATCTTGGAGGCCCCAGACCGCGTCGCCCTCCTTGAATGTTGGTGTGACCGAATCTGGTGTCCTTCCATTTTGATAGTGCATTTCTTTTTAATGCAATGCAGCTCGCCTGTAGCTTTCAAAAACGTCTACGGGCAGAAAGTTAGCAGTGTTTCCATGGAACCTTGGTAAGCTTAGAATTTGTGTGCGATTTGTGATGTCCACCAGACTGTGGCTCATAGAATAATATAGGACGTACCACTGCTGAATAAATCCAGTGCAATATATGGGATTTGAAACCCCATTTCTTACCTATAGCCGTTTTGCAGACGGAGAGGGCGGAGCCGTTTGCCCCTCTACGTTGCGGTGCCCGGTTAGTTGCCTGTCCAAGATGGCGCTCAAGTATTGTCATCAGCCAAGACTGTATGGCTATTTTAAAAGATAAAAAACACGTATTTGACGCTGACATTACTTCTTGAAGTTGACATACAAAAAGAAGGCAATACAGAAAGTTGGCCCTAGCAAATGATAACATTAATAATAATAGCAGATAGCTTCTCCTTCGATTTGTGGCGTGTGACTTGATGTTGTCGTACAACGGGGCAGGGTCCCACAGGGTCCGACTCCGAACGGCGATTGTACTTTACGTACGCAATTCATCAGGCATCTAATGTTTGTATGTCCCAATTCGTCAAGGTCACTACAGAAAGGAGATACTAGAACGTGTCCTCTTCTTCTTATTTGGCGCTGTAACTGCCTAAGCGATTTTGGCCGAGTTCAATAAAGCGCGCCAGTCGTTTCTCTTCTGTGTCAACTGACGCCAATTGGAATTGCCAAGTGAAGCCAAGTACTTCTCCACTTGGTCTTTCCATCGCAAAGGGAGGCTCCCTTCCTTCCTTTCCTTTCTTCCTTTGCCAGAACCAGTGGGTTTCGAGTTGGATACTTTCAGAGCTAGAGCGTCGGAGTCCATTCGAACGACGTGGCCAAACCCGCCGGCTGCTATATTTCAATTCGTTCCACTATTTCTATGTCGTTGTAAAGCTCATACGGCTCATCGTTCCATAATCTGCGGTACTCGCGGTCGCCAACGTGGAAAGGCCCGTAAATCTTCCGCAAAATCTTTTTCTCGAGTACTCCAAAAGTCGCCTCTTCGGATGTTGTCATTGCATTGCGGAGTACAATGGGATACAGTTACGGTGACCATCCGTCCTGTATTATACGGGGCAGTCCTCTTTTTTCGTCCTTTGTCCGGGTAACTTATTTATTTCATACGGGACGCCAATTGTTCTGTATTTCTTTTAATGCCCCGTATTTTTCCCGTATTCGGTATTTTGGCACCTTAACAGCTTATAAAAATGACATGCCTATGAACCAGTTTTTATTTTTAAATCTGGACGCTTGTGATTCGAATCGAGGAGCACATATTGATGGCTGAGTGGGAGATCGACCTATCTCGCCAGGCAGTTCGAAAACGTTTTATCTCAAAAAACTTTTCAGGAACACCCTACTTCAGAATTTTATTGAAGAATGCCCTATTTCACAATTTTGTTGAAAAATACCTTATCTATCCCAGAATTTGGTTGAAGAACACCCTATTTAAGAATTCGAGTCAAAAACGCCTTATCTCAAATGAAAATACACTGAAACTGTGCTGAGATAGGGCGCTTTTGAACTGGATTCTGAGATAGGGCAGCTTCCAGTCAAATTCTAAAATAGGGCGTTCTTCAACCAAAATCTGAAATAAGGCATTGTTGAAAATTTTCTGACAACGGGCGTTTTCGAACTGGCTGCCGAGATAGGTCCATCTTCCATGTATGTAGACAATTTTCAAATTTTGTGAAGAGATGTTCATTAGGCGAAACTACGGCAAAAAAATTATTGCTGATTGTATGGGGGATTGTATCTTCAACGTGAGAAACTCCAAATAAGATACCTGCCAGGAGAATAATGTAAAAGTAAAGAAGTTCTCAAAGATGGAAGTACGCTTTTTCAATTCAACTCGGTCCGGATGCTATTCACTGCATTGTGCTTATTCGAAATCCAAGTCTGACAAAAGTCCGTTGAATACAACTCGTGCTTCAAAAGTAGCCGGATATTTTCATCATGTTTCCCTGCCTAGGAACGTTTGAAAGATATTTTGCGGGGTAAAATTCCCGAGCACAAAGTACAAAGTTATGGAAAAATATTCATCGACTGTGTGATGTTACAACTGAATATTTATGTGCTGCATTCACAAAATATCGAAAGATATATGCCAAATAAAATACTGTTTCAAGGCTAATGAAGTGCTATTTTAACGCTCTTTTTGTCCCGTATTCAGCTGCCATAATTATGGTCACCGAAGATATAGTCGTTTTGCTGGGTTTGTAGTTACAGTTGCACGGCTGTACTCAATCCCGACTCTTGCGTCCTCGTGTAGCCTTGGGTCACGGCAGAAAGAGAGGGAGCTTCGGTGGGGCCACTTCGACTTATTCGGTTTTGGAATTCACTGAGGAATGCAGCGTCTGTTTCCCTAGTAGGTGCGGCTTCAAGTGGGTGTCTGTCTTGGATCAATCGGCTCGCTGTATATACGTGTATTCTGCTTGCATTGAAAGTACATATGAATAAAACCGTTTTTTCATAAAAAAATACCAGAGAAAAGTTCATTATTAAATATGAACAGCAAAACCGGGAAAATTGTTTTAATATTTATTTTCAGATTCTTTTCTCTTCATTCTGCGAAATTTTGGACCTTCCATCGTAGCATAAAAATATACACACGACAGAATTTTTACTTCTCTTTTTCAAGACTTGCTTGCCTTTGCATTTCCGAGAACAACTTGGCACCTCAGATAAAGGAATGTTGAAGGGTAGGTAGAAATTAAGAAACACAAACTACATACCCAGAAAAAAAATTCCACCGACAGACATAAGTGGCGCTGAGGCTGGTTGGCAAACCAGAAAATAGGAAAATAACTCAGTAAGCAACGGGATGAAGATTGCCAAATTCCCAAACTCGCAGAGGTCGGGCTTGTTCGAGTTGCAAACACAACCGCAGTGTTGCGCGAATTATTAAAGTATCACGTTCTGTGTGAATTTCCAGCAATGTATTATCAGTTGGGCAGTTGCAACAATGTTGCCATTTTTCATCAGTACGGCAGTAATGCCGCTTTTATTACGTGCCTCGAACAGGCCCGTCAACCGCAAGCGGCGTTGCTTTGTAAGCAATGAAAAACTTCTACCACCGCAACAACACAACAACAATTTGGCAGCTAAGTGGGATCGAGAGGTGGCAAGTACTGCGGCGGGAGGAATAACACATGTATTTGCTTGTTTCCGCATGTTGTGTCAATTTCCATTTGTTGGTTGGCAGCAGAGAACAGCTTTGAGTATGATCGAGCCTTTTTGATCACACTCACTAAAAATCAAGCACAAGCGAACGCCACACTCGGCTACTATGTGTTCGATCGAGATGCATACCCGACAGCTGCTTTGGTTACGAACGAGTCTGTTCGATTACCCTCGCTATAAATTGAGCACAAGCGAACACCACACTCGGACATCCGCAGTTAACCCGAAAATTTGTGTAACAATGAAACGGACACCCGAATATTGCGATAAAATGCAGGACAACAAAGAAATTTACGCTGAAGGTAACTGGCGCCAATATGTTCCCACAAAGCATACGAAAATGTTGTTGCTTTGTGCTTGTGCATACGCAATGAAAAAATTAGAAGCGAAGTAGACAAAAATGTTTTTGCATCTATTTCGTATAGTTTCGCGTGGAAAGCTGTGTGAGTATATACTAGAACACACAGCCTAAAACTATGTACATCTACATAGTACATAAGTACTTTTACAAAAAATAAATGTGCACCGAGTGTATAGGGCTTGGGCATTGCCGATGTACACACATTTATACATAAATGGATGTAGGCGTCGTGATGTCGTATTTTGTATGAGCAAAAATATAAGAAATGGTTAAATGTACACTTAAACAAACTACCGAAAAATTCAACTTTCTCTTTGCCCTCTACGCACAAAAACTAAGAACACCGCGATGAGAAGGCAACATTTTTTGTAGAAACAAAAACGTCATAAGCCAATCAAGAAAAATTTGTGCACACTCGGGTTGAAACTCGAACACCCGGGTATATTGAGCTGCAAAGCACCCGAACCCAATCAAGTATGTATGAAAAGCAATCGGGTGTTGTGGCCAACATGTTCGTCTTGAGCTCAGTCGATAACGAACAATACTTCTGCTCGTATACAGAGAACGATGCAAAACGGGTTTTGTTAGATGATCGAGTATACACGAAAATCATGCACCCGCTGCAGATGTCTGGTTGGCAGCCACAAAGAATGGACAGAAGTTAAATGAAAGAAGCTTGAGGAAAATTACCGTAAAAAGTTCCGAAAATTTTACGGCAGCGAATATTTTGTGTCTTCTATTGGCAGTGAAAATAAATTATGACAATATAGCCACAAGTAGGGGTACTGAGAGACATAAGTGTGTGATGGTGCTTATGTATGTACATAAGTATTTGATTACACGGGGGCGTGGTGGAATTACGCTCCGGTGTAAATATAGCAGAAAGAAATAAATAGAACCAAGATATTGTGATTTTAGTTTTAATTCAATACAGGGTCAATTTATTTCAATATATATATATATCTGTGGGTATAACAAAATATTTAAATACCTTTGGACTGGAGTGGCCTGGTAGCTGCTGAGTGCTCGTTGAACTGCTAAAACCGAAGTGAAAAATATAATTTGCGGTTTCTAAGTTTGGACCGCCGGACAATAACTGACGTGAAGGGGAAACTTAACGAAGGTTCATTGTCCGGCGGGATACATTAGTTAACGGCTTAGCTGTTGTTAATATACACGAGCATGTATGAGTGTATATACATGTACATATGTACATATGCCAACATTAGGGCGGTTCACCAAAAGTACGAAAAACTATTTAGGCTGAAGGCCTAAACAGTATTCATGTTTGAATGCACGTATCTTCTGCTCTTCAATGGGTTAATGTATGCAAGTACATAGTTATGCAGTTATGTGTATATGTTTTCTCCTAGTGGCTTCATTAGCCGCGTCAGTAACCGTCAGCTTGTGAATTATGCAACAATCTAGCGAATTACGGCCTTCAATAAAGCATCTGACTTTTTTGTTGCTTTTAACACCTTTTTTGTTTGAATTTCTTGAACTCCTGACATTTTAACACTTTTGCGGTATGCTGTACCGAAAAGTGAATACTTTTTTGATGATTATTTGTGTAATAGAACTTATAGCCACATATATACGGGGCATTCCATATTAAAATGGACGGGGTTGACACTTCAAGTGTTTGATTGGTTTCACATTTTTAAATAAATACGAAATTTGAGCTTGATTAATACATTTTTAAAAACTTCAAAGCACAAAAACAAACACAAATCGATTTAATAGTTTTCCAAATATCCCGAGAACGGTGCGAGGAACACATACACACATCAAAATTGTCTATGAAAAGAAATATTTTTATACCCGAGCGCACTTGTGCACAAGGGTATTATAACTTTGTTCACATAACGGTTGTTTGTAACAGGCAAAAGGAATCGAGATATATAGACAAATGTATACATAAATGACCAGAATGAAAAGAGAAATCGATTAAGCGGTGACTGTCTGTCCGTCCGTCCGTCCGTCCGTCCGTCCGTCTGTCCGTCTGTGCACACGATAACTCGAGTAAACATTAAGATATCTTAACGAAACTTGGTACGTATACTTATTTCGGCCGTAGAACGGATGGTATTGAAAATGGGCAAAATCGGACAATAACCACGCCTACCTCCCATATAACTGTAATTTTCAGAAATACGAAAACTGCGATATTTTAGTAACTACTGACGATTATTCACTCAAAATTGGTATTTACAATAACTTTTAGACGAAAAATAAGAATATTATACATTTTTGGAAAATGGGCGTAGCCACGCCCACTTATGGATACATGTGTATATCTTGGTAACCGCTACACCAATTTCTTCCAAACTTGGCACAGTTGTTAGTCTTTCTACAGCATACCAAATGGCCGAAAATTTTTAAAATCGGACAATAACCACGCCTACCACCCATATAACGGTAATTTGGAGAAATGCGAAATCTTCGATAAATCAATAAATATTAAAGCTAATTTATTCAAAATTAATTCTTGCAACAATTCTCTGCCAAGAAATACGTTTATGATAAAATTTTGGATAATGGGCGTGACACCCCCCCCTTATGATCATATATATGTACATCGGTAGCCGTTCTACCAATTTGTACCAAACTCGGTATGATTATTGTGCTTGCCGCATAGAAGCAAACCGTTGAAATTTATTGGAATCAGATTAAAATTACGACCACTTATCATATAACGGCAAATTTCAGAAATGCTTGAAACTTCAATATTTCGAAATTTAAGGACGCTAATTTACTCAGAATTGATACACACCGGCTTACCATGTAGCGGTAGCTTTCGGAAAGGTGAAAATCATATGTTTAATACTTGCGCCGGGTATTTAATGTTCGGCTCCGCCCGAACTTAGACTTTCTTACTTGTTTAAATTGTTTTTTTTTTAATTTTCACATGCAAAATTTTTGATTAAAAAACGAGTTTTTGAAAATATGGCATCTCAAAAAAAATCACAATGGTGGCTCTGAGCATTGCGCAATATTTAAGTGTAGTATTACGGGGTGCACTCTACAACAATTTGAGTTATGATTTTTTTTTACACCGAGGTTGAGTAAAATTTACAAATTTTTAAATTCTTTTTTAGATTTTTTTAATATGTAGTTTTGTAGCCCATGACGTTAATTTTAATTTTCTTTGAAAACGGTTTTGCGCATTTTCTTCCATAAGAAAAAAGTGCAAAAAGCCGTCAGCATAAAAAATATTAAAAATCAACGGAGCTTTGCAGGAGCTTTAAACTTGCACTTTATTATACTAATTAACTATTTAATGGACTAAAAACTGCATACTCAAAAAAATTCTAAAAAAATAATAGATTTGTAAATTTGTAATGTACTCATTTTTCTCAACTTCGGTGTAATAAAAAATTCATAACTCAAATTATTATTATTATTATTATACTTAAATATTGCGCAATACTCAGAGCTATCATAGTGATTTGTTTATTTTTTTTAATGGCATATTTTCAAAAACTAATTTTTTATTATTATCGAAAAATGTGTATGTGAAAAGTTTTTCAAGAAAAAAAAATCTAAAAAATTTTTTTTTTTCATATAGAATTTAATGTGTATGTTTGATTTTTTTTTAATTTTTTCCTCGCCCCGTTCTCGAGATATTTGGATACTATTAAATCGATTTGTTTTTTTTTTGTGCTGTAAATTTTTAAAAAATGTATTAGTCATGCTCAAAGTTTATATTTATTTATTATTTATGTTTATCCATCAACCATAAAAATTTGAAACAAATCACACACATGAAGTGATTTCATTTTGGTATAGAACGCCCCATACATACATACATATGTAGGTACATATATAATTAACAATTTATGTAAAAATATTTGATTACAGTGCATGCTGACGCAGACTTAAAATCGCTAGTAAATTCAACGAAGCCAAGTTAGTCCTCTGACTTCATAGCTTCAATCATCGCTCACTGTAATCTTGCGTATGCATCCACATCCACATGTAAAGTTTGTATTTGCTTGAGTATTTCTACTTAGCAATTTGCTGTCGGCAATGCATCTGCAGTAACTTAAATAGCTATGTCCGCTGCATTACCTCATCAAGCCATAAGGAGGAAGCTGTTAGCATCACATCTCATATGCCTCAACAATCTAGCTTCATTAGGGTCCATAGAATTAGTAAAGTGATCATACTCTCACATACAATTGCTTATTTTACTAGCGCTTTTCGTTATTGCTTTGAATTTTTATCCTACTCACGATCTTTGCTACAGCTTTCTGCTCATAGCCGGTAGCTAAATTAGACAATTTATTTTAATTTATTGTTCGTTCATTTTTTAAATAGACAGGTTTTCATTAAGATAATTATATGGTAGTTGCCACGTTAAACGATGGCAGCTGGATAAGTCAAATATGTATAAGATCAACTGAAAACAACAAGTTAGCCGTACATCCCTGACACTAAAGTAATTGTGTATGGCGATTTCGAAAAATATGTTTTTTTTGGCCGGGTCTGCCGTTTTAGGATGAAAACACAGCCATTTAGTCTAATGTATTATTTTATGCTGGAGTTAAGCACAGTACACTACCATGCTCGGGCCCTGACGATATGGATCAGCCTTAGTCCGTTATCGGATGTTTGCGGTGACACCTATTTATATATGTACACATAAAAATATATATTTTTTTCATTGTTCTACTGGAATAATCAAAAAGCACCCTAGGAAAAAGTTGAATGATTTTCGGATTGCTTTAATTTAATGTGGGTGGTATGTTAGGGTAATAAGTAATAACGTATGCGGAATGAAATACGGACAATTTCTAAACAGATTTAAAAAAAATCTGGTAAACACAACAGTTTTTAATTTTTCTCCATGATACTTAAAAAAAACCTTATTTACAAAGGAAATATTGGCTTTAAAGAAAACACTAGAAGGAAAAAAAATGTTTCACATAGCCGTAACAAGAATCATAAATTGCTTGATCTCTCTGCAAAATCACAGCGTATAATGACAATAATGTGGAAAGTAAGCGAAAAACATTAAAGACTATGCAAGAGCCAGGGATGTAATGAAATATGTGTAAACCACTGTAGCCAAGATTTTTAAAACGTTGAACAGGAAAATTAAAAAAGAACGAAAAATGACACTCAAGATGGCACAATGCCTGCAAACCAAACTTGACAAGGGATGACGGAAATTCGTTCCAAAATAAATCAAAATTAAAAGCGACTATGAGAGCTTTCCCGAACTTGCTTGCACCACATTAATTTCAGTTTATAATAAATATAAATATTTTTCATTGGGAACCCATAAAAGAGTACCTAAATATAACTCTGAACTATTTATCTTCTGACTGGCTAAAAAAAAATAATAACTCAAATTGGCACAATAAAGTCCCAAAATAATATTTTAAAAAAAGCCCTCCGCACTATGCCTGAAAACTGAAGCAGGCAAATCGTTATGGACCTGAGTCTTTTATATAAAAATTTTACTGGGAAATTTCAAAAATATCTATGTGAGTGGGAAAACATTATTTGTTGCATCCTAAATTATAGCTGTTTCTCTTTACTGCATCAGTTCGTATTTCATTCCGCATACGTTAGAACGGAGTGCTTGAGGAAAAAAAAATTTTAAACAAAATCATTCGTTAAGATGAGATTGTAAATGCCGAAGATATGACGACAAATGACAAAAGGGGACGCCTCTAAGTTCGGTAAAAAAATTTAAATTGTCTTCGAATCGAAATACTTCCTCAGAAAAAGTTTACTAATTTATGGCGAAATTTAATTTACCGACATAAGTACATACCACGTAAGTAGAAAGTGATGTCTGTTGGATAATACGGTGTTCACATGAGGCGATTTTACACGCAACTTTTAGTTGAAAGCAACAATCGCCTGGTGTGAACGGCCTTTCAACTAATCGCCTCTAAAATTTCCTGGAAAATCGTCTCATGTGAACACCGTATAAGTACCAAAATGGAGTATTTTCAATTTAGCAATTTAGCGGCCGCTGTGGCGTAGTGGTAAGCAGCGCGCGCTTCCACTATTCCACTACGCAGCGCCTGGGTTCAAAGCAGCATCGAAAAAAAAATAAACCTCCGAGTGTATTTCTGCCATGAAAACCAGCTTCTCATAAAAATACAATCGCCGTTCGGAGTCGGCGTAAAACTGTAGGTCCCACCCCTTTGTGTGACAACATCAAGGCGCACGCCACAAATCGGAGGATAAGCTCGGCCAAACACTAACATATGTGTAAGCGCCAGTCTATTATTATTATTAATGTACAGAAATCGCATCGGATCGGCATCCACTGGTGTCTTTTGCAGAAATTGAAATGAAATCGAAGAAATTATAGTAAACCTGAGCGTAGTTACTGATTTATCGAAGATTTCGCATTTCTCTAATTTATCGTTATATGGGATGTGGGTGTGGTTATTGTCCGATTTAAAAAAATTTTAACTGTTTGCTATGTTTTACCAATACTAACAATTGTGCCAAGTTTGGTAGAAATTGGTGGAGATTTTACCGACATATACATACATATAGTCACCCTTATGCCAGAAGCATGGATGTGCAAATTTACCAAATTTGAGTTATTGGCTGACTTGATTAACCGTTGGATGTTCCATGTTATACCAAAACCCAGAATACCTAGCGGACATGGAAACCACATACATACATATTTTGCAACGTCATTTACATGAATGTGAAGTTAAGTCTTATGAAAAAGAAATTTCAAACTTGAATTTAATTTTTACACATTCATCCTTTTGGCATACGGGTGATATAAAGATAAATTGGAGGGGCTACGCCTGTTTTCCAAAAATTTATGAAATTATTTTGTTATAATTCTGATATCATGTTATTAATATAAAGCTGTGTATAAAAAACCATTCGACATTTGTATTCACTTTTTTTACTTTTACGTTCGTGATTCAAGAACTCAACTACTATTTGCAACAAAGTAAGTACATACATTAATTGGGCACGACCAATGGGCCAATTTCTATTTTAGTGCCATCTCACTATTCGCATTATTAAGTCATCAGTGGTACTGACATTTTGACAACCAGCAGTGCCAACAACACTCAACTACCGCCAATCGAAAGTACAAAAGAATTAAGGTAAGCTGACCCAGCTAGTTACAAATATGTGCAAGTAAAAAAAGAAAGATATAAAAATTTGATTCTATCTTCTAAGCCTTTCGCCAATTTCCCAAGACAAATAAAACCGTAATCGGTGCGAAATTAGGTCATACCATGCCATTAAAGCCACCAAGCTTGCAAACTAGTAGCTGCCGAATAATGGTGTAAACGCAAGCATCATAACTAGTAAAATTTCCACACAATGGCATAAACAACATTATGTTAGTTAACTTTTATTACCTTCGTTTGCAGTTCGTCAAAATTGTTGTATTTTTATGGCACAAGCATCTTTTTATTTTTACGTCTATGTGGGTACGATACGATTTTCTACTCACAATTTGTTCTAGATAATTGTTTTTTTTTTTTCTTTCAAAGAACGAATTTGTTTTGCTGTTGCAATGTTAATGTTTAATTTTTAATGCTATTTTAATATCTTCAATGGGAACTCCCACAATTAGTGTGCACACTATTTTGCACCAGCCAGCCTGAGTGTAATTATGAAGCGTGGCACAATAAATATGTTGCTATAATGACAAATTCTTAGACAAGTTGTTGGTACGATGGGAATGGGTCACATGCGGTGAGCATTCTTTGGACACATATACACAAGTGGTCCCCGGAATAGAAGCACGTGGAGAAAATTAAATAGGAAAATCAACTTTCTAGTACAAGCTTTGACGAGGCATAGGTATGTACATTAGGGTGGTCCAAATATGCATGAGGAAAAGTTAAAGTCGGTGTTTTAATACTCACACCCCCTAGGATTTGTTTAAATCTAAAAAAATATACCCAGTTTATTTAATTTCGAAATCAAAAAATATTTTGAGGTCGTTCAAAGCGCTCAAAGTTTTCCACGTATTTTATACTAGCAAATACCCGTCGTGCTTCACTGCGCCTGAAAAGTATTTTTGTGTTTTTATTCCCTCCCAAATATCTTATGGCCTCATTCTTAAAAAAAAAAAAATTTAAAGACCTTTATGAAGGGAGATTTTCAAACCAAATTTTCCTTTTATGAGGCATTCTTTTTTTTAAATGTGGGAGTTAATTAGTATCGTATTAGTATAGGCTTTCTCCAGGAAATTTAATATATAATTTTATAAGCTCAGTCTACTATACATATCCCGTTTTCTCTTTAAGGGTGTACTTACTCAATATTTACCCTATCTTATCAATTTAGCTTAATTAAATTTTTTAAATAGATGGCAACTCTTTAATTTTTTCTTCTATATTTTAAGTTAGAATACTTCATTTGATTCCATGCATTAGTTTCCGAGTGATACGCGTACAGACAGACAATCAAAAATTCTAAAAATTGTTGATTTGGTTTCTGTAGCTCTAATAAAAACCGCTATATTAATTATTATTTAATATCTCTAATATACAGACATCGGCCTGTTAAGATTCTTTTATATGTACAGATGAGGAAAAACCCATTGTTCGTGAATACCGTATAGAATTCTTGACAATCAATATTTTTCGATCCGAAAATTATGTTTCCCTTCAGGAGACTTCCAGTGTTAATACAATTTTTGAATACTAGCAATTTTTATGACTCCCTTTGTTGCATTTTTTGGAGTTTTTAGGCTACCTATCAAATGATTTTAATAGTAAAAAATGGTTAAATAAATCATGCGGTATTATTATTGAAAGTATCCTGAAGAGAAATAAAATTTTCCGATCGAAAAATATTGATTTTCAAAAATTCTATACCATTTCCACGACATTTTTCCCCTTGTTAAATACATGGAAAACTTTGAGCGCTTTGAACAACCTATAAACAATTTTTGATTTCAAAATAAAAAAAAAAACAAGACTGTAATTTTTTCGTTATAGAACAATCTAAGATCGTGAGAGCATTGAAATTCCGACATAACTTTTATTGCACCACCCTAATATACAATATGAAGATATGTCGTCTTATTTCGCGCATTCCTACCATCTCCTTTTCCCCGAAAATCCAAGAGATGTTGTCAAATATGAAAAATAAGCACGCAAGTCCAATATATGCAAAAACCAACCAAAATTTCCAGATATATGCAAAATAAGCCTTTTGAAGCATTTGCTTAGATTTGCCAGCCTTGATCACTATCATTGCCTTTCCATCACTATTATCATTACGAATACCATTTTCATTACCATTACCCATACCAGACTTGAGTAAATAAACAAATTTAGGGTATGGTTAACTTATTTTAATGACCCATTGTGTTCTTATCTTCACACACAACACCGGCAAACGAAAATTGCTGCATGGCACTTTTGTGCAACGGCGTAATTTTTGAACATACTCTTCTTGTTTGAGAACCGTTAGAGTTGCCGTGATACTGGCTCACAAAACTTGGCAGCAGTGATCGGACTTAAAAAAATTTGTGTGGTAGAATCTACAAAAAATTGTGGTAGATTTCAAAAGAATGTGGTAGATCTCAGGTTTTGGATCAAACTTTGTACAAAAATTAAAAAAAAACTTCTGCAAGGTTTCACCTAAATTGCAAACATTTTAATTAGAATCTAAAATAAAATTAATTTTAGTATAATAAAGTGCAAGACTGAAGTTGCTAAAAATTGCGTTGAGTTTTGCAATTTTTTCCCTGGGGAGTTTCGATCATATTTTGAAAGATTTCTGCAACCTTGCGGAGAGCTGCCAGCTTTTCTTTTTATCACATCACGATGCAGCGATCAAATGTGGCTCGTTCCAGAAACCGCTACGTGATATTTGCCGATTTTGACAATTCTCAAGTAAAAGTAAACAACGCTTTAGATGCACTGAAATTTTCTAATACTTTCACAAAAATCGCCGGTTTTTATCATTTTCGCTATTAATTCTTTTTATAAATCATATATTTTGCAATTTAACACAATAAAGCCACGTTTCCTGTCGAACAATTGGATATTGAGAAAATTTATTATTTTACAGTTTATTTTATCCTCCCATTCTGCCTGTTTCTAGTGTTCAGTGTTGGAAAATTTTTGCTCTTAAACTTAAGAAAATTATGTCGAGCAAAAATAAAATTACTCAAAAATGCGAATATGTGGTAGATTTCAGACCTTGTGTGGTAGATGTGGTAGATGCTCAAAAAAGTGGCAGATCTACCACATTGTGGTAGAAGTCCGATCACTGCTGGGCAGTGGCACGAGCGCGAAGAGTACATAAGTACATACATAAGTACATATCTACACATACACACATTTTCCAGCGCAACTATCTGTTCAGCGCTTTTTTACCAACTAACTGTTAAGCATTTGTAATTTTAATAAAGTCAACCTTTTCATGATGCATCTTACGGTTACTATTTTAAGTATTACTCTGGATATTCTCATCATAAATCGATTAATATAAGTGTAATTCATTTTAATCAAGTGCTTCAAAAGTTAGACGAGGAATAAACATGAAATAGAAAACAAAAGAATAAGCTGGGTTTAAATTAAGTTGTTCAAGTTGTAAATTTTGAGCAGAGATTTTGAAAGTTGAACTCACTTAATTGGGACGTTTTAAATCCAATGGCATCCCCCGTTTTACCAGATTGGCTCCGCTTTTCGAGATAACTATTTTATAAATAACTCCCTCAGTTTTGAAGTTATTTCACTAAAATTTTGCAAATAACGGTTTTTTAATATTACCTTAATTACTACTTAAAATTATCGCAATGGGTGCACTTGGACGTATAGCTCCAATACAACTGATTACTCAGATATGTGTTTTTGCGCTATAATTCTAACTTCATATCTGATTAATAAATTGTATGCGTGCTATATGTTAAAGTGAAACTTAAAACAACGTCTCTGGACAATCAGTTGTATGTGAGCTAGATTTTAGAGTGAACCGATTTCAATGATTTTATGAGATAGTGAAGGAAATATTAAAATACAAGCGTGTGCAAAATTTTAGTAAAATATCTTCAAAACTGAGAGAGTTTTTTTTATAAAATACATATTTCAAATTTAAGCAAAGTTTCAAGTACCGCTAACTCCAAAAGTGGAGACAATCGGGCAAAACTGCGAACGCCATTGAATTTAATGGGCTCCAATTAAGTAAGAGCAACTGTCAGAACCTTTGTCGAAAAAAATTTGATTTGATACCACGCTAAGTAATTTTTAGCAAAAAAAAACCCATTTCAACTCTCATATAAAAAAAAAAATATATATATATCTCATGATCCACTGATCGAATCTTAACGAGATTAGTATGGGACCACTCTGAGGTACCACCTTTCCGATGCAAAAAGAATTATCGAAATCGGTTGACGTGGTCCAAAGTTATGCGGTAACATACATAAGAAAAAAAAAAAAAATTCCGACGAACTGATAACCTCAGCCTTTTTTGGAAGTCGGTTTAAAAGTAGGTACTAAACCGGGATTTTTACACACGTCTATAGAACATTTTTTTGAAGCATTTTACAGGTATATGCAACGTTATAAGGAGTAGTAGTTATAAAAATATTTAGATCGTTTCGACGTATTTTCCAAATGTGCCTTCAATTCAAATATTTTTGGAATAAAAATTATGCTCAAGATCGCAGAAGTTTTATCTTTAAAAGTTGGTTTATTCTAAAAGCACACCTCTTGCTAGGATATGAAATTATTCCTAATTGTTTGTAGAATACAACACATACTTAAGAAGTTCTTAAAACTAAATTCTTCAAAAACTGTACGCGAAAATTACATAAAAAAATTCACTTGTTTTCATTATATTTTTAAATTTAAACACCTATACTTCAAAAGTTATGCAGCAAATTGATCCAAATTTTTTTTGAGGCTTCAAGTATACGTCAATGAATTATATCCAAACGCCACCAACAGTGTAAATAAAGCTAAATAACACCAAGGTTACCTGTTTTTTAGATTTGCCCATAAATGCATAAACACCATAAAAAGTGTTATCTACCTCCACTTGTCCTACTCCGCCAACGCAGTCTTGTGCTAATTGCGGGATAGTGCGAAATGTTTACTCCTTGATAAATATAAGTATATTTCATAGACAACCAGAATATAGAATGCCTGAGAGTGTTTAGCTATGAATGTGTAAGAAATTTCATAAATAAAAATTTATGTATTTAATTCGGTGACTATTGTCAAGAGGCCCTGTTCATTCTCGTTCTGCTGGCTGGTTGTCAACGGTGCTGGTTGTACAGCGTACGTAAAAGTGTGTGGGTGTTGTGCGATGTTCTTAAGCTGATTGCTGTACTACCAGTTGGCATTGCAACAGATTTGTTGTGCTCCAATTGTGCAACTAATTTGGTATGACACGAAGCAGGAAACACAGAGTCAGAGAGGAAATAGAAGGCGAGGGTGTCGATAGTAGCAACATGCAAAACTTTGTGCAAGACCAGTTGTCATCACACTCACGAGTGGGTTTATGTGTCAAGTAACGTGAATAGCAGTAAATTTTTGCAAAATGTATATGTATAAATGAATGTATGCATGTTTGTAATACTTTGTTTTAACCTTGAGGGTTTTGAGCACGATATGCCTATGTACAATCTTCCGTCCACAGTTTGGAGTTATGTGGGGGTACACATATCTATGTCTACAAACATACAAGTGTATGATGGCCTAGTTTATTACTATTCGCTTTAGTCGCCCCAGCTTTGTTAGATATCGGACAATTTTCTCATTTTATACGTCGATATTCCCGGGTATATCATCACTGACAAACCATTTTCTAGTGGTTTCGAATATGTTCTTATCCAACTTTTGCATGGGAAATTAGCGTGTGCCGAAAATCCGAATTTTGATTTGTAATAGCAAAAATATGGTTCACTATATTCAAAAAATAAATTTGTTTTGTGAAAAAATAAATTTTCCTGGACAATTAAAGAGACCATAAAAAAAATCGTGCCATCTTTTACAAACCCAGCTGAGGTTTTATTCTCATTCGGTTGCATTCAAACTTCTGTTATTTAAATAAATACATTTACTTTAAATTCTCCCTGGGTAGTTCTACAATAAGTTATCTTTAGCTCAATATGGAATGAGCTTAGCTCCTTCTATTTCGAAATTCAGCTTTTTTTACAAAGGCCTAATACAGTTTTTACCAGGTTCGGACCGACAACGAAAACACTTTGAAAACGAGTTTTGTGGGTTGTAGGCTGAAAGCTCTTAGAGCTGCTAAAAAAAAAGTAAGTGCGCCTGGACCACACTGGAGAAGTGAAACTTACGTTACATACATATCTATTTTGTCTCATAACCATACATATGTAAGGTAATATTGTTTGTCTTTCTTCCAGGGTTCGTATTTGCACACACATGTGCAGCAAATCCTAACATTTTAAGCTCACACACGTGTGTTGTGCATATAAAAAATTAAAAATTTGCTCACATCACATGTGTGTGCCGTTTGGTAAACAGCACGGGCACATGTGTGTACTTTCTTTTTATTAATGTAAAGAACACGCACATGTGTGTGCTATGCGTAGAGAAACTTATACACTTCGAATTCTAACTCAAATCTTAAAATAATTTTTTAATATGTTTTCTGTCATATAAAAAACAAACAACATCTCACTTTTTATTGAATTGTCTTTCAAAAAATAACGTTTAATAAACAAATTCTTTTAAGAATATATTATGTGCATGTGCATGGGCTGAAATTTGTACAAAAATCGGCTCACACACATGTGCATGTGTTTAATAACAAACAGCACACACTTTTCTGTGAGTAGAGTTTGTTTTCCACTTATGCACACACATGTGTATGAGCAGTGAGTGCAAGTTGAATGTGTTTCTGGCGTGTGTGTGAGCAGAGCATGTGTGTGCAAATACGAGCCCTGATTGGCACATACTTTCGAAACAAATTGAAAACAGTATCATTAAAGTG
>NW_023458560.1:15717806-15729609 GCF_013731165.1 Rhagoletis pomonella
CAAACCGGTAGAATTCTAGTTCACAACTAGTAGCTTTCCCTGCAGGGTAACAAGCACTGGTGGACTTTTGATAAAAATCAGCACGTACCGCAGAGCGAAGTTTCGGTGTAAGAAAATTAAAATTTACAAAAATATTTACGCTAATCAACTTTAGCAGCAGCGTAGTAAAAAGAGTGAAAGAAAACATTACTAGCAATTATGTATGTGGGTGAGTTTTACAGGAATAACCAATATACACGAAATGGGTTTAAAATATTTTTTTAGATGTTTTTTTTTAATGTTATTTTAATTTTAACGTCCAATAGAGCGCGTTCAATTGCCTTAATAGAAGGTTACGATTATTCCCCATTCTTTCATTTGTTGATTTGTTAAGTCCCTGATCATTGTAAGTATGTACCAGTGTTGCCAGTGTTTCAGGATTTTATGACTAAAAAGGGCGAGTGGGATTTTCTGTCGAAAAACGGGATTTTTTGCATACCATACCAAGCAATCAAATTTAGTAAGTAATTCATAAATAAGAAACAGTTCATATTATCAATCCTATTAGCGGAACTTCATTCACTTGAAATTAATTTTAATAGCAAGTTATTGAGTATTTTGAAAATTTTAGAAAAATTTCTAAGCAATAATTCTATTCAAATGTTTTGAGTTTCTAGATTCTGAAGATGTTTTAAATTAATGTAAAATAATTAACAGCAAGTCTTTAGTCTTTTGCTGAACTCGGCCAAAATCGCGCGGTTACAGCGCCAAAAAAGAAGAAGAAGAAGTCTTTAGAGAGCATAGCGGTATACAGATATGGACCAGTTTGATTTAAACAATCAATGGAAAAGTATTTTGAGTGCTTTTATTATCAAAGAAAGTAAAATTAGCGATGTATAAACGTTTGGGAGGTAGTCGTTAACAAAAGGGCAGTGGAGATTTCTTGTATCGAAATTTTATGGATGATATAGTTTCGTATTATCTTTCCATAATTTTAATGCTAACTACCAACGATTTTTTTCATTGCTTACTGAAATCAAAACGAAAAAGATAATCAGAAGAAGCGAATAAGCATAAAATGTAATGAGTGTAGTAAAATCTATCAAATATACTTAATAAAGAATCATCGCATTTTCTGGGGTTTTTGACGGACATATAAAATATAGTTACTATGAAAAAATGGCTACTAAATAAACAATTGGGCATTATTATTGGGAGTCTGCTGAAGAGAAACAGAGCCAAAAAATATTGATTTTAAAGAATTCTATACTATTTCTACGAGAAGTGGGTTTTTCCCCATATAAAATATAGAGAAAACTTTGAGAGCTTTGAGAGGCCACTAAATATTTTTTTACTTCAAAATAAATAAATAGGGGTATACTTTTTCGGTATAGATCATTGCATTAAATTTCCGACTTTACTTTTTCACACGCATTTTTGGACCACTCTAATGAAAATACTTGTGTTTTTCATCGGAAAGCATTTTATGTATAATACATAGATACATACAGCGCGGGATTTCTGTTATAACTTTAGTATAAAACGGGATTTAGATTATATTTCGATGAGATTTTATTAACCCAGTTACTGGCAACACTGGTCGGTACTAAGTGGACTCATAATCTCAGCATACAGAAACTTCTCAAACACACAATAAGTGTCGAACACAGAAAAATATCTTACATTCATTTTAAACAATCAAAACTAGATTACTCAGAGGCAAGTCAACTTGTAAGACTCCAAAACGAGTAAGTGAATACCAGGAAACGCCCAAAATTTTAATACGAAAACCTAGGAACTTTTCCAAATGTTAGTCAGACTTATAAGCGAACCAAGTGCCATATTTTATCTTAATCAGTTCAGCCGTTTCTGCGTGAAGAGGGGTCTCGCATATAACAGTTCTCACTTCAAAAAATAAAATCTTATCGCACATCTACAGGTCAAGGTATTTAAATTCGAAAGAACGATGCAAATCGAATGACCTTGACGCTCATATTTTAAAATTTCATAAAACTAGCACATAAGTTAATTAAGTACGACTATTGAAATTCGTTTTCAAACTAAAATCTTCTAATACCCAAACTGTGATACATATTTCAATTACCTAAATACCTTAATTTAAACTGAGTGGGAGTTTTTAAACAGGTTACAACCCTCCTAAATATATTTAAGGAATAAAGATTTTCAAACCCATTTCCATTGATACCCACCTTTTAATAATTCCCCAAATTTTTTCAAAATGTGACAACCATATCCAAACATTCTAAATTTTTAAACTAAAGTTTTTTCAACATTCTTTAACTTGACATGAGTATTTTCAGATTTAAAATAGTTTGCGTATAAGTTAATAAATTCGACTTTTTAAACAAGTGGCAAACCTCTTAAAAAGTAGTTTCAAGTAGTATCTCTTTTACTATTTTATCAAATTTAACGAATGATGTCTCATTTTGAAGGGGATCAGTTTCCGTACTTGCGAAAAATAGTCACCCTGTTCAAATTACGATATTAACTAAAAAAAAAGGGGGTTAAAACCCCTGAAAGCACTGTATCCGGTTAATAAAGCGCTATATCGTCCATAATACTCCATCCAATTGAATGATTGAAACACCATTTCGAAGATCAGCTTCACCACTTGAGGTAAAAATAAAATCTTTATAATAGGGTTTCCACCCGCTTAAAATTTTCGGGACTTAAGGACGTATCGAGTAAAATATTACAACGCATTCAGAGAATAAAAGCATTTACATAAATACAATCTTAACCAGAAGTAGAAATTCTGAAAAGGGTTGCCAGATATTTAAAAACTGTATCTATATAATCTTGCATACGTAATATTGAGCATGGCTCTTAGAATGGATTGTCCTACTTGAGCTGTCTTTTTTTTGCGTTTGCCTCTTCCCATGGAAAACAGAAAACATTTTCCGATTAGAAAATTCCGGAAAAATTTATTTTCCTAAATTTTGTACCGGACATTTTTTTAATTCCAAAGTTCAAAATTGTATCACTGCTTATCAATTATGTAGGTTAGGTTAGGTTATTACCGATTCCATTTGCAGTTGCCGGATTTGAAAAATTTATGATGGAAGTTTGATTAAAAATACAAAATCGGCCTTATCGTTACTTTCATTTTCCTCGAACCGGTTAAATTTTTACTTTTCGTTTCCGTGTATTCACTACGGGCGGATGAAAAAATGTCGGGCGAAACCCACGATATGGCTGGATGAGAATATCTGGCGTGGTTGGATTGCTTCGAAGATATTTAGTTAGAATTTTCCGACATTGGTCTTTTAGTGTTCGTTAACCATTCGCCGATCAAAATATGAAACATTCAGGAGGAACAAGCACCTTAACAACTAAAACAAATTTATTTCGTTGGCAACTCTGATATGAAAATTGATCAGTTCTGTGCTATGAAACGCCAGATCATTGGAAAATCGCAAGAACTTCGTCACGGACACAATGATTTGGTTAGGTGATTTAAAATGGCAATGGAAGATATGCCTTCTGACGACCACAAAACCATAATCAGGGCAGATAAATTTGCCAATGGAAATCATTAAGTGAATTGTTGGTGAAAGTGTGGTACCAAACTTTTCCAGCAAAAACTAATTTTGAGCGAGACGAAGTTCACCAGGTACGCTAGTATTTTAATAATTTATTATTAAATGGGTGACAACACTCTCTAAATACCTCAAAAATATTTTTAGTGTTAAAACTAAAGATTTTTTAACACTCTTTTGTTTCGCATATTTTAATATTTCATTGTATATAAGTTAACTGAAGTCAACTTTTCAAACAGGTGTCATGTTTGAGCTGCTTGGTTGAATTGGAATTGTGGGTTCTGATTTCTGTGGACGGGTCTAACCCCGCAATCCCAGCCATAAAACGATTCGAAACCGGTCTGCCCCACCGTCCCTCGTGATACGATCTCCACTGCCGCTGAAGCCCCCTCTATCTCCTGTAAATGGCGTTCTGACCACTGCCCCGCCCGAGCTATAGCAGTAGTTGGAGCAACCCTTGTTGATTTTGGAGGACCACCCTCTTTACTGTTTTTTTTTAGTTAAAATTATGGGACAATGGAGGTTCGCCTGCACAGAGGTCGGTTTGCATAGGTGAGACTGGACAGAACCCTAAGTAGGCAAGTAACCGGAGCACCCCTTCTGAGGCTGGGCTAGTTATTATTCTAGTATTCAGCCAAGCGGGTCCTCTAACACCATTTTTTCAAGAGGTTAACACCTCCGTTGATTCTTGGCTTGATTTTTTGGCAGGCATTCTTCGTTACGTATATTTTTCTGCCGTGCTTAAACACTTTTACCGCAGCAAGGTTCTCCACCTATAGAGGGTTGCTTTGACGGCTGCGCCATTTACGATTGCTTGTGCGACCTCAAGTGAAGCATGATCCTTTCTTCTTGAGAGCCACTGCTTGCCGCGCTAGACATAGCATGCGGGCTTCTATACTCTTCCGATTATTCTCTGATTGCAACTTTTATGCATATTTTCTACCAGACTATAGCTCCATAAGCCTTGTCACTCATGATGGGTTATGACAAAAAATGTTGCACATCGTTAAGGCTGTTCCACGGTCAACTGGCTATAGCAAATTAGCTGTCTGCATTTTGCAAGGGTACATTTTCAAACTTATATTCGAAATACTCTGACGAGACGACCGTGAAAGGGCTTATCCTGTCATTCGTCCCGTCACCCGTCTGATTGATGTTATTTGGTCTTCCGTCATAGAATCGTAAACATACTGTGTGGTACAAGCAGTTTGAGGTCTTCAACTGGGCTCCCCTGTGTATCCAGGCTCTTTAGGTTGAGTGGCTGAACGCGTTTGGCGACCAGGAAAACTACAAAGAAAATCGTGCTATGCCAAACTAACAGGCAAATTTTTCCGTTCAAAAAATAAATGTCATAAGTGGGCTATTTGAAAGAGTTCTTCCATCTTTTCATAGAGGGGACTTATGTAACTAATCGATGTAACAAACTAAATTCGGTAAACGTATTTTCCTTGGTTGAGGCTAATTTGAATCGACAGCTTTTTGTTTCTAAATAGCAAGTAAATTGGTATATAGAGTTCTATGTTTTGGTGGAAATAAGGGCGGAAAAAATAATACCCGAAACATTACAAAAGGAAAGAAATTCTGCCATGCCCTAGACACATTGACACAAAATCCTTGATGAGTTATATCAAGAACATTGCTTTGCGTAGTCTACGGCCTTTCAGCACATTTTCTAGAGCACTAATTTCACTGCATACTTATGCAATTTACTTCAGGCTCGCAGAATTTCTACAGCAAACACCAGAATGTAACCATAAAAAGGGTTAGAAATTCATGCAAATGTTTGTACGAAGAAACGCGAAATACAGAAAAAAGGTTGAAAATGGAATTTCGCCAGTGTTTCTTCAATGCCAAATGTGGTGTTCAACAACCAAGACCAGTCAGCAACAAACCCTTTTATTAGCAACAAAACAATGCCTCAAATAACCTATGGATTGACAACGTCCATGGTAACGTCACGGTGTAAGCGTCAAGTAGAACAATGCAGAAGAAACCGAAAATAGCGCAAGTCTTTTTTCCATGTGTTCTATACATAATGTTATTGGGCATCCAGTCCTTATATTCAGCGCATACATGGTTGTCTTGAAATGTTGCTGCAGAAACAGGCGTGCACACGTAAAAACAGACAGGTAAGGCGGCGGTCGACTGCAACTGATTGACTACGGCGATTGCATAAAACAAATGTGCGCCCATCAATCAACATGTCAAGACAGCGACAGTGCGACAGAGCGGCAATGTGGCAGCAAAGCAATGCAACACAATTCAATGCTTGGTTGCATGTGAAGCTTTTTTTATTTAGTTTAATGTTGCGCTGCATTTTGTTATTTGACAGCAGTAGCGTTACGGCGTAGAGGTGAGGCAACAAAAACAGCAAATATTTTACTTTTGTTACTTCTATCGGTGCAAAGAGGAAATTTTCGGAGCTTAATAACATTTTTTATTATAAATTTTATTTAGTGTAAGGAAAAATTATTACATCTTTAGGTACTTTTTCAGTTCATCAATTTTTCTCTATGCTAACGCATTATTTGCATATGTATGTATGTATATAAGCGTATGTATATGTATATTATAGGTAGTTTTTTAATTCATCAATCAATGAGCTTAATCTCTAAATACTATTCAAAACAAACTTTCCATCAAAAAAATTTATAATGTTTCAAAAAAATTAGTAAATTAGCAGTTGGCGTATACATTTCTGACCTTTTGTAAGCGTTCTTGCGAACATTAAGCTTTCAACTGTTTCGACATTAAGCCTGTTCCTGTATTGATTTTTAATCCGATTCATGTCTGAAAATTTTCTTTCGGCAGCAGCACTACTGTGCGGTAAAACAGCTAACCATCCCAAGCATTCTAGTCCTCCATCAATCCCCTGCTTTGGGAAATAAAAAAAGGAATGTAAAAAAGTAGAAAATAAAATTATAGTTAAAACACTAAAAACACGCTATTACATCAAGAACTAAAAAGTATAAAATAATTTATAGATATAGCGATACCGTTTAAGAAGAATAGGAAGTTCCTTAACTTCCTTTAACTTTTTTAAATTAGCTAAAAATAGGATTAAAGTGACTGGCCCGTAGTCATAGTCAAAATAAAGTCCACTGTAAAGCTTGTTCCAGCTTTTTGATAAAATTTTCAATGGGATATCTGTAAAAAAAAAACTGCTACAAACTTTACAGTGGACTTTATTTTGACTATGACTATGGACCAATAACTTTAATCCTATTTTTAGCTAATTTAAAAAAGTTAAATTATATCAAGTTAGGGAGCTTCCTATTCTTCTTAAACTGAATCGCTATATCTATAAATTATTTTATACTTTTTAGTTCTTGATGTAATAAAAGCGTGTTTTTATTTTTTTAACTATAATTTTATTTTATTTTCTACTTTTTAGGCTTTTGAAATCTTGCAATTAATATTATACTGTCTGTATATTTCTCATTCTGTCCATTTCTTTCAATACATCGTTATTGCATAGCTTCTTTCCAGTCAGTTTCGAGTTATCCGATTCCTCTATCTGCAGTCCTTCTAGCGATCTTACTCTGCTAAGAGCGACTTAGGCTTGACCGTTTGCGAACAGCTTTGATCCTAGGTATACAACAGCGTAGTCTACAATACTACCTTGCATCTTACGCACTGTTGATGCCCATGATAGAATTTCTGGTAACATTCTTCTTTCAGCGGTTCCGTAACTTAACTTTGCCGGCCACTGTATTGACTTTGGCTGTATTACATGTATGCCTTCATTTCCAAAGTTTACACGTATTGATGGTATATCTTCTGCATACATTTCATCTCGTCTAAAATTTGGCCAGATTTAAATAGGTAATACACATATTCTGAATATAAACCAAATCGGAGCACATATGCCGATTTTTTAATTATATAGACTCACGTTCCACATAACTGCCAACATTTTTTGTGGAGTTATTTATTTTCATGTAAGCAATATGCATTGTAAATGTGAACTTATTCGGATCATAAATACGGGTTTTCCAAATATCGCGTCTACTGCGCAACCTATCGGCAACATTTTTTGTGGATTTAATTCTTTTCATGCAGGTAATATATGTTCTAAATATAAACCACATCAGACTATAAATGCTGGTTTTCCAAATATCGCGAATCCTGCGCCACCTAGCGGACTAAGTCATCCTTTATATTACATTGTCCTCGAGTTCTGAGCTAATTTTGAAGTTTCAACTCTGCAGCTCATCGGGAAGTTTGTTAAATATTGATTGCAAAGTTCCAGGACATACATACATACATACATACAAGTTAAGTTAAATAACAGCTTGAAAAAAAAAAAACAACTTCTGTTCAACTTGCTATACAAAACCGTGGTGGCTATTGAGCAAAAATTTATGAAGTTACCATATTATTTTGTAATAAATTCTAAATGTGAATGGATAAAAGTGATAAAAATCGGAGCATATTTTAGGTTAAGCGGAGTAGGGAGTAGATTTTAAATTTAAAAGAGAAATCGGAGTAAATCTACTCCGATCGGAGCAAAGTCCAGACGTTGCTGCTATCTACTTATGTTTTTTAATATTTTTCTGCTTTTGTATTCCCATTGTTCAAGCTGTTGACGAACATAAGCAGAGTTGATTGAAATTGCTCAATGCATGGATGTACATGGGTATGTGGAAATACTGATGTGCCTATGTTTAAGTTCTTTCTTCGCCACATTTTTTCCACTTCGCGAAGTGTTGATTCATATGCTAACAACTTTGTTAGAATATCTGTTCCGCGCCTGACTGGCAAACAGCAAATTTATTGTCATGTTCGCAATAGACAGCAGCAATCAGTGTGAGCTGAAAAATGGCATAAAAGGGAAATATCGACAAAATAATCTACACAAGGCGAGAGAGAGTTGTTGGCAGGAAATTTTTTTTTTGTAGTTTTTAAAAGAGGATTTAAATTTGAGTTTTGCTGAATTTCAATAGGAAACTATAAATATTTTATTTTGTTCAATTAGTTTAAAAAGTTTGTAATGTGGAATTACATATTGGCCATATTTTTAGCAAAGCAAATAAATATGCACACAGAAGCAATATAATAAGTTACCAATATGTTTGTAATAACTTTAATAGTCTTGTCAGACAGATTGTAATGTACCTACCTGGAAAATTAAATCGCCTAATGCAAAATACTACCAGACGACTGTGCAACAAAGAAACTAACGATTTTCGTGCAGGGCAAATTAGTTAATAAATATTATATCATCAGACCCTCAGAAACCGACGAAATTCTGCACACAGAAAGCGTTATTTTATTTAACCCTCTAGTAGTCCAATTTTTTTATGAGTTGAAAAATTCAGGAATGGATGATTTTACCACGAGAAATCCAAAAATTATGTCCATTTCCATCTGTGGTAGTAACTTTTTCCTACAGGGGAGAAAAACCAAGACCGTCTGGAGACGGGCTCGCCGATATACTGAAAAATTTATTCCGTCTCCAGACGGTCTCGCCTGATAATGACAAAATAGTTATTAACAAAAAATACAATTACCAGTATGAAAAAGTGGAAAATTTCTTTTATCATTAAAACAAGAATTGACACTTACAGCCCGATTCTGTGCACTTGATAAATTGAAAATCTTTATAATTTGTCATTTTTTTATTATTTATCAAGAATTGGTATTCTAGCACAGAAACCAAAAGCTTTTTTCTTGATAAATTATCAAGATTGAAAATGCTATTGACAAATTGAAATTTCATGTGAAATGTAGACATTTTGTATATTAATAAATTTGTTTCTAACAATTAAATACTCCATGTGCCGGCATTTGAACCTGCGACACACGGAATTATAGTCGACATCTCTAGCTACTCGGCTACGACAGTCAAAAGCTTTGTTGCTTTTAAATCCATATTTTTCATATGTGACAATGAAATCAGTTCCACACATGTGGAAATCAGTTCCACTTATGTGGAAATCGTAGAGCTTTTTGTTTTATAAATATTGACACAGAATACGAGGGAAGCTTTTACTTGATAAAAATCTTGATAAAATTTCTTTACAAAAAATTTATCAAGAAAACACAGAATTGGGCCGTTAGAGTAAACAAATTAAGTTTTAGACTTGCATGATGGTCATTTGGATTTTTTTAGATTTTCTGTCAACAAACATGGGATAGTGGCTGGTCTGATCCAAACGAGCTTTATCTGGGGGTATGTAGGATTTAAGTGACGGTTTTCAGTAACAGCAACAGTCGTTTTATACCTCGTTCTTCAGGAGCTTTGTATTTACATGATACCTTTTTTCAAATGGTTGATTTAAAAAACATGCCGATGTTCAAATAAATATGTTGAGGGTTGGTTCAAAAGGTTGCATAGACCGAGATATTCATGGTTCTGGAAATGCCGTATGAATATCGTATGTTGGTTGTGCAATCGTGCGATCGGGTCTTTTTCAAATGTGGTACTTTAACTAAGTCCGGCTTCTTTAACAATAATAATATGCAATTAGTTTTTGAAGCTGTGACACGGATTTATATCTCTTGTTCTTCTTTGGTTGAAATAGCGTTCAATATCTCTCCACTAAGTGCTAAAACTAAATCAAGATATATAGTGGTATATAGTATGGATCTGCATCGAAGTCATCAACCGTATCATCATTTTCGTCATATGCACCAGACCCCACATTTAAACCAGACACACACAAAAACTCATTACCCTGTGGTGTAGTAGCAAGCAGTGAGCCATTCCACTCCGCAGGGCCTAGGATCAAGACCTGATCATAGCAACATCCCAAAAACAAATATATATAAAAAAGGATTTTTTAACAGTATATGTGTAAGCGCCAATTTATTATTATTATTACGACTAACTTTTATTTTGTTTTCAAAGTCATTGCAGTGCTCAACCGAAGAAACCTGTAGTTATGTGTGAAATTTGTTTCACTTTCAACAAAAATTATTGTGTAAAAAACGAAAAAAACACTTACCTTAGTGTGAAAATTTGCTAAGTCCACTTTTTATGAAAACTCATATTTTAATATAGGAAGCAAGGGATATTCAGACAGTATCGTTCCGAAAACGATTAAAAAGCTCATTTATCCGAACAAAGTAGTAATTATAGGGGTATAGTTAATCTAAAATAAGTATAAAAACCTACTGAATCAAAAAAAAAATCTCTTAATTAACACTTATAAATACCCAGTTTTTAGTTACCTCAAAACAAATTCACTTTTTTTTGGCGGCATGACCATGTAAAAGAGTCGGTTAAAATAAACGTAAAGTAGTCGAGGCATAGTCGCACCGGGTTCAAAAATAATGCATTTATAGTTTTATTTAGTTCTCTACAGGGTAATTTCTTCCTTTGACATACATATTTTCAGCTTTCTATTACACAATATTGGCATACGAATCGGCAGTCCTGTCCGCAGACGGTCAAATATGCAAACGGGGGTTTTATATATCGGCAAGCCGGTCTGTAGACGGTCTGCGTTCGAAAGCAATTTTCCCTATTTCGGATAGTCACACAATTATAAAACTTCTATCAAAATACTGTGCTTTTAACCACGAAACCCACTGACTTTTTTTTTTTTGTATCCAAAAATGTTACAAAAGAAAAAATTTCTTTAATTACGAAATTACTAAATAGCAAGAAATAAATAATTTTAACCGTGTCTTTCACAATCTGTAATTCAACTGCCGATTAAAATAAAACGGATTGACATAACGGATTAAAATTTACATCGCCGTCGATCGTGCCTTACGAATATAGAAAAACAATTATTATAGGTGCACTAAAGCCGTGTTTAGTTAACGACCGTCTGCAGGCGGTTCAGCCTACTAGAGAGTTAAGCTTGAAACCATCTTTAGCGTAATCACGTTGTGTTGTATTGCTACCCGCAATGTTCGAAGGCAAAGATGTTTGTGGTAAATAATACCAAAGAAAAACAGTGACTCTTCTCACGTTTTACTAAAAACTTAACCGACCTACTCCTTCGATTAGCTGTATGCATCCATTACACAAATGGAGGGACATATATGTAGTACTATGTCACTTCCTACCGACAAATGCGTTTTTTTATGAATAGCTCTTTCATGGCAGAAATATTCTCGAAAATTTTCCATTGCAAGCTTTACCAAGGGAAAGTTCTTCCCCCAAAAGATTGCGTAATAAGTAAAAAAACAATAAATCATTTCTTTGATTTCTTATATGCCCTTTCCAACAAACAATTATTTAAATACTAGCTTATACCCGAAGGTTTCACCCCGCGCTTTTATACAAATAGGAAAAATAATTTAATGAT
>NW_023458560.1:15729709-15741112 GCF_013731165.1 Rhagoletis pomonella
TTTGAAAAATTGTCCTTCATTTTGAATCCATATTTATGGTCACCGTACATATAACGGTAATTTAGAGAAATACAAAATCTTCGATAAATCAGTAAATATTAAAGCTAATTTATTCAAAATTGATGCTTGCAACAATTCTTTACCAAGATATACGTTTATGGTAAAATTTTGGAAAATGGGCGTGGCACCGCCCACTTATGATCACATATAAGTATATCGGTAACCGTTCTACCAATTTGTACCAAACTCGGTATTTTTATTGTGCTTGCCACATAAAATCAAAATGTTGAAAATTATTGAAATCGGACTAAAATTACGGCCGCTTTTTATATAACGGTAAATTTCAGAAATGCTTGAAACTTCAATATTTCGAAATTGAAGGACGCTAATTTACTCAAAATGGATACACCCCGGCTTACCATCTAGCGGTAGCTTTCGGAAAGGTGAAAAAACATATATTTAATACTTGCGCCTTTCTTATTTAATGTTCGGCTCCGCCCGAACTTAGACTTTCTTACTTGTTTTTTTTTTTCAAATAGCGGTCGCTCCTCGGTAGCTAATGGCAAACCTTCGAGTGTACTTCTGGCATAAAAAATCTTCTTCAGAGGTAGAGTAAAGATGTAGATCTCTTTATTTGTTTTACAACATCCAGAAGCAAACCCGAATTGGAGGAAAAGCTCGGCAAAATAGATAGAAATCGTTTAAGCGCCAAATATGCATTTATTGAAATCAAATATTATATATTTACTATTCATCCCCAAATAACTCAGGATATAGTTTTAAAACTATTTAGGGGGTTCCCTTAAATTTTAAAAAGCCTTGAAAACTTCGAAAAACTTAAAAGCTTTATTGAGAGGTCAAGATTTATATGAAAAGAAAAAACCGCTTTGTTCGTTAAAAAATCCGGTTTGTTCGACAATATATCGAATAAACTATTACAGACAGCGATTGGAGTTAGTGGAACATGAGTTTTCAACAGTTTTAGACGAAAAATGATTTTCGTTTGACAAATTTTACATGGCCGAAAACACAAGTTTTAGGCCGAAAACCAATTTTAACTTCGAAAACCTTTTTATGATGTTGGTCCGAACATGGCATTAAAACTGTCTGTAAATTAATTTCAGTGTTTATTAAAACCTAGGATTTTGAAGAAATACCCAACTCAAGAACACTACATTTTAAAAGTGCTGTAAGTACTCTGTGAAGACACACAAATTTTAGGTGGGCTGTCCCCATAAACGGAGTTTCAATGATAGAATATACTGTTCTACAGTCTCGGTTAATTTAATCCCCGCAAAGTTTAACCAAAAATTGTGCATTTTTTTTTAGTTCAATTCACCGGGAATCACTGAATGTCTTTTTGTGGGTCCTTCTGTTCTTCCGCTGGTACTTATATACTCGACTTTCCATGAGAGTGTGATATAGATTATTTTTTCATACCTGTGAACATAAATTTTATGTAAAAACTTTATGAACCTTTATGTACGCAGGTATTAAAAACTCGTAACTTCTACAGTTTTGCTGTTTCCATTGTACCCTTTGTGACAAACCATCTCACAGTATTTGCAAAGAATTTGGCATCAAACAAATATGCGCCAGGTGATCCATGTATAACTACTCCTATTGGTACAAGTGGACGTATTTACTTGCTATTATTAAAAAGCTGTCATTTATAAGAATACGTTTTTTTATGACCAAATTACATTAAGGGGTTTACATTTCTGATCGAAGGAAAAAATATCTCGTAAAAAAAACTTATTTAAAGTTTTTATGTTTCTTATGTTTAGCATCAAACATATTACTGACATAATTGGCTAACAAAAGTGCCAATAAATTATATGGTGTACCAATTAATTGCATGTGCACACACTCTTAACGCCCAATTAAAACCAACTGATCTTTCATGTCGTTAAATTAAAAATGCGTTGGTATTATAGGCAAATGAAATTGCTCTACAAATCTTAAGAACAGAGGGAATGTGCGGAGTGGTCAGAAAAAAATCTGGCATCCGATTTCCTTAGATTTTATTGATTGTAATTGACAATTTTATTACCCGAAGGTTAATCAGACACAAAACCTCAACAACAATTTAAGATCGTAAAATTGTAAGTGTGCAAGTTTTGGTGTCTTCTTGTTAACCACACATTTACCCGATTTGCAAATGTAATACATAAGCGTGCGCATATGTGGGTCTCACAAGAACACACCGTCAGACTACAAAAACTAAAGACTTAAGAAACAAACCTACGCCGTCAATTTGCCTTTGTGAGAGACTGAGTAAACCGAACAGTTCAATTTATTTAAATTAGTGTCTGCACATTGGATATGGTAGGGAAATATTTAGTTCCAAGCTGTAAAATTCGCACGTAATCTAATCTAAACGTGCAAGCAATTTGTAATCGCATTTAAATTTTCACTTTGGAGTAATTTTAAAATCACAGTTAACGGAAATGCACAACAAGACGAGACCGCCTGTGGTAATGTACTCAATTTTCGAACAGTCGTTTATTGACGGAAATCAATTCGTTTATTCCACACGCCTTAATCACAGAGAATGCTAAGTGGTACAAAAATGAGTAAAATGTAAACACAGCGTAAATAGACAGAGAAGGAAACTTTTGTATATTTTTAAGAAAAGCGGTCATCGGAGAAACATGTTGAGGCTTAGTGCGGCAAAATTCAACGACATAAAAGTGAACTCATTTAGTGACATAAAGATTAGAATCACGTATACATAAATTCGCGTATGTGCGTAGCAAGTGACACCAAATGCAGCACAGACCAAATGACTTCGCATGCTAAATAATCCAGAGGAATGCGTGGAATTAGTGCAGTGACAGCTGCTGGACGCGCCAACCAAGCAGCAGCCGCGTCCATGGTGTCAGCCGCCATCAAAAAGTCGTAAGAAAGCGATTTGCGCTACAGCAGCGAGTCAGATTAAAGTAGATGGTAAAACATTAGCGATTACTGCTTTTCAACAGCTGGTAGCGTTAATCTATTTTTGTTTTTACATCAACTTTGAATTTTCGTTATATGTACATATCTAACATTCGCTACTGAGCACCAACTCGTTACGGCGCGCTAAAAATATGCATGTATGTATGTATATCCGCCTGTATGTTTTTGTGCACATCGATCGTCATAAATCGAAATGAATTTCAATTCGGATTCAGGTCACTACTATGTTGACTTGGTATTTCGTTCAGGCGCATGGCTGCTGTTCCAGTTATTAATGTCCAAGTGATGAAAATATAGTATTTATCCTGTTTTTGAGTAGTAATTTGTGCCAGTTGAATTTAATCGGAGTACACAAAATTTCACTTTTAAATGCTATATAAGATCGGATGTTCGGTAAACAGCTTGTAATGTGGATATAAAAAGAAAAATAAAAACTTCAACGCATTTAGTTAACCAAAAAGTTGGGTATTTTTAGTCAGTAAGCATCTCCAATGAGAATGAAATCCTTTAAATAAAAAGGAGAATATAAAGATAACATTTTTTTTTTATTATGAAGTGAAAATAATTCTTGAATAACCATTTGTAATTTGATGATGCTACAAACATACATATGTACATATTAGAGCTCGGGCAATTCGGTTAATCGATTAACCGAATTATTCGAATCTGACTGAAGTCGACTACTGTTAATCGGTTAGCAATATTCGAGTAGTCGAAAGCTGTCGACTATTCGGTTAACCGTTAATTTTCGGTTAATCGAATATTTTAAGTTCGAGTTTTTTTTTGCATTTACAGATACATATACATATATGAAAAGTCTTGTTACATTCGTAGTACATATATAAGATGGCATGTGCAAAATTAAGGCAAACTTTTTTTGCAAGAATGTGCGCTAATTATTGAAATGTTATTGGGAAATATTTTAGAGACAATGGCTAAAGCAATACCTACCTCTCATTTTCGCGATTTTTGTTATGGATTTTTGTTAAATGGTTGTTCAGTGAGGATGTAGAGGAGGTGTGGCACAAAACTGCACCACATATGGAACATGTTACTTCCTTTTCGTCCTCTGTTTTTTGCGAAAAAATCCCAAACCAAGCTCCTTTTGCGTCCGCTCATTTTTTGTATCTGAATATACATACATATGTGTGCATGTATGTATATATTTAAATAAATTTTTTTTCATTTGTCAAAGAAATTTCAATGAAAGTTCTGTTGCTGAAATTCGATTTGCTACAATGCTCGAGGAGTCGAAGCAAAGCAACTATTCGAATAATCGAAGGCGGGCGACTATTCGAATACCATTAACCGACTAATAAGCATGCGAACGGTTACGAATCGAATAATCGGTTAACCGATTAGTCGAATAGTCGGATAATTTTACGAGCCCTAGTACATATGTACATAAATATGTAGCTTCAGATTAGATAGATCGGACTTACGTGTAAATTCTTAAAGAGAAAGTATAAAATAATGGTATACAGATTTATAATAGAACCCCTACTAAATTATTGCCCAACTATATTATTCATAATTAATGAAAGCGAGATTTATAAATTGCAAAAGCAACAGAACCGAGCAATGAGATTTATTCTTAGAAAACGTTGGCGGCCCTCAATTGGTTAAGTATTAGGCAAAAACACTTCTATTACACCAGTGCTGCTCAAAATTTTTATATTGAAGTGAAATCACAATACATCTATGTCCACTGAGATTATTTTTTTTTTGTAATTTAAACTGAGCTAAAAAGTACAAGTTTATTTTTATATTGTACGATTAGTGAATGAAAATTGTTAACAATGGGAGTCTTTACATACATATTTGCGAAAAATACAGTTAAGAAATGATAGCGACCTAGTGGCTGAAAAGTCCCAAAATTTAGTGGGAGGAATCCTTGGACATATTTACAACATATTGCAAGCTCAAATTTTACATTTTCATTCGTATCATTGGGATACTACTCGCATATAAAAGTCCCATTTTAAAGCGTTAATAAATGATAGCACCAATGAAGCAATATGCAATAAAATTTAAGGAGGGCACCTTAAATCAAGCGTAGACAGGAGATAAGAGTCTCTCCAACATTAATTTATAATTTTATTTTATTTTTTGCGCGAAGTTTGCCGCACATTTATTAGCATTTTCCGTCAAAGTCACGAAATTTATTTTTTCTGCAATCCGACGTTGGAAGAATATCTGCAATCCTATCAATTTTACGCGGTGTGATGCTTCCAGGGATCTGCATTGGATTTAGGTTGGAAATCAATCATTTTCTATATCCCCTTTGAAAATTACCAAAAAGTTTTGATGGCAGGTTACAAAATGGCAAGTAATATTTCGTCATTCGTTTAATAATTACAAAGCACAACATACACTGGGTACGCTTCGCACTCAAAATTGCAAAAAAGATCTCGCGCTTCCACACTTTAATGAACGCCATGTGTTTTTGTTTTAATAAATTTCGTTTTCGCGTTCAGTAATTACGAATGTTAAATCAATTAAAATATAAATTTTTTTTTCAGTGCTGACATATTTTGTATTATTTTTTCATTCTAAAACTGTTTGTGTAAATTTGTACATTTTACTGGAGTGCCTTAGCTTAATATGCGAGGGCGTTGGCTTTGCCCTTCCATATGAAACTCAGGCACTTTCATACGAATTGTGTTTATATGTCAGGGCGTACGGGAGGGCGATACATTTTTTTTTTAATATTTAAAGTGTAGATTTGTATATGTGCCTATACTTCAGGGCAAAACAAAAACAAATGTGCTACAAGTGCTTATGGTGTGAGCAGCTCTGTATTATACTATGAAATTCGTTAAAAACATTATAGATGGTAACCTGCCAGAATATTTAAAAGGTAGAATAAAGTATGGCAATGATATACATAACAAAACCACCCGTAAAAAAACGACTTTAACTTACCCATGTTTAAATGTGAGTCTGATAAGAGTAATCTCTATTGTAAGGGTCTAAAATGTTATAATGAATTACCTAATAGTATTACCCAATGTAAAAACATAACTGAATTTAAAAGAAAATGATTTGCATACTGTAAGACTGTTTGAATATAACTAATGTGTTCTATCTCTATCCTCGCTATGATCCTGTTGCCATTTACTTTTGTCCCGTGAAATTTTAAATGTATGTATATAAATAAATTCTCTTACAAATAGTCCTATTAGGCTTTAGTATTGCATTTTTAATACTAGGTTAGCTTACAATTAAATATTGTTATGAGCTAGGTTCAAAAGAGCTGTAAGAAATAAATTAATAAATAAATAAATAGGGATTTGAGTAGCAATCAAGGTATATTGAGCAGTTAGAAGTAGAGGTAGAAAACCATCGATAGCACTATCGTGAAAAGTGTTAGAATAAAATTTAGAAATCGACGTACATTCAGTTTTCATTCGCTTTTCGTATTTAGCAGAAATTAGTGGAACTCAACGCAACATTAGAAACTACCGAGTTCTGTGATCTTTCGATTGGTGGGCTGAAGAAAAATTTACACAATACGAACACCGATCAGTGACAGGAATAGCAACCAATTCAACTACAATTTGCCAGCAGCTGCCAAAATAGTAGAGGCTGCGGTGCAGCATATATGCGTAAAACATGGTGCTGCAGTTGCAGATCCATCAACTAGCGCCCAAAGCTAATTCTTTTCATTTCACTTTGGTGCACGCATCGCACCTTTTAAATAGGTAAGTTGTTGTTTTTTTTGTTAACTGTCTTCTAATGAGAGCACATAGGCCTGCCACATTTAGATAGATTCCTTTGATGCTCCAGAACACTATAGAAGTTGTCCGATAACAGTTTTGGTGCGCACCAGCCACAGTATACTATAAACGCCACGAGTATCAGAATTTAAAAAAAAGAGTCACGCCACTTTGACTCTTCATAACCTCTACTTCTACGGTTTGCATTCGATTCTGGCCTCCAAATATTATCAGCTCATTATAAACTCAAACATGAGCAATCAACACACCAAACTTTGCATCATAAAATTAAAAAAATAATAGGAGAGTCACACTTTTATTTGCGAAAATTTCCCAATTTTATATCTGAGTAATATTCATATTTGGCTTGAAAATAAGAACGTGGGTCCTTTGTTTGGATTTACATAATTTACACATCATATATGATCTGATTTTGTTTTAGTAAAGGAGTGAAAATTATGTGTCCTAGTAAAAACTGTCGAGTCATGCGACAATTAGAACTAATATACCTGAATATAGAAATTCTGAATAATTGTTGGAACTAAAAAATTTGTATTACTTTTATATCTCAATACTGCAAAATTTTCCAGAAAATTACTTAAAAAAAAGAAAACCGTTTAATGTAGCAAGTTACTAAACTTTGTCTAAATCAGTGAATAGACTAAATATCGTTTTCATTCTCTTACGGCAGGTTTAGGAAAAGTGCAGACCTCACGAGTTTAGGCCGTAGGGACAGATGGTTAGTGTCGTCGTGGCATCGGATTCAAATTGGATTCAAAAGCAGTGTTGCCAAACATGGGCTTTTCCTACCAAAACTGGTAGGTTTTTTTCCATTTGGTAGTTTGGTAGGCTTGATTGGATTTTGGTAGGTTTCGGGACTACGAGTAATAGTTATTTGAGAAAAATAGAAAATATGTATCTCTAAACATTTTAGCAATTTTTTTTTTACATGAATATTTCACCGGTGCGTTCGTATAACGGCGGCCTTTTTATTGCCAATATACAATACGAACATCCATATAAACTTTATGGCGTACTTGAACCAAGATTCCAGGAAAGTCTGCCAATGGGCTTGTACCCAACCATATTCTGGGCGGAGGTCTTCGCAATCGAAGTCTGTGTTCGCGAATTTTATCGTAGAAGGTAAATGAGGCCAGAATAAATATTATGTCAGATATTCAGGCAGCGTTAGAAGCCTTAGAGTCTTTTAAAACGGCATCAAGGCTTGTGAACTCTTGAACCATCTGGGAGCCCACAATAGCGTACCGCTGTGGAGGGTTCAAGGACATGAAGGGTTTGAAGGCAACGAAAGGGCTGACTGTCTTGCAAAGAGTGGAGCCCAAATGCGTTTGCATAGTTCCTAGCCTTTTTGCGGTACATCTACAGGGATACACTGCAGACCTACCTAGGAGCTAGCTGGGAATTGCTGCACACTGGCGGAAGTCGAAGCGAATAAGATAATCAAAGAGATGCATAACTTTTCAGGAGGAACTCCGAAAGATACCTTGAACTTAAAACTCTTACTGGCTACCTGACAGCACACTGCAAGTTAACGTACCGATTGAATTAAAGGGTCTTTCTGTAGAGACTGACTGTAGGTTTTGTGGGCCGGTGAAGGAAACCCCAGAGTATATCCTGTCCATGAATAGTAGATTGATGCACCTTGGGGAAGGATTGTCTTCTCCATCTAAAATTTGGAACATGGCATCATCCAAAGCGCTGAGCTTTTTAAATAGCCTGATATTGAAGCGCTTACAATTAGGATTTAGCACAATATATCTTCCTAGGTCGCAACGCGGGTATCTCCGATGTAATAATAATAATATAGTCACTTGACACGAATAAAGACGCTCGGATGTTTTGACGGCGAAAAAGGATGCGTGAAAAAAATTTGCGAAAAAAGACGCGTAACCAAGGATTCAACATCATTCCGGAAAAACTCTTTGGGGAATTCGTCAGAGCTGTGTAAGTGTGAAATCATTTTCAATTTTAAATCAACAATTTTTTTCTATCCAGTTTTCATTACTTATTCTTCGCTTACGATTGAGGTTTAAAATTTTTGAATTTTCCATTCTCTCAAAGCAGTTATGAATTCACACATCAACATATTCATAGCAAGATTGAAAAAACCAATGCCCAATCAAAAAAAGGTTTAACACTGAATGAGTATTGAAAAGGCTGCAATCTTTTATGTGTGTGCATTCTTTAACTCAGTACCAATCATTAGTTCAAAGACACCCTGGTAAATAACTTTTTGATAAAAAGGAAGATTTTTGACAATTGCTCAATTGTAAAAATTCAAACCGGCGTTACCCAATTTAAGTTTTTTGGTAGAGGGGATTTTATATCATATGTTTGGGATTATATATAAAACAGTTGTATTAAAATTAACGTTTTAAATATAATTCATGTTTTATCTTGAAAATGTTTAAAATTTACATTAAATTAGATAACTACTTCGCATAAGGTTAACATTTAGGTTGATAAAATTTTAGTGAAAATATTTTAAAAATCTTAGTGTCTTTAATAAAAAAATAGCTCATCATAAAAATTGTATCGCCGTTCGGCGTCGGCGTAAGTTTGTAGGTCCCTCCCATTTGTGTGACAGCAAAGGCGCACGCTACAAATCGGAGGAGAAGCTCGGCCAAAACGTAGCAAAAGTGTCAAGGCCAAAATATGATTATTATAAATAAATTTAGTTTCAAACAGGTCGCAACCCTCTTCAAACACCTCAAAAGTATTCCCAATATTATTTAGTTGTGAACCCGCATGAGTGCGAAATTACCATTTTTTACCAGAATTTCCAGATTTTACCGGAAATCATACTTGGTTTTCTGGCAACTGAGAGGACAAATAAGAGAGTAAGTAAGGTCATCTCTTTGTCAGAAGCTACCTGGTGGTAAATTCTGGTAAATGTGTCAAAAGATCCGATGTAGTGTGTTTGACAACCAAATTGTAAACAAAAGAGAAGTGCACTCTGCTAATGCATGTTGAAAAGTAAATAATTCCTTGCTTGAGTGGATGCTAATGAGTTTTGGTTAAATTACAAAACGCTTAAAAAGGTATTAGCCGTCATTTTACGTTTAAAAACTTTAAAACTTTAACACATTACCACCCTATACTCTATATATGATTGACCATTGAACTAAATCGTTGTTTATTTGGGTAAGATTAAAATATATTTTACTATTCAATATTGGAGTTGGTGTGAAACAAAAATTAATAATTTATTGTTATGTATGCAAATGAGAACTACAATTCTGAGCTTATTGAGCATCTCTTAGTCAAAAACAAAGGCAATTTTGCTTGATCAAGTTTCGAATCTAAGAAGAAAATGTTTTTAACAAACAAAAGGTTAATAATAAAATTTGAAGGATTTAAGATATTGCGTATGGTAGCATGAAACGTCACAATCTTCTTAATTGTCAGGCAGTTGATATGGCTACGAAAAAGTGACAATGGAAACACATAGCTGAAGATTTCATACTTACAGTGGGATAAACTTCAAACCTCTAATATAAATTAGTTAAATTTAGTTATTATTTTTTTTAACAATTTTAAGTTTTCGTTTGGAATAGTTTTCATGAACTTATCTATTAGGAGATCTCTTTGGAAAATTACCGTACATCCGATATCTATTGAAATTTTGACATCCTCACTTTTTGGAAAAAGAAGTTCAAGATACAAGTTTATGTGCAAAAAATAAATTAAACAATAAAAGTCTCCTTATTTTTATGGAACTTATAATAGAAAAATTTGTATTTCATTACCCAGACTTTATGAATAGCCTACTCTATAAGTAATAGTAGAAATTCCGAATTAGTAAGTTCAGTCAAGACGTCATTCAAAAGTTTTGAAGAAAATCACTTTTCTCTTTTGTGAAAATTTGGGACTATCTTATGCGAGTATTGTCGACAAAATGTTAGTCTATGAATGACTAAAAATTAACGAATAAATGGTTAATCGCGATTAATGATTAAAATTAATTAAGCGATCGCTGTGGTGTAGTGGTTAGAAGTGCGCACTACCATTCCGCAGGGTGAGCGTCCGAGCCCAGTTCCGGCCAACAAAAAAAAGAAAATGTTTTTTGTAATAGTGGTCGGCCCCCGGCAGGAGTCGGCGTAAAACTGTAGGTCCCTCCCCTTTGTGCGACAACATCAAGGCGCATGCCACAATCGGAGGAGTAGCTCGGCCAAACACTAATATATGTCGATGGTCCTCTGCAATAACGGCACAATTCAAAATTTCAGGTTTAGAAAAATACATAATTTGAAAGCTTACAGTATGACTGCATATAATCCGGAATAATTACGTTCCAAGACATATTATTGCTAAATTACGAAACAAAAAATCTTTAATTGGCTCTACTGAGATATATGAAATTTTTAGTTGTGTCGATATGTAAGCTCGTTTCTATTATTATTAGTAATCATCAATACAATTTCAAATTACATAAACCCAGTCACAGCCCTTTTTTGTATTCGACGCTTCCAGAAATCACATAATACATAAAATAAATAAAAGCTGTTTTGATTAATATTACATAAACTGGAAACTGTTAAAAATAAGTGCGCTTGTGTACAGAGATTTTAGAACCTATTTAGTTCCTAAAATGTCTGTTTGCAACACATAACAATAAAAATGCACATCAAATTGCTAAGAATGATGAAGGAAATCGATTCAGACATGCCTGTTTAACTGGCCGTGCGTGCTCTAAACAAACACA
>NW_023458560.1:15741212-15743721 GCF_013731165.1 Rhagoletis pomonella
CATTTTGGTCGTACGTATCGGCTTTTGTGGTGTTGCCACATATATATATATATATATATATATATATACATATCTATCGCATACCGTCTTCAAAAAAGTCACAACTAATTGTGGTCTATTAACCAGGGACTGTAACAGTTACAACTTTTATTATAAAAATCGTTCTTTTATTATTTTAGACTTTTATTTAATAAGCCATTATTTCCGATTTTTTTCTATAAATCCAATTTTTATCGAAATAATTTGCGAATAATATTTATTTTTCATTTTTATATTATATGTCTTAGATAACTGTTATTGAAGACTTTTATTTATAAAAGTCATAGATCAAAATCAATCAGTTACTTTTACTTTTAAAAGTCATTAAAATAAATCATTCACTGACTTTTACTTTTTAAGTCATACTTATATATGTCATTTGTTTAGGGCGTAGTAAACTTTCGTTCTCCAACACCTTCTTAACTGTGAAAAATGATGATGCCTTATACGTGTGACTTTAAAAATAAGGATCGATAACAAAATCGATAAATATCCATAACAAAATCGATAAATATTGATAACAAAATCGATAAATATCGATAATAAAATCAATAAAAATATCGATAACAAAATCGATAAAAATATCGATAATAAATCGATAAAAATATCCATAACAAAATAGATAAATATCGATGATTATCGATAGCAAAATCGATAAATTTCGATAAAAAAAATTGATAATTATCGATAAAAAATTGATAAATATCGATAACAACATCGATAAAAATATCGATTATTTTATCGATAAGTCTCGAGAGTCCCGAAATTGTCTAAAATCCCAAAATAGTTCCCAGATTGGGTCTCTGTAGACACATATATCATTTCACCTTTAATTACCTTTATTTTAATCTTTCTTCCCCTATCTTTTTCTTTGTTTTTATCGGTATCTTCATCCTCCTACTTTGTCTTTACTTTTATGCTTATAATTTCATCTACATATTCCCCTTCACTTTGCCCTAATATATATAAGTTAAGTGTTTAAATTAACCTTGGTCTTCATCTTTGCCCTTATCTCTACGCATTTTTGTTTTTGGTTTTATTTTTGCCTTTGCCTTTATCCTTTTCTTTATCTATGTACGTACTCGCCTTTGCTTTCATTCTTGTATTGGTATTTTTCTAAGTGTTATTCTTTAACCTTTTATTAGAAAATTTTTGTTAAATTAATACCACTTGTTTCAGCCCCAACCATATCCGTTGCAGCATTTCCGTTGCACCATTTTCATTGCACCATTTCCATTACATAATTTCCGTTGCACCATTTCCGTGTGCAATTTCCTTTGAATTTGACAATTTACTCCCAACCAACCAACCGCCGCTAAAGAAGTTTCACTTCAAAACACTCTGTTCTCTTTGGCGGACGTCAAAGGTCAAGTAGAAGTTGGAACTTGTATGACGGGCCATTGAGAGCTCGGTTATATAGCTTAAGAAATAATTAGGGAGTTCAAAAGGTGTTGTATACTGTCGTATTGTTGTTTGTACTTGTATGTACTTGTTGTATGTACTTTTCGACATACAACAATACGATACTTACGACACCTTGTGAACCACCTAAATATGTTTTAAGACATGTTTATCAAAGTTGATAAATATGACATTTGACCAGTTTTGTTACACAAATACTCCCATGACCACAGGCAAAAATATTGGCTTTAATTTTTCATTTTGTTTGCCATATATTATTACATTAAACGAGCAATTCTTGTATATATATATGTATATATATGCATAGGGTTCTCGGAAACGGCTCTAACGGTTTTGATGAAATTTTGTACACAGATAATGTTTTGGATTTTAAGGTTATCTGAGTAGGCAATATCTCAGAGACGACTCGTATAAGCCAGGCGTAAAACTTCGCGTGCGCTGGGTTTGGGTCCCGCCACGTTAAAACCCCGCCCGATGAAAAGAAGCAAACAGCCTCGGATGAGACCCCCTTTTTTTGATGACGACCACGGCAAACGTATAAAGGACTATGATTTAAGGGTATGCACCTGGAATATCCGGACCCTTAATGGGGAAGGTGCCTCTGCCCGGCTGGTTGATGTCCTCGGGAAGACAAAGGCTGACATCACCGCCGTCCAAGAAATGCGATGGACGGGGCAAGGTAAAGTAAAGGAGCGCAAATTCGGTGTTGGATTCGTGGTAGGAGAGAGACTCCGTCGCCGAGTACTGGCGTTCACCCCGGTGGACGAACGTCTAGCCACAATCCGCATCAAAGCTAGATTCTTCAACATCTCGCTCATCTGCGCCCATGCCCCGACGGAAGAGAAGGATGAGGCGTCCAAGGATCTCTTCTATGAGCGCTTGGAACGTACATATGAGCGCTGCCCCCGACACGATGTCAAAATCGTGCTTGGCGATTTTAATGCCAAGGTGGGCAAGGAAGGGATCTTTGGCGCCACTGTCGGAAAATTCAGCCTCCACGACGAAACGTCCGATAACGGACTGAGGCTGATCGACTTCGCCGGGGCCC
>NW_023458560.1:15743821-15746929 GCF_013731165.1 Rhagoletis pomonella
GCGTTTTGTGTCATAGGTCTTTTGTTTTCCCATCAGTTTTTTTGATACGTACTTTATACATATACACGAGTATCCGTACATAAATATGTACTACATACATACCTACAAATACGTCACAAGGAAAATACAAATGCATCGAAAAAATACAAAAATCGGAAATTATAAATTTATCCTGAATCGGAATTTAAGGACCTTGAATCTGACCAATATAAAGTTGAAACAAGTTGGAGGAAATGCCGCAGACGAAATGTAGTAAAAATGTATATACAAATACTAAATTGACAACTACAATTACATCCATTTAAACCTACAAACATCCATATATATTTTATACGAGCACTAAAAATTTATAGGTGATTAACTCAGTGCCGTAACTTCTTACTTCCTTTTACAATCGCTCATTTACTTGAACAGCGTCATAGTCCAAAAAATATAAATTTTGAGCTGAGTGTGTTGCAAAAATTGCATAGCTGTATCCATTCCCAATTTCTCGCTAGAAAAAAATAAGTATTACAGCCCTATTCTGTATCGAATCGTTCGTGTTGCTCATCGTTCGTGATACAGAATAAGGCCCTTAGTTTTTCCTATGGGAATGTGCATACATATGTAAATTCAAAACCATAAAGCCGATTTACTCGAGTTTAGCTTTTTTGAGTTACGACACTTTTAAAGTATTTTTATGGCAAAGCTAATTTAAAACCTTCGACCAAAAATCTTTAGTAATTAAATGGGAATTAGAAATAAGCAAAACACCTTATTTTCTACGTGAAACGTCGTGTCACACATTTTCAAGCGTGCGCGTGAGTGGTTTTCATAGAAAAATCACGTAACTTCCGTGACCGTGCGTGATTGAAACTTTGGCTGGCGTGAGCGTGCGTGAGTTAGATTTTCCCTCAATTACGTAATTTTCACATATCGAGCCCTAACCGCCAAAAAGATGTAAGCCAAATTTTTTTCAAAATTTCCTTTTTGATGCAGAAATGTTTCTAGAGCTTCTAGATGCATTTCTGTGTCAGAATTAACTATTTGAAGAAAATGGCGCTTACTTCTTTTTAGCGTTTAGGACTCGTATGATGTATGTGTACATATTAGGGATGTACATATTTTCGCTTTTTACGATCCCGAGATTTTGCAGGAGGAAATTTCTTTAGATTTAAAAAAAAATTAAAATTTTCTGGATTCACAAGGACGAATAGGTAATGGTTTAAGCTGATAAAGTTAGAAGGACGAAAATCGAGGATGTTATCGATTTTATATAAGTCCTTAATATATAATTTTTTCAAAATCAAATATTGTGAAATTTCAAGGATAAAATTTTAAAAAGACATTTTCAACACTCACCAGTCCTTATGTACCAAAAAGTTGAATCTGTTTGAATTCTAAGGAATTTCCTCTTTAATTTGATGACAAAATATTATTATTTAACAAAAAATTGAGCTACTTATTTTAAAATTACATTGAATAAGTATTGATATGAATTCCTTTTTATACTCGTAACACGTACACATTAGCGCACACTAGGGGTGGGTTTTGGGGTTCAAACCCCCCCTAAAGCTAATAACCTCAAATACAATCTGTATCTTAAAGCTAAGAATCCAACTCTCAAGGAAATTATAAGAAATATTTATTATACTTTCTGTTGCTTGAAAAAGCGCTTTGCTTTTGCTGTAAATTTTCATGAGGGAATAAATATACGAGCATTTTTTTCTTGAGTGCTACAAACTGATTTAAGAAATTTTGGTAGAAGAAAATTTCTTTTCCATTTCTCGTCCGTCGTTTTATATGAATTTTTCGTTTTTCTTGAGAGTTCAGTTAATTTTTTCGGTATTTGAAATATTAATAAAATTTAGCAATCGTGAAAAATCACCATCTCTATCGAAAACCAGAAATCGAAAAAATAAACATAGAAGTGCAAAAATTCATGGAATCAATAAATTTATTTTTACTGACTCTTTTTTAAAATTTTTTATTAGGTACTTTTGAAAGTTGAGCGCATCTTGAGTTTATAGAACTTTTTATTAAGCAAGTAGTTTTTAAGGAAAGAACACAACCGACTTCAATTCTCATATTCAAATTTAGGGGTAGCGTTAATTTCTTCATGATCCAATCATCGGATCTCTAAAACAAATTACGGGACGAACCTTGAGGTACTAGCTTTCTAATAAAAAAAGGATTATTGAAAACGGTTCACGTGGTCCAAAGTTATGTATTCCGGTGAGATGATAACCTCCCTTTTTTTGAAGTCGGTTAAAAGCGTTTGAGTTCTGTTAATCTGTAAATAAAGTGCAGTTTATGAATTTTAAAGCGTTTATTTATTTATTATATACTGTACATAAAACTTGCATAAATGTATTTTAAAGAGGGTATTATCTGAGGCAAATTTTCAGTATTTTCCGGTGATATATCTTCAGAAATATAAAACCCCCCCCTAAAATATATTCCTGGGTGCGCCCCTGCACGTACATATGTACATATGTACGTATATCTGACACATGTAGAAAAATAATAGTGCGTTCATCTCAGGCAAGGCGTTTGGCCAAGCTTTTGTAACAATAGTTATGTATATGAAATTCTATTTATATAAATAAAGTTTCAATTTCCACATATTATATCAAGCAATAAACCAATATTGCAAAATGTTTTTTAATGCAATATTTCTGAAAATTTAGTTTTTCTTTAAAACTTTTTTGCGTCACTTTTTTACGTCAAGCGCCAACTTTTCTAACGTTGTTTTCTGTGGCAGAACATAATTTGTTCTACTTTATTCTACTATAAAAACAGACACAACAGATTGTCATAATTAACCAAAACCTAGTTTTAAACTTGCATCTTGGCTTATTTTTATTTCTGTGCATTTAGTAACTGCTTATTAAAAGAATCAATTAGGAAAGCTTACTGACGTAGATTAGTTGAATGGTTAGCTACCCTGCAGTGAAAAGCCAAACCAGTTAGAAAAAATACTAGTTAATTAACTAGCATGTGCCTACCAGTTCGACAATTTCGAAGAACTTAGGCGATCAGCGACATTTGCCTTTGAATTGCCAAAGCCAAAAATAAAACCCAATTAATTGCTTTTCTTACAAATGTCGGCTGTGGCGTCACGTGAAG
>NW_023458560.1:15747029-15759991 GCF_013731165.1 Rhagoletis pomonella
AAAAAACAAAACCCATAATATTTTACTTGTTTGTCAAATCTCTATAATTTGCCACTTCATCAACATTACAAATTAGCTAAGTATAATAATAAATACTTACATCCTTTCGTTGGTATGATGATGGTTTGGCCTCCGTCAAGTGGCACACCCTTCGCTTCATCGTCGATTTCGTTGCCGAATAGCTCAGAGCGGCCGGTGATTTTCATATTTCTGCGCTTTGCTTGTGGTCGGATGTGGAAGTTGTATTTGGTGGCCATGCGAAGATTATCGATTTGCGCAGCATAATGACGTACCCGTCTACTGATTATAGAGATTGTTGGAAAGCCAAAGAAGATTTCAATGAGTAAAGAAAAAATTACAAATTGTGAGCATTTTTATGTTCTAATTCTGTTCCGTTCTGTATCTTTTTATCAGTGACCCAGTTGTTCTTAACTAGGTAGAAGAGTTAACACTTGCCTGCTTTTCGCCTGCCCAATTTCCACATTATTGTTCTGGCGGTTCTTTCTGCTGCTGCTGCCGGTATGATTACTGTTGCCATTACTGTTGTCGTTGTTACCGTTTGGTTCCAGCTGTTGAGTTTCGTTGACTAATTTGGAGCGACAGCGATGCGGTCCAAATGATTGCAATTCACAAAAGAAAATCTGAAACGCTTTCGGCGGTTCCACTTCGGCGCTGCTGTTGGTGATAGCATCAATATCGGTCGCTTGCGACAGCAAATCCGAGTAGGAAGGCACAAACTCCACTTCCCAGGTTAAATTAACGGATTTATAATTCGGCTCACCAGAAACACTTCGTATCTCTGTAATTAGAATAAGTAGACAAAGGAAAGGACGTAATTATATAGTTTCGCGGTAAGTGTTGAATTTTATGCCTGCAAACATTTTTTTTTTTAGTATTGATGTTGTGGCAAATCTAACTAAGTACTTAAAACTAGGCAGCAAAAGATAATTTTTTTAACGAAGAAAATTTGCCTTCCCAAAGTAAACCATTTACTTCTGCCTCAGTTTTTTAACGCCTGTCAAACAACTACATAATGGCAGAGTGTTTTTTAATGAGCGACTTGAAAGTTTGCCATTAACTATCAAGAGTCGACCACTAGCTGAAAAAAACACTTTATATTGGATGTTTCTCGGAAAAATTTCTTGCCGAATGATATTGCGATCCTCCAACCACTCGACCACCACTACTGTAAACTAAAATAAAACAACGCGTATAGAAAACAGCATTAGGACTACAGGCTGGTCATTGCACTCTTTTTGGGCTCCGTTCAATCTGTTTTAGATCTACGAATGAATTATTCTCATACTCTTCAAAACAATTCCTGCCGCTCACAGTCAGGTGTTTATGCCACGCAAAATAACTTGTCAGCAATCACAGAAGCTGCTTGCACTGTGAATGCCAATAGCAAAAGCCTCTGAGATTCAAGGAAACATGTGTTTTGCCCTCCGGCAACCAATCGAAGCCTCGCTGTCATTACTGCGCGAAATATTCACCTACCTTTTGACGGTTGCTCCGATGGCCGAAGGTGGTAGAGGTATAAATCAGCTATCGGACCAAGGAAGGCCGCGTCTGGGCCGTTCGTTTTCGAACTGGCTGCTGAGATAGGTCGATCTTGCACTCAGCCATCGATATATATTTGAAGTGTACTATATTTTTTCAGATTTTTTTGAAAAAGTACTATAAATTTCTTAGAAAATGTTGACAACCCTAGTGGTAACCCTGGTCACTCGAGCTTTTTGATCAACCAGCGAAGAGGAGTACGGCTGATAAGTGGACCGGTGCTCTGCTTTGCTCTCTCGGCCATTGCGATTGCTGGAGCGCCACCTGCGAAATGTCATACTCGTTCCTTTCAAAGGGGATGAAGTAAAATGTCTAATTTATTTAATAATTTTCGAAAAAAAAAATTATTTTTTTTGGTTTTGTTATTTTTTGGCCTAATAAATCATATTAAACATTTTTTATTGAGCTTGAGGACGTTTTATTTAAAAAAATTATTGTGAAAAAACTACAATGGTTTTTAATGGTAGAAGTTATAGCTGCTATTTCGGAGATCCCCACATATCCTCATCAGATTTCTTCACTAGTGAAGGGCACAAATCGTAACGGCGTGAACGAGCAACTCGTCACGTAAAAATGCCTATTTCGGATTATATCAGTCGTGAACGTAATGTTCGTCTCGTATACCGAATAACGATATTCACGCACGCTTTTGACACTTGACATTTGTCATCTTCTGGTATTCTCTGCATTGATTATTGCAATTTTCGTTATCATTCTGTAATCCGCTCTAGTATGTAAATATTACGAGTAATTGCATCAGCAGAGTAAATGCATAAATTTATGTGCATAAATCCAAATATCGTACGGACACTCCACAACTAATTGTCACTCTGGTTGGTGCGCTTTTGGTTGTTTCATGCGAAAGTATCATAAATCAAGAATCATGCTTAAGCAGTGGCAAGTACGTCAACGGAATCCACATCGTGGCACACAAGGCTCTCTACCATACCCCACTCCTATCTGTGACAGGAACGAGTATTCTATATGCATGCTCTTAATGTTTGCCAGTTGCAACATCAACTCGTAAACGGATGCTGGTTGCTTGTATTTATTCCTATTATTTTCTGGTTGCAGCTGTTGCCGTTGTTCTTATTTGTTATTCTATCTGCGCATGCATTCATATATGTATATTAGGGCGGGTCGATCTGTGGGGGCCCAAAAAAAATACCAGAGGCACATCACGATTATGATTATTTAAGCCAGCGATTTTTTCTATCAATTTATTTATTTTTTTCAAAAAGTGGTGCACCTGTTGCAACAGCTGTATTGAAAACTAGCCAAAATATGTATCTGGGGGTTTTATGTGTCGAGAAATCCATTTCTGGCATTAATTTTTTCTTTTGAGAGCCGCCGTATTTTTTTTTTTTTTTTTAATTTTAACGCCTTTCTTCAGAAAATCCACAAGATTGTTGCGAAAATCCACGAAATTTGACTTTCTCATAATGCAATTTAAATTTTTATATAGCCTAAAATGTCCAGTGTTGAAAATTTATTTTTGTTTTTTTTAATTTTTATTTATTGTTTTTTATTTTATTTTAAATATTAAACACTGTATGAAAATTAAAAAGCATGCTGTCACACATGTCGTTTGTCATACAATATGTCGATAAATAGTATTACCAAATAGTATTAAAAAAACACGTTATACGTATTAAAAACTGAAACATTAGAAATTGTTTATGTTTTTTTTTGTCATTTATATTTACATTTTATATGTTTTTATCTTTTAACTTGAATTTTTGAAAAAAGAAAATTATATTAAAATAAGAAAAAAAATTGTTTTGTAAAATTCAGACAACAAATGAAAAAAACCAAGAAATCTTTGTCCTAATTGAATAAAATCGATATAAGTGGTGCATGAATACACCTCCCTTCCCCCTAATTATCAACGCTGAACATTTTAGGCTATTTAAAAATTAAAATTGCATTATGAGAAAGTAAAATTTCGTGGATTTTCGCAAAAATGTTGTCGATTTTCGGAAAAAAGCCTTCAAATCCAAAAAAAAGTACGGAAGCGCTCTCTGGTGGCCCTCAAAAGAAAAAATTAATACCAGAAATGGATTCCTCGACCCCAAAAACCCCAGATACACATTTTGGTTTGTTTGCAATACAGCTGTTTCAACAGGTGAGCCACTTTTTGGAAAACAAATTTATAGAAAAAATCGCTGGCTCGAAATTCATTTTAAACCTATGGTTTCTTGGGCAAAAATGCTTGAAATGACCCAAATAGCCATAATCGCGATGTGCCTTTGATGCAAAAAATTTGACCCGCTCTAATGTATATACATACGTACACACACGCTACTGGCTATATGAATGTGACTAGTTATTCCCAAAGGTACTACAACGCATGCGCACAAAGTCGCATCACTAAATACTTGCTGTTACTTGTTGCCACCGGCTGTGGGGCAATGAGAATTCGTGTTGCTGTGTTTTGTTTTCATGCGTTTGTGACTTCAATGGTTACCCCAATATCTTGGTTGCATCGCAATTCTAACATTTTAATTACTCCCTCAGGAGTTCTGTTAGAATTGAAGAAAAGTGGTATTCGACCAGCTCGTTAAATTTGATGCCACCGACGTCGCTAGTTTTCCCACTATAACAATGACAATAAGTAAGTTAAGTATAGGTGGTTTTGCTAACACTTAAAATTTACTATGGAGTCCAGTAAGATACAATTTGACTTGGTCATTTTTATCAACATTAAAAATTAAATCACCTTCTTACCCAGTTTAAAGTGCATTATTCTAAATAGAGAGCTGTCGTAAAATCCTAATATCGATAAATTATAAGGCAAATGGGACGTTTACTGTTGGAGGGAGCTATTAGTAAGGTAGGAGATGTTATTTCCTGGCACGCATCGAACCACGTCAGACAAGTTCCACTATAGCACTTAACGCCATGAGTAATCCACTGTCTGTTGATATTTCAGGTAAATTCGGCTCAACCTGTGCTGCATTCAAACTTCCAGAGCACTAGATGCTTAACTAACTCAGATATTTCCACAGTCCAGAAAGTCCTTGTTGTCGTTCTTCTTGATATGTAGGTACTGTGACACTACTATACTCAATCCCAACTGGACTCTGGCCAACGTAAGCCATCCATGTCCGTGGTGCGCTAACAAACTGGTGTGAGGGGAGGCTTCGGTGGGGCCACTCGGACTTATTCGGTTTAAGCGCCCACTACAGTCTATCAGTACAGCAGCATTTGTTCTGAACGATTTGTCTATAAGCACGGGCCTGTTGTCTTGAAGCAAACGGCTCGCTATACACCAGTATCGAAGCATCCATAAAGCCATTTGGGTCTCCCCTGATCAAATAGGAAAGACCAAACTGATAACTGATATAGGAGTGTCGGAAATTCAACGTGGAAGAGCTACTGCCACAAACGACCCCCGAGAACTTTCGCAGTTTACTCTGAATCCTGCTTAAACGAGAAACTTTTGAACGACCGGATATAAATGAGCAGTGGGAATCGATGTACGATTCTCTTTGTATCACTGAGATGGGCTACTAAATGTTAGCCATACAGGAACAGCTAGTATGACAAAATGTGCAGATTCTGCAAAGAAATACGCATCATTCCGAACCGCGCGACAATTGAGCGCTACCACGAAAAAATAGAGTAAATACATACGTATTTAGAAAAAATAGTGCAGAAAAGCGTGAATGTGGACAGTTTGAGTTGCCGGCAGTTAGGAATGCGGCGCTAAAATATTATCAAAAAATAAGAATAGCGACACAGGTGGCGCTACCTCGCTACGTTCATGGATGAAATTACCAGGAAAGCAGACAGGTGTGCCTCATGTAAGCTGAAAAAGCAACCACATAACATTTCTTATCCCGGGTGGACCGAGGAGAGTCAAGAAAAATTCTTCATCTCCAAACACCGGACCTATCGATTTTTGGGCGTTTCGACAGGATACTGTCTGACTGCAATTTACGCGGTGATACTAAATATATATAGCACGTAATATTTTCTGAACACTTAACTCTAAACTGTAAACACTTTTCCAGGCTTCACACGCAAATTGGGGAACATCTCTTCCGAAACGCAGTTACATACTCTTCTCACTAGCTGAGCAGGTAGTTGTATATACATGGGCATCGCCAGCATCGAATTTAGGAGGAGAAATACTTGCTAATATTAAGCATTTGAATTTAAGTATATAATAAAACGTCATATTCATGAATATACTCCAATATTTAGCTCAAGATTTAAATAAGAACTTCGTGAAAGACAAAATTAATCTTGTATTGCTTAGAGACCTTATAACCCAGGATAATTTTTAAGTTTTTAAAGGACCTTACTCTACTCAAAGCTTCGTACAGTGCGCCGTGAGAAAACAGTAATCTTTAACTATATATGTCCAAGGGCTTTGTTAGTCGTAATCTGAAACGCAATAATCACTGAAAATTTATGCCATTTATGGTGAAAGACATTAATAAGTATCTCACTTTTAAACTTAAGCTTTCTTAGGCCTTTCAATTCAATCAATTCAATGAATTTCAAAAATTCAACCATTGATTCTAAAAATTTTTTAAATATGTGTACCGGTTAATTTTGGATCGTTCATTTCAAAAATCACATCAAAGAATTTGTAAAGCTTTGAGGTTTGCCGTCATTCAGGGTCCTTTTTAATGGACAGCGAATCCTAGGTGTTTAAAAAAGAAAGTGAACTCAACTATTTTTATTTTTTTTGCGTTCGTGAAATATATTGCAAAACTATGAATAAATACCTAATACCTTTTCCGAAGCTCAATTCCGAGGAAAATTGGTTAATATTTTTCAATAGCTTATACTGCTCACTATCGACTTTTCTGACACTTTTTACTTTTGTGACAAACACGGTCAACTGCAACTGCAACTTGCACTTTAATTTGATACTTATATAGCTCAGTTCTGTGGCTGCTACATATAACTGAGTAATTATATATATCGCACACGATCTTCAAAAGTGGCAACTCAAAATTACACTTTCGTCAGAAAAGGCGAAAAACTATTTCGTAGCACATTCTAATCATATGGGAAAGGGAGACTTTACTTTAGGTTTCTTCAACAAATTATAACAAAGATTTGCTCCAGCTTTTGCTGAAAGGTAAATAAAAGTTCTGTGTACATTTCTAAAAGGATAATTTCAAAACATACATACATAGTTCTATCACAATGAACAACTATTATGGGCTTAAGAATGCTCAACCCTCGGCGCAACAATTTTCCTCACTTCTAAACTTATTCCTTTCAAAATAAATTAATTAACAAATGCCAAATTTGTTGCATTGTACAAATAAAGGCCTCAGAACCTATTCTACCAGTTGCGCCACTTGCCTTGTTCTACTCTTATTATACTTTTATGTAACAGCTTCCAAGAAGAGATATGGATATGGAAAAGAACAACAATCGAAACACATATTCTAAATTCATTTTAAGTGAACTGCTCTTTAGAACATGTCCCAAAACTGTTAAGAGAGCGTTCCACAAGTTCAAGCTATTTGAAGCTTTTTGAGATTCCAATCGCTTTCTTAACGAGACCCTGCTTGACCGTTCAGACCTAACAAGAAATGGCAATGAGTTTACACAGAAAACGTTGAATAACTTTTTATATTTTTTACTGTTCAATTTCAATGTGTATTGTGGTGAGCGCCTTGGTTACACATGTTACAGTACGCCTCCGAACGGGAAATGGTTTTTATAAGAAGCCTTTTCATAGTAGGAAAACACTCGGATGTCTGATGAGAGGCGGTCGCTATAAGAAAGAAACTTTTTTGGATGATGGTCCTAGGATATACCGTTTGGCAGTAGGCATTTCCATCCAGTCGGCTATCGCGGACGCCTCAATGAGATTTGCTGTGCGAAAACACTATCAAAGACCCCTTTTAATGAGTTTTCGAAAATTAGAATGTTTTCATTGCCTAGAATAATAATTGGCGGTCTTCTATTTTGAACTGTTACCTTTAAAGCCAAGCTACTGAAGTATAAAAGTAACAATTTATTATATTCTTTTCTTTATATCTATACTTGCGATTTACATATACAACAATACGATCTGCTCCAGAGCCACGTAACTTCCAAAATCCATTGGGATTAATTTATTTCTTTTCTCTAACAAAATTTCAAATATTCGAACAGTAATTGGTGACCAACGCTTGCTCTACACACTTATTTAGTTGACTGCATTTTGGTTGCGGCAAAAGTGGAGAAGCTCAATCAAAGTGTAACGAATTGACAAATTGCTTGTGGCAGCCAAAAGAACCGAGCGCCCAGTAGTCGCGTGGTTGGACTGCGTTGGAGCCACCTAACAACACAAATATGCCGCTGAAAGCTTTGTGTAGCCGCAGTGGCGTGAAAACCATGCGCCAACAGGCATCAGCCACTGCTGAAATGTATTGACAACAAATCAAATAAACGTCAAATACTTTTATGCCGCACTAGCCATTGAACATGCGGTGGAGCAACTGGTAAACATAGCCGCGCAACTGCAGCAGACATCAACCGCCGACAAGCCAAACCCCTAAACGTTTCACTCAATGCGTCACCGTCCAACAGCCAGTCAGTCAAGTCAGGCAGAAGTGACCAGGCGAGAGAATGCAAGGCGAAAAGTGAAAACTGCATAGCTTTTGCTATTCGCAACTAAATACTCTTATTGCCAATGCCACTTATTGGTGCCACTTTTATTGACATTGCTGAAGTGGTTGTTATTTTAGCAGCTGCAGACTTATCTGCTCTTCATTGTAAGCATATTTGACTCGACCTCGTTCTTGTTCTCGGCACCATGATGCGATCAAGCGCGAGTGTATTAACCCAATTCACTGTTGGCCATGCTTGCTCGCTTAAAATTATGTGCAACAAATTAATGGTATTGTTGCTTGGATTGGAGTAGACAACAAGTAATTTTTAAGCAAAAAACAAAACCGACTTCAACTCTCATATAAAAAAATATATATATACATATATAGGTATTTCATGATCCAATGATTGGATCTAAACCAGATTAGTATGGGGCCACCTCTGAGACACTACGTTTCCGATGCAAAAATCGAAATCGGTTAACGTGGTCCAAAGTTATGCGGTAACATATATAAAAAAAAAAATAAAGTAAATAAATAAATATATTCCGACGAACTGATAACCTCCTCCTTCATTTAAATTCGGTTAAGAAGAAAGACTTGCAGAATGTATTCGTTGGTAAAGCATCTGTGTAACAGCAGCAGCTTATTTTTAAACAGCTGTACTTAATTATTTCGTAAATTTAAAGCACATACTTATCTTTGAACCCTCTTTTTGATATGGATTTTCTTTTGGAAATTCCAAAGTGTTGCACTACTTTCGGTTGCTACTTCCAGATCTAGGTAAGAAGTCAATAAAGTTCACCATTGACCAAACCAATCTGTGTTGCTCATCTTTGTAAGCACGTAGATAATTTTGTATATGCTATGTATAACCACAATCATCCGTTTTGCCATTGAATTCATTTGGACCGCGGCTGAAGGCCGACTGGTGAACCCCAAAGCGGAGTGCTGGCGCCACTTCAATAGTAACTACTCTAGACAAGCATTTTACTTTCTTTGCAAAGTGTAGATAAAAAATAATGAAGTTAATGTGCTCTGAAGTTGCCGTAAAAGAAGTTAAAGAGATATCTAGTAGACGATTTTATAAACGAATGCTTTTGTTATTTGATGGTCTGCACTGATTTTGCTTTCAATTGAAGAAACTTGTTGAGAATTTGTCCTTTTATTGTAGGTATCGAGTTTTTTACTGGTTACACAGCGAAGAAAGTATATGTTTGTAAGTAAGTAAGATTGCCTAATGCTTCTCCTTTCCAAAATTAACCGTAGAATTTGATCAACTTTATAACACCGAAATTTACAACTCAATTTAGCGTCACTAAACGCTCGACCGCGTCGATAGTCCAATTTTTCACCAAACAAGTAGCATCATAGATTTTATTAATGTTTTTGTTAAACATCCCTATCAAAGGATTTTGCAATTTTATATTGAATATAAGCCCTAGATATATTTTTTCTGGGAAGGATAAAGAATTCAATAGCCTAGTAAAATTAGATAAATTCGGTAGGAAAATTAAAAAAAAAGTTTAGCAGTGATTTTTTGATGCAGTTTACTTCTATTTGACACGTAGATAATGGATCCACAGTCTTGCCCCTAAATTTCATTTGGCAACATTCCGCCATTTCAGATTTAAGATTTTTGAGTTTTTTGCGTAGAGTATTTAATTTCCCACATTTGTTATATAGAAGGTTTTTTTTTGTTGTAAAAAATTACCAAAAACCGAGAAAACATTTTACATTGACACGGTTTTCGCCTTTTTTTGACAATTTTTCTTGAAAATACATAGCATGTTGAAGTTCGAAAGTTGTAGAGAATTTCATTCTTCACAACTTTTATACCTACATTTTTTTGTACGACATGTCGCGACATAGCGATTAGCCCAGTAAAATTGGATCAATTTGGTAAGAAAAAAAACTGTAACTGCGATTTTTTGATGCAGTTTACTTCTATTTGACACGTAGATCATGGATCCACAGTTTTGCCCATAAATTTCATTTGGCAACATTCCGCCATCTTGTCCTTGATATCGCAAATTTCAATAACAAAATACTTTCCTTTTATTTATAATTGATTTTTGCATGATTTTGAGTCTACGTTTTAAGTCTGTAAAAACATAAAATTTACAAAATTTCGAGGTGCGGTGAGTCCACAAAATGACGCGTCATGGTTTTTTTTACCTTTGTAATATGTACAAAGTGACACCTTTTGCGATATAAAAGCTTAAGAAAACATTTGTTCATACCTGCACGGGACACCCTAATGAGTATGGCTATGAAAAGCAAAACAGAATTCTGGCAAGACCTTCACGTTTTCGCGTGCCATCACTACCGTTCTACTACTGTTTCCATGCATTTATGTATATGCCTTGGCATGAGCATATTTATATGTATGCACGTGCATTTATCTACTTTTTGCGTTTATTACAGTTCATATTTGTTGGTGTGTTGCTGTTACTACTTACTGTTTATGCATACAATATAGCTACGGTGACCATCCGTTCTGTTTTTTGCAGGACCGTACTGTTATTTAAAGGTCTGTCCTGCGTAGTTTTTCAAAACAGAAAACCCCCAAAATGTACTGATTTTTTCCAAGTGTCCTGCCTTTGTCCCGCATTTTCTTCGATATTTTATAATTAACTTTTCCTTATCGAAATAAAAGCAGTGTCGATAACTAATTGATACCTACATAAGGGTAAGCTGGTTTTGAAGATTCAACTAGTCAATGCGTTCAAAATATTGTTCTGGACAATGGATGACGAGAAATTGAAGACCAGCATCAAATATATCGATAACACTGTTCTACAAATTTTGTGGTAATCGCTTAAGAAAAAAAATATTTTCCAAGCCAATTTTCCTTTCAAACAAGCGCTTTCGTAATTTTTTTGAAAAACGTGTTTTTGGTACATTTCGAACCTATTCGTCAATATCTCATGAAAAAATTATCCAATCAACATAAGTGACCTACAGTCCTCTTACAAAAATATATTACTTTGCCGATTTCGATGAAAATTGTTAGTGTTACAAGCGACCAAAATCGAAAAATTTAAATTTCAATCATTTTCTTTTTACAGTAAATGAAAATCTGATGAGAAATGTAGATGTTACGGAACATAATCTGCACAAAAAATATATATTTTTGCAAAGAGCCCATCAATACCTTTCGAACTGTTGGTCGTTTCATGAGATATTGAGGAATAACTGAAAAAGTACTAAAAATACGTTTTTCCAACAGATCTCGAAAACACTTCTTTGAAACCATGGGTATTTTTTTCGTGTTCAACGACCCAAAGTTTGCCTAAAAAATTTACTTTACAGAGGTTCATATTTCGTGTAAAGTAATATGTAATATGCCTAATTATAATTTTGTAAATATTCATTACTAAAACATTAATACCAATGAAGCAAATGTGATTTATGTTTAAAGTTTAAAACTGGATTAATAATTAAGAAATATACACTATTCGTTATTTGAATAGCGCATCCTTTTAATACTTAGTAGGTACAGTTTTCCTTTTGTTTGTTTAATATTCATTAACTTTTCATAAAAATATAGCATATTCTACGTCTACATCCCATTTAAAAAATTTTGAAAATTAAAAAAAAATAAACATAGGGGCGACAATTCTTTTGTTGACTGTGCTGCGCATTTTCTTCCATATAAAAATTTTGTCAAGCATACTTTGTATGGTGGAAAATCAAAAAAAGGGTGCGCTATTCAAATGACGAGGAATGTACATATATATGTAGTATATTTTTGTTATTTTTATACTGCGCCATTATATGTAGGTAAATTTTTTGAAAAATTGTCCTGCATTTTCAAAATATATTTATGGTCACCGTAAATATAGCACGTTTTCTTGGCGCAACGGATTCGTGCCGTAATACTAAACGTTATAATCAGAATTGAATAGGACCGGGCATAAACATTGGGTTATTTGTATTCACATACATATGTATGTGATCGAAGGTGTTTTCCTGCCACAACATGTTACAAAAAAAAACGAATAAGTTCACGATCTTGGTAAGTAGTAGAGCGGACCATCTTTTTTAAAGTGTAATATGTAGTTTTTCTTTTTTGGTTGTTGTTGTTTCCGACAGGGTGGGTGTATGATGTATTTTGGAACGAATCTCCGTCATCCCTTGTCAAATTTGGTTTGGAGACAAACCGGTTTCGGCGTTGTGCCATCTTCAGTGTCATTTTTCGTTCTCTCTTGTTGTTCATAAACAAAACTAGCTTATAGCTTACTTTGCCGACTCAAAAAAATGATGTCTGGGAAGTTGACATACGGTATGACGCAAAACGACAAAAAAAGTTGTTCTGAGTTGCCTTCCAATAGTTCTTGAAAAGGGAACAAAAAGCTCTGGATATTTTGACAAAAAAAAATTATTTTAAAAGTTTATGCCAGATTCACGCAGATAACGACATGTGACGAAAAGGCAAATAAAAAATTGTTCTGAGGAGCTTTTCAATAGGTCCAGAGTTCCTGAAAAGGAAACAAAAAACTCTGCAAAACTACGTCGAAAAAACATTTTATTTTTTTCGAAATATTCAAAAAAGTCAAATTTTTGAAAAAAATATAAAAATTAAAAGCGTTTTGAGTAGCTTTTCAAAAGTTCTAGAGTTCCTGAGAAGGAAAAAGAAAGTTCTGCAAAATTACGCCGAAGGAAAATTTTTTTCGAAAAAGTCGAAAAAGTTAAATTTAAAAAAAAAAAACTGTTCAGAGTAGCTTTTCAAAAATTCTAGAGTTGCTGAGAAGGAAAAAGAAAGTTATGCAAAATGACGCCGGAAAAAACATTTTTTTCGAAAAAGTCGAAAAAGTTAAATTATTGAAAAAA
>NW_023458560.1:15760001-15774257 GCF_013731165.1 Rhagoletis pomonella
TTTTACTTTTTCGACGTTCTCGAAAAAATGTTTTTTCGGCGTAATTTTGCAGAACTTTTTTTCCTTCTCAGGGACTCTAGAACTTTTAAAAAGCTACTCAAAACACTTTTAATTTTTATATTTTAAAAAAATTTTACTTTGAATATTTCGAAAAAAATGTTTTTTCGGCGTAGCTTTGCAGAAATTTATTTTTCCTTCTCAGGAACTCTAGAACTTTTGAAAAGCTACTCAGAACACTTTTAACTATTATTTTTTTATACCCGAGCGCACTTGTGCACAAGGGTATTATAACTTTGTTCACATAACGGTTGTTTGTAACGGGCAAAACGAATCGAGATAGATATAGACAAATGTATACATAAATGATCAGAATGAAAAGAGTAATCGATTAAGCGGTGACTGTCTGTCCATCCGTCCGTCCGTCTGTGCACACGATAACTCGAGTAAAAATTAAGATATCTTAACGAAACTTGGTACGTGCACTTCTTTTGGGCGTAGGACGGATGGTATTGAAAATGGGCGAAATCGGACAATAACCACGCCTACCTCCCATATAACGGTAATTTTAAGAAATACGAAAACTGCGATATTTTAGTAACTACTGAAGCTAATTCACTCAAAATTGATACTTACAATTAGGGGATTCCCTTAAGCTCGAAAGTGGCTCGAACACCACGAAACCTCGAAACTTTTCCAGCCTCGAAAAACAACTGTCAAAAATTGTATGAGTGGCGATTTTCGCGTGCCTCGAAAACTTTCGAGGCAAATTAGTCGCGAAAAAAGCCTCGAAAAGTCGTTCGTAAGTTTCAGTGTTGCCTTTATAATTGTTGACTGCGTTTTGATCAATAAATTCATACAATTTACATTTTTCACTTTTTCGTGGCATTTTCAATGCTGATTTTATATGTATTTATTTCAGCTGATGCGATGTATTATACAAAAAACTCTGAATGAGCTGTCAAACTTCGGAATTTCTCCATTGTTTACGAGGCTGAAAAAAGGTGCATTCCCAAAAACAGCCTCGAAAACTTTCGAGGTTTTCGAGTTTTCTGCTCTTCGCGTTTAAGGGAATCCCCTAAATGAGTTTCAGACGGAAAACATGAATATTATAAATTTTTGGAAAATGGGCGTAGCCACGCCGACTTATGGTTACATGTGTATATCTTGGTAACCGCTGCACCAACTTCTTCCAAACTTGGCACAGTTGTTGGCCTTAGTACAGCATACTAAATGGCTGAAAATTTAAAAAATCGGACAATAACCACGCCTACCTCCCATATAACGGTAATTTTCAGAAAAACGAAAACTGCGATATTTTAGTAACTACTGAAGATAATTCACTCAAAATTTATATTTGCAAAGAGTTTTAGACGAAAAATAAGAATATTAGAAAATTTTGGCAAATGGGCGTAGCCACGCCCACTTATGGTTACATGTGTATATCTTGGTAACCGCTACACCGATTTCTTCCAAACTTGGCACAGTCGTTGGTCCTGGTACAACATACCAAATGGCCGAAAATTTCCAAAATCGGACAATAACCACGCCCACATCCCATATAACGGTAATTTCGAGAAATACAAAATCTTCGATAAATCAGTAAATATTGAAGCTAATTTATTCAAAATTGATGATTGCAACAATTCTTTACCAAGAAATACGTTTATGACAAAATTTTGGAAAATGGGCGTAGCACCGCCCACTTGTGATATGTATCTCGCTAACCGTTCTAGTAATTTGTACCAAGCTCGGTATGGTTATTGTGCTTGCCACATAAAAGCAAACCGTTGAAAATTGTTGAAATCGGACTAAAATTGAGGCCGCTTTTCATATAACGGTAAATTTCAGATATGCTTGAAATTTCAATATTTCGAAATTTAAGGACGCTAATTTACTTAAAATGTATACACCCCGGCTTATCATGTAGCGGTAGCTTTCGGAAAGGTGGAAAACATATATTTAATACTTGCGCCGGGTATTTAATGTTCGGCTCCGCCCGAACTTAGACTTTCTTACTTGTTTTAATTTACTTTTTTTTGACTTTTCGAAAAAAAATTGTTTTTTCGGCGTAGTTTGCAAAACTTTTTGTTTCCTTTTCAGGAACTCTAGAACTATTGAAAAGTTCCTCAGAACAATTTTTTATTTGCCTTTTTGCCACACGTCGTATGCTGCGTGAATCTGGCATACACAATTTTCAAAGCAAGTTTTTTTTTTGTCAAAATATCCAGAACTTTTTTCCCTTTTCAAGAACTCTAGAACTATTAGAACGATACTCAGGACAACTTATTTTTGTCGTTTTTCGTCATACCGTATGCCAACTTCACAGACATAACGGTAAAATCTTTAAAGTAGGTATTTCAATTTCGTAGTCTTACATGTGCTTCTATTGTCAGCTCTAATGCGCATTGCGCATGCTTCAGTCTACGATATGTTCTTGTACCCTTAAATATTTTAATTCATTTTTGCGCCACTTTCTTGTTTTGCCACACAATGATTAGTAATCAGCAAATGTGCAGAATGCCGTGTGCAATCACGCGCAAATCTTCATTAATCATTACAAAAGCAAAAAATTTATGTTGCACACCTCTTGTAAAGCTTTAGGCCAAGTCAAATGTTATAAGTTCGTTTCGCTTCACTACTCAAATTTAATTTTCAAATAGTTGGCGTTGCACGCTGTTAATTGATATCTTTGGAGAACTTGAAATTGCAAGAAATACTATTAGCCAGCCCAGAATTCACAGCCAGCTGCTTAACTTTCGAAAAATTTTATTTTCTTTTAAGCCAATTGAGCGACCAACTTAACATATAACTTTTGCTTAAGTTATTTCAAATTTAGGTTAAAATCATTAATTAATTGTATACTTTACAGTTCATTACTTTTACAGCCGCACTCAGAAAGGTTCCTTAAATTAGCTCTAACGGGCACTTAAGTAATGATTATCAAATCTGTTAATTAAGGAAACATTAAACATTAGAGTTAAAAACTATGAAATAAAAAATTTTATTATGGCCCCAGTTGCGGTCCTTCATTTTTGTGGCATCACTCACTTTTTTTGTTCAGTTTAAAATAAAATATAAAAATAAGTATTTATATCATTTTGTACGCACTGGCTCAACAGACGCAATGGCAGTGGCGCGCCATTCGAGAGATCCGAGTTCAAGTCCTAGAGCAGGAAAATTTTATTTTTCTTTATTTATTTATTTTTTTCTTGTTTAATTTTTATAAACTATTTCGATTGGATTTGTTTTTGCGTTTTTGATCTAATTTTCTTTTGATTGATAGATTTGATTGTTTTAAAAGGAAATAAATTTTTTTTAATTTAATTAAATGGTTTGCTAAAAAACAAACAAGACCAATAACTGGCTAATTCTGGCATCTGTCTTTCAACTCAGCTCAGTCTTTCGAGAGACAAGAGTCTTTATATTTCGGTATCTATCTTTAAAGTCCTTTTCTGTATTTCGAATAACTATTTGAAAGATGTGATAATAGTGTTATCATATTTATCGTTTAGCAATAAGTTTTCTAAAAACTAAACGAAATGAAAAAAATATTTTTTAAAACAGGAAAAATTAAAAATTTGAGAAACTGAAAGTGAAAGAAAAAAGATGAATCAAAAATGTTTCCAAAAGTTAAATAAAATAAAAAATATGAATTTTTTAAGCAATAAAACTTTAAAAAAAATTCTATTAAACAAAATTCATTGCCGAGGATTGAACTCGGATCTCTTGAATGGCACGAAAATGCTCTGCTCACTGGGCCATTGCCACTGTTACAGCAACGTTATCGAAATTGAGGTTTATTGACCCTGAACTCCAGGCATCGAGATTATGCCTGGCAATGCCTTCAAAGAAAACCCGTCTTTTCGCTCTCCTGTAAAATTTGAGGGCCGAAAGATAGGCGGACAGGACATCGACGATATGTATGTATGTATAACGTTTATTTGTAACCTAGTAGAGCTTTGTAGCCTATGCTGATACACGACAACTTTTGGCAAGCATAGGCCGTGGTGACCGAAGGGTGAGAGGAGCGCATATCACTCATCAAGAAACTTTTTTTCTAGTAGCGGTCGCCACTCGGTAGGAATTGGCAAACCTCCGATTGTATTCCTGCCATGAACAAAAAAAACGACTCATTAAAACCATTGGCCGTTCGTAGGCGGCATAAACCTGTGAGCCATATGTGTGGCAACATCAAAGCGCACAACCCAGTTCGGAGGAGAAGCTCGGCCAAGCAATACAAATATGAGAGCGCCAAATATTTAAATACGCTCTGAAAAAGGGTAAAGCAGCAAAAAGGTAATTTACAGGCGATTATCCGAAAACTTGCCCTAAGCGGAAAATATGGCCCGCGGAAACGGGTGACGAGTAATAATGTCATTGCAATTAATGTAAATTGACATAAATTCACTTCTGTAAGGGAACTAAAGTCTATAACATAAACGCACAAGCCAAGAGTGAGCTAATGTCAGAACAATTGTGAAAATAATGCCGTTGACATTAGTTCATTTGGGAGAAATGCTAAAAATCATGCTAGCTTTATCGTGTAATAAGGTCAGCGAAAATCATTGTTATAAGTGAAAATAGAATCAGATGTTTACCAGAAATGCGTCACAGCTGAGTTCACCTGAAAAAGAAAAAACTTTTAACGGACTCTGAAAAAACCAGCAAGAAAAGTTTTATTAAGTGTAAGAGTCATTGGCCAAAACGCTTTAAAATATTAAAATATCATATAAACATCGAAATTTATTTAATTAAATGAGCCGAAGGTCTATGCAACTAGCGCTCCTTATTTATTGTAAGTCAGTGATTGATCGATCACTTTCTTTCTATATAATAATAATAAAAATATTTAATTGAATGCATATTTTGCCAATTTTTAAGTTTATTTCAATAACTTAAGTCTTTTTCAACATTTCTTTAAACACCCTGTCTAACATTTTGACAGGATATTTAAATATTTTGAGACTATACTTTCCAGGCAGCTTCCAGGCAGAAGAAGAACATTTGTCACTTGTAAGTATGAATAATGGCGGAAATAACGTCTGCGGATACTATTTTTCATCGTACACTGAGAAAAGAGTTTAGTTACGTCAACTAAATATGTTTTCCTCAACACATGATTTGGTTATAGTTACATTATTTGGTTTTAGTTACCAAATCATGTGTTGAGACAAACATATTTTGCATATTTTTTTCTTAGTGTACTATACTAGTGATGCCAAAATATGAGGAAAATTGTGATCCCGGGGTTTCGGGATATTTTTTAAGTAATCGCGGGATAAAGCCCATTGAGTCATAACTTTTATGAATATGAGTAAAACTTCAATACCTGAAAGCATTTAAACATACCATGAAATAAAACTATTTAAAATCTACGATAAACTGATTGTAAAACTCGAATATCGTTAGCTTAGAGTGAAAAGTTGCTAACTTCGCTATTTATGAAAAATCATATTTTGTACAGGAAGCTAGATAAAATAAAAATGTATCGTTTCGAGAACGGTAAAGGTCCTTGTTTTATGTTCTCTCGTTTATATTCAATGAAAGGAAAATTTGCTAATTCCAAAAGAACAGTTCCGAAAATTCGATAAGGCCCAAATAGTTCGAAATCTTTTAATAAGATAGAATCCCTCTGATTCGTATGGAGTTTTGCATTGCTTTAAACAGGCCTATTCAAAGTTTTATTCAAAGTTTTGCGAAATACTTTAAGGAAATGTCTATAAGAAGTGGTTTCCTCTCCTGTACAATTTTTAAATTGGGACTTAGCTACTTTGCACCCTAAGCTAGCGATATTTATTAAATCATACAAATTTTGAAGTAAAACATTTCTTAAATTGTATTTAAACAAGTAAGAAAGTCTAAGTTCGGGCAGAGCCGAACATTAAATACCCGGCGCAAGTATTAAATATATGTTTTTTCACCCTTCCGAAACCTTCCGCTAGATGGTAAGCCGAGGTGTATCAATTTTGAGTAAATTAGCGTCCTTCAATTTCGAAATATTGAAGTTTCAAGCATTTCTTAAATTTACCGTTATATGAGAATCGGCCGTTATTTTAGTCCGATTTCAATAATTTTCAACGTTTTGCTTACACGTGGCAAGTACAATAACCGTACCGAGTTTGGTACAAATTGGTAGAACGGTTACCGATATACTTATATGTGATCATAAGTGGGCGGTGCCACGCCCATTTTCCAAAATTTTACCATAAACGTATTTCTTGGTAAAGAATTGTTGCAAGCATCAATTTTGAATAAATTAGCTTCGATATTTAATGATTTATCGAAGATTTTGTATTTCTCTAAATTACCGTTATATGGGATGTGGACGTGGTTATTGTCCGATTTTAAAAAGTTTCGGCGGTTTTTTATGCTGTACCAAGGCCAACAACTGTGCCAAGTTTGGAAGAAATTGGTGCAGCGGTTACCAAGATATACACATGTAACCATAAGTGGGCGTGGCTACGCCCATTTTCCAAAAATTTATAATATTCTTATTTTTCGTCTAAAAATTATTGTAAATATCAATTTGGAGTGAATTAGCTTCAGTAGTTACTAAAATATCGCAGTTTTCGTATTTCTGGAAATTACCGTTATATGGGAAGTGGGCGTGGTTAAAGCCCGATTTCGCCCATTTTCAATACCAACCTACCTTGGTTTAAGGGAAACCTACATCCCAAATTTCGTTGAGATACCTCAATTTTTGCTCGAGTTATCGTGTACACGGACAGACGGACAGACGGACGGACAGACAGACATGGCTTAATCGATTTCTTTTTTCATCCTGATCATTTATGTATACATTTTGTCTATATCTATCTCGATTCGTTTTGGCTGTTACAAACAACCGTTATGTGAACAAAATTAATATACCCTTGTGCACAAGTGCGCTCGGGTATAAAAACCATGTTACTGAGGAACGTAAACATCACAAATAACAATATAAATACCAGGTACCTTTGAAATTAATGATTAATAAAAAACATTAAACAAAAGTTTACAAAAACAATTTCTCTAAACATGCTACTCTATAAAGAAATATCGAATGGCGAACTTTTCGCCATTTTTTTTTATGCTCAAACTTTTTAGGGTGTACGAGTCAAACGGATCTCAAATCGGATTCAGCGGGTCGAAATACATGCTGGTAGGTAGGTCTGGTTATAAACACACACCCCTTTTTTGTGCCGGTGTATTTATAATTGCACTTAAAATGTTTTCGTAAGAGCAGCAAAATATTCAGAGCGGAGTCTTCCTATCTTGACTTGTAGTTTTTACATACAAAACCTACTGATGAAAAGCATATTTCGGCCTCAACACTTTTAGGCGGCACATTCAAAAGGTAGTGATAAGCCATTTTAAGATAATGACCCCTATCTCCTCCATTACAAAATATTTGAACCTCTTCCCTAGTCCATAGACAATATTACCTTTAAAAAAATCCATGGACGTTATTGCTCTTTAAAATAAATTAAAGTTTTTTTGTATGTGTAATGTATATTTTCGTTAGACCGCCATTTAAAAATATTATATGTGACGGACTACAAATGGCGTTAAATCAGTGCCGAAGTAATTATTCCTCATTCATTTATACTCAATTTAATTCCTGAGCTGATACTCTTACTAACCAACTTCCGCTCACAAAAGAATTCTCATGCATTGCTATCCTGCAAAGTTTATGTTGGCTGGATGTAAGCAAATATGATGATCACATACTACATATGTATTATATGCATTTGTAATTACTTAATAGTAAGATGTATGCGATACAATGATTGGGTTTACTCATTTCCTGTAATCACTTACATATAATGTAGTCAATCTAAGCAAATTATACATTTTCACTCTTACTTAGGCAGATATGTAGGTAGATCATTTATGCACTATTTTGTATATGAAATTATTCTTTGATTTTAAAAAAACTGCAATGTTTGTGATGGCGATAAGAAGTAAGAAATAGAAAAAAATTGTTAATACAGAAACGCATTTAAAATTATGCTTATTTCCGTAGCTAATAAGGCGACGTACTCGCTTCAAAACTTCAACTTAAGAAAAACACTTACATCTCCGTAGCTATTAAGTGTACTTATGTATACACATACAAACATACATATGTACATATAGAAATGTTTAATACTTTGTTTGCATTTGTTTACAGAACACTCAACGCTTGCTGTCAAGATTCATCAAAGGCACTACTGAATTATCTTATCGCTTTCCTCGGGCAGGAAATGGGCAACAATTACCGGCTGCTGCCAGCAAAAAGCGCAAAATACTATTTGCCTGTTCGCTTATCGCAGTGCGGAACCAGCACAGGCCTCCGCGTCAACAGTTGGTGCCCTGTAGAAAAAAATTATCAGTTGATAAAAAATAACCCACCTTTTTGCGGGATTTCTATAAAATATATAACTGGTAGTTAGCTACAAAAAGCTAACTTAAACTAGTTGACATGTAATGCAGGATTAATGCAGGAAATTATTTTCTTTAAACGCGTTTCTATTTAAATTCCTGCACTTCGCAAATACCTTTTCGAATTGAGGACAAATAAAAGGACGCATGAAATCTCATATTATCATTTTGAAGTTATGTCTGACGGAGTGACCACCTACAGCAGAATATGTAAACAAATATGAAATGTAATAAAATAAATAAAGTTAATATGTAAATAAATAAATGAAAAATAAAAAAAAAATATTTAGTTTTTCCTGTTGATATTTTATGTCCAACAGTAGTTACAAGATAGTTACATCTAATGCAGAGGTAACCAACCTTGACTATTTCGCGGCCATTGCCATAGAAATACTATAGTTAGCTTTTGTCAAAGGAAATATACAGACAATAGTGACTTTTGGCTCCTTTCTAATCAACTTAAAGTTACCTTACTATACATTTCCAGCAGGGTAGCCACAAAATGCTCTATACAACACAGGAGCGTGCACGCACACACGTCAACAATTGGTATACATATACTAACGATTCTTAAAAAAAACACAAATTTGCACTTGGCAAGCAAATTCGATTTTAATTGAATACAATTTGAGTCCGTTTGTTGCACGCAAAGTGCAATTTAATGCAAATTTCCGCCAACATTATGCTGAAGATGAGCAAATTTTTCGTTGGCAACACAAAAAAAAACACATTGTTGGCAATCAAATGCCTTTTGATTGCATAATAAATGGTTCGATGGCATTCTTCCTACTTTTTCCTTCAACTCTTTTCAAAGTTTTTCGTTTTCCACATTAGTCCTTTTTCATTCTTGTGGAGCCCTTTCTCTTTGCTTCGTCGCAAACACCACTCCTTCCGCAATGCACATAGATACGTACAAACATACATACATATATATATATCTACTTAAGAAAAAATAGGATGGAGTAGTATATCGATGACAGCTTATAAACAGCCAACTTGACCGGACCGCTGCAGCGCGCTGCCTCTACCGGTCATTGAAACGCCTCTGACCATTAACTGCTTGTGAGTTGGCGAGCTTTTTGCGGGCAGCCGGTTCAAGTGCCGTTGCGATTGCCGGTTGCAGCACTACCCAGGAAATGCTGTGGTGTATGTATGTATGTATATGTGTTACTATATTCAAATAGAGCGCTACAAGTGCCGCATGTTGCCCTGCTGCCCTGTTGTCTTTCTTAAGAAACGTGTTGGCAAATAAGTCAATAACGCCATAATTGCGGTGCATGCAATGTGCCGCTTGATATATGTACATATCAACCTTTATTTGCATATAATATGGTCTAACTATATACATACATAAATACATACCTATAAGTAAATCACAGTAACTGTGCAGCTTTTTATTCTGTTGGTACATATGTTATATTATAGGAAAGCGCGTATTGGGCTGAAATATTCACATAAACTAATCCCTGTCAGTGATGAGCTTACTTAAATACTTTAGTAATTGGATACCAAGTACCGTAATACTTTGTATTTAGAGATGTTTAAATTGTAAAGTAAAAAACACTTAATATTTAGGATTTTCTAAATACTCAAGTAAAGAGATTTTGAATGTTTCGGATTTGCTAAATATTACGAAATTTATACATAAATACTTAACGGTCCAGGAAAAAAGAATAACCGGTATATGGCTAGCTTAGAGTGAAAAGTTGCTAAGTCCACTTTTTATGAAAACTCATATTTTCAACAGGAGGCTAGAGACATTAAAAATGCATCTTTTCGAAAAGGATAAATGTCCTTTTTTATGTTTTCTCGTTTATATTCAATGAAAGAAAAATTTGCTAAGTCCAAAAAGCTCCAAAAATTCGATAAGGCCAAAATACACAGTACGATATATTTTAATAAAGATCGAATCCCTCTGATTTGTATGGAGTTTTTTTGCTTTAAACAGCAAAATGAAAAAAAAATTGCTATGAGAATTTTTTTCCTCTTCTGTAAAACTTTTAAATTGCGACTTAGCAACCTCTCACTCTAAGATAGCGATATGTTTTATATATATACATATACTATGTATGTGTAATGCTTTAAGTAATTCAATTCGATATATTCGATGTTGTATTCAAAGTTTTGCGAAATACTTGAAGAAAATGTCTAATAGAAGTTTTATTCCTTTCCTGTACAATTTTTAAATTGGGACTTAGCAACTTTTCCCTGTAAGCTAGCGATATTGTGCTTTTTATTAAAAACACATTGATATCCATTGTAATTTTCGTGACTTTTTGGAGATTTTCGAGATTTTGTTTGTGTTTTTTAGACTGTTCGGGTTTGTACTTCGTTTTTTTTTATTTTGCGGGAGGTTTTAAGAACTTCGGGCTATTTTTGGTTTTTTATGATCTTTCTTGTTTCCGTTTCTGTATTTTTAGAGATGCTTTCGGAACTTTTCCAGACTTTTCGAAACTTTTCAAGTATTTCTTTGAATTCAGGGACTTTTCGGGATTCTCCTTTGTTTTACATTTCGGGACTTTTTCGGGAGTTTTTGGGACTTTTCGGAATATTTGGTGCTTTCTTTTTAGGAACCTAAAGAGATGATTTCGAAGCTTTTTTGTGTTCTATTTTTCGAAAGTTTTCGAAATAACATTTGTTTCAATATTAAGTAAAGCCACAAATGCAAACTGCTTTTGGTCCTTGGTATTTGTACTTAACTAGTTTTCCCTTACCCGCTTTCCTGAGTGTATGATTTTTTCTTCATCTTACATTGGCTGTAATTTATTTTAACTAAACTCAACATATTTAAACTTAGCTAAACATTTTCAGGTTTTCAGGTTTTCATGTTTTTTTTGTTTTTAATTTTGTCCCTCTTCAAAATACTTCTCTCTGAAATCTTCTTAAACCTCTTTCGTCTAACACCAATGGGTATACAAATTTTAATTGTTACCTAGATCCCTTAATTCCAGTTGAATTTCATTTTTTTAAACAATGGGGGCTTCCTAAATTTATTTAAGAAATAAAGCCTTCTCAAAAACCTTTCGATTAATGTCCATATTGTATTAATTCATTTAACTTATAAAATAATTTGTATTAAACTATTTAAACAGGTCGCAAGCCTCTTCAAAATATTTCAAACTAAAACCCTCTTAAACTACTTTCGTTAACTTCTCACCAGCATCGTACTATAGATACTTCCAGAGGTATGCAGTATGAAAAATTCAGTTTCTATGGCATGTATCACGCCCAATAGCCTTATGTCTCCATACCAAATTCCAGTACTCTACCACAAATTCTTTTAAAGATATGCAGTTCAAAAGTTCTGTTTTTATACAAGGTACCACACCCACTCGTCAAACCGAGAAAAAACTTTGGTGAAAATTGGAGATAAAGGGTATTAAATATAAACGATAAGAACCAAATGTTGAGAATTTAAAAAACCCCGATTAACCTAGTTTATCCTAAAGGAAGTCGCGAAGTGCTCAACAGTAAAATTCAGAATAGGGGCTATGGAAGACACGAACCCTTGGGCATATCGCAATCTTAAGTAATATTCCGATATCAAAGAAAATCATGGTATACATGGTATCAAGCTTAGATTGTTGCCTTAAAATACATACTTGTGCGGTTTCCACTCAGAAGGGAATGAAAAGACCATTTTCTGATAAGGAAGCCATCTGTATCTACACTGACATGTCCAAGATAGGCTGCGGTGTAGTAATAGCAGTCTATTCGAAAGAACTTGGTGTCAATACGTCCCTGATACGTTCTAGGTATAGGTGAGGTCTTTAGTAAACTAAATGCCATTACCAGGAAAGATAAAACAGTGATTTACTCAGATATCCTTTATCATTACTGAAACCAAGTCTAAGTTTGGTATATATCCGCTTACATTTGAGCAACAGTCTGGGTTATGTTGACTTTAAAAGCATCAGTACATTAAGGCCTATTGTCATAGACGAAAAAATCTAGCGGCGTCTAATTTCACAATATTGGGGGCCAATTCTCGTCCCCTGTACGCAAAATGTCCCACTTATAACATAGCAATCAAAATACGATCTTCGGCTAAAACCGCAAACGCCACGAATGCTATTCATGGTATTTAGTTATTAACTTTGAGCTTCTGGACCAGTTAGATCTTGGACGGATGCAGGTGAAAGTCCTGACGCATGTATGTCGAGGTTTCCTGCAGACTTTCAGGCAAAATTACATTTACTCTTAAAAAATAGAAACAACCAACAAAATAATTACTTCTCATAATTATCCGCTATGAGTAACGAATATTTGTAAAAACGGCCTGTAGCAAATAATCCTAAATGCGACTTATTTGAATATCTCCGATTCGTTTTTTTTTTTAATAAAATAAATAAGTAAAAACTATAAAATAAGTCTCAACTCATATACTCGTTGTAAACCAGAAAAACGCTGTAAATTAAAAAACTCTGACCAACCCAGTGACCACCACCTTTCTCAAAATTGTCTATTCACTCAACAAGACGCCGCTGCTGCTTCCGGCTTATCGAAAATTAAGAAGTCTATCAAAAAACGCTCGCTGTAAAAACGGATAGTATTCACCTGCGCACCTACAAAAAAAGCGTGACACACAAAAGAAGCTAAGTAAGAAACAGGAACGAGAAAAACTGCTTTCTTCTCTGGCGGCAATAAAGAAACTTGCCTACAACGTTCTTTACTATTCGCTGGCACGCATATTTGGCAAATTTGAAAAGTGCACATCAACGAAAAGTCAACAGCAGCAGCAGCAGCAACGGCAAAATTACTCGCATTATAGATTTTTTAATTAAGCAAAAACAACTCAATGTGTGGTGTAGTAGTCAAACATTCGCTAAGTTAGCTGAAAGCTCGCAATAATGTCAGGCGGTTAATGGGTCAAGTGAGGTTAGGCGGAAATGCGCGAACGTGTGGATAATTCACAGATGGGCATATGTACAAATATATATATGTAAGTACATATATGAAAATATTTATGCGTACATATACATATATATTGCATAGAACAAATTTGCTTTAGACATCACTGGCATCACTTATTTAGTTAGTTGTAAATACATTATACAATAAAGGTATTCACACCCAACCCCTTAATTCGGTATATGGTAGTTCTCTTTTTCTGTTTGTTATAAGTAGTTACTTATCAAAAAAATCAACAGAAAAGAGCCAAAAAAAAATAATTGAAACATGAAGGGGCTACAAGTTAATTTTTATTAATATTTTATAATTTTCTTTATTTTACTCGTGTTGAGAGCAGTTCTATGAATAATTTGATAACCTTTCCGTGTGCATTTTTTTAGCAAAAATAAAAAAGCATACCAGTTGTGAAACACCATTTTGCAGATTAACGGAAATAAGTTCGGAAGGTCTTTACTGCAAAACACTTTTGCCGAGTTACCAACTTCCGGAGTATAGGAAGCTAGTTTGAATACCCCTAACGCTTGCAAAACGAGGATAATAAACAGTAATGGCCACTGTTGTTATGAAGAACTATAAGTTTTATTGGCAGAAATAATTTTACTACAGAGGGTTTCATTAGAAGCGGTCCCCCAATATGACGGTAATACCGAAGAAAATTTTTGGGTTTACCCGCACATTTCATAAGGCAGAAAAAAGGAAACCATAAGTATATTCGTACATTTTTTTTGTATGGAAAAAAGCGTCATGCAGTCAGAAAAACAAAAAATTAAAAATCAACGCAATTCTTTAGCTAATTAAAACTTGCGCATTATTACCCTGCGTACTGCATACTAAAAAGAACTCCAAAAAATTTGAATAAAAAGTTGAAAATTTAGCTGAATCTTTGCAGATTTTTTATAATTTTTGCACAACGTTTGAATTGTGGATTTATATACGGTGTTT
>NW_023458560.1:15774357-15775525 GCF_013731165.1 Rhagoletis pomonella
TATAATTTTTGCACAACGTTTGAATTGTGGATTTATATACGGTGTTTGTTATATAATCTGCTAGCCTTTTATGAAAAAATAATAAGCATTAAATAAAAAAAGAAAAATAGCCAAAATTGATCAAATTTGATCAAAATGTGGATGACTTAATTAGCTGATCACAAGTGTATGTACACAGATAGGTAAATACTTTTCAATCATCGGCAAAGTACCTAATTGTTCTTTCTCGTACTCGTGTTACGAGTTACGTTATTTTTCAGATAGTTATCAGTGATCGGACTACTACCACCCAGTGAGCTACCACTTTTTTGAGCATATACCACATAAGATCTGAAATCTACTACATATTGGCGTTTTTGAGTAATTTTAGTTCTGCTCGACAAAACTTTCTTTATTTTTTAATTTTAAGAGCGATAAATTGCCCACCACTAAGCTGCGGATTGCGCCACATTGATTAGCTACATCGTGATATGATAAAAGGGAAAGCAGGCAGCTCTCCGCAAGGTTGCAGAAATCTTTCAAAGTATGTTCGAAAATTTTTTTTATACCCAACAAACGATTTGGTTTGAGCTCAACTTGGGGTCGAGTTTCTCAAATCTCAAACGTTGTTTCTCAACAGTACCTCAAGTGGGGGATCATAGCATTCCCAACAAAAAGGGCATTTTTCTTTGTATGAAAATAGCACTGATTATCAAGTTGAGAAAAAGCTAGTTCTCAACTTGAACTCCAATGTGATTCTCAAACTGGTCTCAGACATATCACTAAATACTGAAATTAATATAGTAAAGGTTATCAATTCGTCGGAATATTTTTTTTTTATGCATGTCCCCGCATAACTTTGGACCACGTTAACCGATTTCTATAATTCTTTTTTTAAAGAAAAGGTCTTACCACACAGGTGGCCCCTTACTAAAAAAAAATCACGGGTCCCCTGTACATAAACTGTATTAATTGAAAAGCATGTGATCAATTGAGAGTTTTCCATGTAGGGTTTCTTTAACGTACAAAAGCCCATAGCGATGAAGAAGTTTCTAGCGGAAATATCGAAAAAATATTTGTTTCTAAGTATAATGAATTGAATTTGTTTATAAAAATTCTAATTATGAATATAATATAAGCTGATATAATCCAGAATCGGTTAACAAACTCAACAAAATCATAACTCTGT
>NW_023458560.1:15775625-15780251 GCF_013731165.1 Rhagoletis pomonella
AAATAAAAACATATTATTAACATGCATACATATAAAATTTGTTTTTTGTGAATGAGACAGTTTAAATAGAAAATAACGTACTTCTGTTATCAAATGAAGTGACAATAAACTAAATAATATTAAAACAACATTTATTTTTTAACATATTGTAATATGCATTGATTTATTTTAGTTAGTATTCATAAAACATTTATTTTGATATAAGAATGTCAACATATGTACAGAAGTAAGCAACTTCTGCGTGCTGTAACAATGTAACCCGCGCTTGAAAATGTTCTTTCTGATTATGCTGAAGTTGCTGGAATAGAAAGATATCTTTTGGCAATCTCAAAAAGTTTTGGATAAATCCAAGAGTGATTTGTCCACCATATGAGCGGATTGACGTTGTGCCCAATTTGAGGCTCAGCAGCATAAAAGTCCAATTGAGTTTGCAAATCACTAGCATTTCGAGCTTTATATTTAGCATCGTGTATTTTTGTCACACTTCTGTCGGCAATAAACTAAGCTGATGGCGTTTCTGTTGTCGAGCAGACACACATACACATACGATACTTGGAATTCCATCGATTTTCGACACATTGCAGTAATCTGCTTTCCCTCAATCCCAATTGCACTTGGCGATTGAATAGTGCAATAGTTAAGGTACAGTTGATCTGTGGAAATACCTTACCAAATTTCGTCCCTTATTGCTAATTTCTTCATATTTTGGAACTGAAGACATTCCATCTTTAACGATGAACTGGAGAACATGTGCGCTACATTTTACACTATTAGGAACACTTAATAGTTGAGCTGCAGCTGCGTTCATCACATTTGCACTGTCGTGTGTTATTGCTTGTGTTTTCTCAGTTAACCCCAGTCAGCGAGAACCACTTCGATAGATGCCCTTATATTTTCTGCCGTTGGTCTACCTGTAAATATATATGTACGTACTTATGAATATGGAGCAATTTTTATATATGTATGTACATAAGTAAAAGAATAAATGTGTAAACAAACCGAATTTTACCAGATAGCTCTTCGTTGCAAAGAGTAATGTGACATATACAATTGTTGCTGTTTATATATTGCGCTTCGACTGATATGTAAGCATTTTGGGTTAGAGAAGTCCATTCATCTACAGTGATCGGCATACTAGATACATCCGACAGTAGTTCATTTTGAACTTGATCCTTAACGTCGTTATAAAGCAATTGAAGACGGGAATGGATGCTCTGTTCGCATGGAATCTTATATGAGGGCTTCATCACCTTCATAATCGTGGAATCCAGGCATTGCAACAAGAGAAATGGGTAACAGATTTGTTGCAACTAATCGTGCTATTGCACGAGAAATGGTCTCTTGGTGCTCGTTTGAGATAGTTTCACCATCTTCGTATATTCTTCTACGCTTGACATTTTTTGCCGGGCTTGGTTTGGCACATTCACTATTGGCTACATCTGTGGTCCTGGAGAGGATAACCCATGGAAAATTACCACTTATTACTTTGTTAACATAAACGTACATTTCCAGGTCCTGCTCCTTGTCCCTCTTATGAATGGCCTTCAAATGGGTGGCCAAAGACGATGTCGAATTAAATATTATAGGCCATATTTTGTCCACATATTGTACACTTGACTTCTTTGCAGGGTTCGTATTTGCACACACATGTGCAGCACATCCTAACATTTTAAGCTCACACACGTGTGCTGTGCATATAAAAAATTAAAAATTTGCTCACATCACATGTGTGTGCCGTTTGGTAAACAGCACGGGCACATGTGTGTACTTGCTTTTTATTAATGTAAAGCACACGCACATGTGTGTGCTATGCGTAGAGAAACTTATACACTTCGAATTCTAACTCAAATCTTAAAATAATTTTTTAATATGTTTTCTGTCATATAAAAAACAAACAACATCTCACTTTTTATTGAATTGTCTTTCAAAAAATAACGTTTAATAAACAAATTCTTTTAAGAATATATTATGTGCATGTGCATGGGCTGAAATTTGTACAAAAATCGGCTCACACACATGTGTATGTGCTTAATAACAAACAGCACACACTTTTCTGTGAGTAGAGTTTGTTTTACACTTATGCACACACATGTGTATGAGCAGTGAGTGCAAGCTGAATGTGTTTCTGGCGTGTGTGTGAGCAGAGAATGTGTGTGCAAATACGAACCCTGCTTCTTTGCCACCTTCGGAATTAGAAAAGAAGTTCCACACCCAGCTACGCTTTCGAAAACTCATATTAGATAGAGCAACATTTTTGTTTTGAAGTGAGAAAAATTTTTTATTAAAACAACTTTCACTATTCGAATAATGACAGTTAATCAATTGCACGACAAGTCGAAAATGATGAAACGATCTAATGCTTGCTATTCGATTTTCAGTCAATGCAATAGTTGCTACTCGACTATTCGAATAATCGGTTAACCGGATAATCGACTGTTAACAAGAGCTCTAGTTGTAACCCTTTTCAAAATATTTTCAAACTACATAAAACATTCTTCAATCTCTTTCGTCTTCGATACGTATATTAATTACCGTACATGCACTTGCAGAGCCTTCTAATACGCACAAGAACACCTATTTTGCTGTTGGCAAGCAAATGTGATTTTACTTAAATACAATTTGATTGAGTTTGTTGCATGCAAAGTCCAATTTAATGCAAATTTGCCAAACATTATGCTGAGTGCATTTTTCATTGTAACTATTCACTTTCATTGGCAACGAAACAAGTGATTGTTAGCCTTCAAATGCCTTTTGATTGCATAATAAATGATAAACTTTAAGTTGATTAGGAAGGAGCTAAATGTCACTTATTAACTGTATATTTTCTTTGACGAAAGCTAACTATATTTCTATGGCGATGGCCGAATAGTCAAGGGTGGTAACCTCTGCATTAGATGCAGTCAAGGCTGGTAACTACTTTTGAACATAAAATATCAATAGGAAAAACAAAATATTTTTATTTTTATTTTTATTTACTTTAAAAAGCGAAAAGCGGTACTTTTAAAATACTAATTTTTTTCAGTTTTTTTCACTAGAAATCGATATCTAAAGTGGCGAATTTAGAAATGGTTCGGAACTATAGAAAAAGGGATGCAGAACGAACTAGATCTTATTTGTCGAATTTAGAACAAGTTCGGAACTATCGAATAAGGGATGCAGCGGGGGGCTTGTTTACTTTACATAGATATGTGTTCGGCGGCTTTTTCGTTCAAATACGATTCTATTCTGCGCTTCTCAGATGCTTTTTCATAGCTTGTTAATACAAAACTAAAATTTGTGTTAACATTTCAACATCTTGGGATCGTCTGGAATCTAAGAAATAACAGCGAGCGCCTCTGCAAACTCAGCTACAGCTAAAGGTATGTAAACGTACATTTCTTACAATCATTCAAACAAATTTAATTTCAAATTGAAAACACATTTCTTCCAAAATAACTTAAAATCGCACACACGGAAGAACCAAAAAGATTGAAAAATCACGATACTTTTTTCTTTCGTCTGTCGATTTTAGAACTGGTTCGGAACTATAGAATTTAGGACTAGTTCGGAACTATCGAAAAAGGGATGCAGCGGGCGGCAAATTGACACTTCCTAGGACATCGCCATGTTAAATTCGCCAGTTGCTTGCTTGCAAAAGAGATTTATCGCGAACCAGTACTGGGTCTAAATGTACTAGAAGCGCACCAATTCAGAACTAGAGATTTTCCCCACAGGGATGTCGATGGCAGCTTAAATTTCGTTTCAACCGCTATCTTTTCCGTTGATTGAAGCGTCTCCGACCAATAACTGCTTTCGAGTTAGCCAGGATTTTGCGGTAATCGGGCAGCCAATGCAACAGCCGATGCTGATGTTGGCAGCAACACCAGCATGGAAGCGTTTAGTTTTTACAAATATACAACATTATCGTTATAAACATAGTTGCCAACATGGTGCTTTAAGCACTAGATTTTGTACTTTTTGAAAATTAAAACGCGAAAATAAATGAGTTAGTGCCTAGTGCCTGTTTTAGTGTTTTTTTTTTTCTGAACTCAAATTTCCCATATGAGACATTGGTGCCTCATTGCAAAAAGTAAAATTTTATTGCGGATTCCGATAGAATACCTATCCGTATATAATATTTGTACAGCCAACCCCTAGAAATGGGCTTGACAATTGTAGGACTAAAGTTAGCAAATCGCAGATTTTGTTGCGGATTTCGGCAGGATATCTATATTGATTGAAAAAGTTGTGGAACAAATATTGTAAACGAAGCGATACTGCCGAAATCCATAATAAAATCTTCGTTTTGCTAACTTTAGTTCTACAATTGGCACGCCCATTTCTAAGGGTTTGGTGCCTTAAACCAAAATCTTGCCGTACAAATATTATATACGGATAGCTATTCTATCGGAATCCGCAATAAAATTGTACTTTTTTCAAAAAACCCGATGTTTAACATCTTACCAAATATATCTCAACATAAGTTTTCGAAAACAGATCGGAAGAGAATCGGAGACATGACATCACTTTTTTATGAAATCCATCCGACTTAAAAAAGAATGGCTCATATATAGTTAAAACATGAAATAATTTGAAATATTTAACAGGCTAACCTAATATTCGCGGCTTGCGTTTTGGTACGCATGC
>NW_023458560.1:15780351-15782690 GCF_013731165.1 Rhagoletis pomonella
GAAAATCCGCTTTTTTATCGACAAATTTTGTTCAGCGATGAGGCTCATTTCTGGTTGAATGGCTTCGTAAATAAGCAAAATTGCCGCATTTGGAGTGAAGAGCAACCAGAAGCCGTTCAAGAACTGCCCATGCATCCCGAAAAATGCACTGTTTGGTGTGGTTTGTACGCTGGTGGAATCATTGGACCGTATTTTTTCAAAGATGCTGTTGGACGCAACGTTACGGTGAATGGCGATCGCTATCGTTCGATGCTAACAAACTTTTTGTTGCCAAAAATGGAAGAACTGAACTTGGTTGACATGTGGTTTCAACAAGATGGCGCTACATGCCACACAGCTCGCGATTCTATGGCCATTTTGAGGGAAAACTTCGGAGAACAATTCATCTCAAGAAATGGACCGGTAAGTTGGCCACCAAGATCATGCGATTTGACGCCTTTAGACTATTTTTTGTGGGGCTACGTCAAGTCTAAAGTCTACAGAAATAAGCCAGCAACTATTCCAGCTTTGGAAGACAACATTTCCGAAGAAATTCGGGCTATTCCGGCCGAAATGCTCGAAAAAGTTGCCCAAAATTGGACTTTCCGAATGGACCACCTAAGACGCAGCCGCGGTCAACATTTAAATGAAATTATCTTCAAAAAGTAAATGTCATGGACCAATCTAACGTTTCAAATAAAGAACCGATGAGATTTTGCGCGTTTTTTTTAAAAAAAAAGTTATCAAGCTCTTAAAAAATCACCCGTTATAAGTGGGTTATTTTTTATCAATTGATAATTTTTTTCTGCAGGCTACATATGTATCTAAGAACAAATACTACTGTATGTAGAGTAGTATGTCGATGGCAGCTTAAATTTCGATTCCACCGCTGTCTTTCCCGTTAATTAAAGCGTCTCCGACCAATAACTGCTTTCGAGTTAGCCAGGATTTTGCGGTAATCGGGCAGCCAATGCAACAGCCGATGCTGATGTTGGCTGCAACACCAGCACGGAAGCGTTTAGTTGTTACAAATATACAACATTATCGTTATAAACATAGTTGCCAACATTGTGCTTTAAGCACCAGATTTTGTACTTTTTGAAAATTAAAACGCGAAAAGAAATGAGTTAGTGCCTAGTGCCTTTTTTAGTGTTTTTTTTTTCTGAACTCAAATTTCCCATATGAGACATTGGTGCCTCATTGCAAAAAGTAACATTTTATTGCGGATTCCGATAGAATACCTATCCGTATATACATAATATTTGTACAGCCAGATTTTTCTTTAAGGCGACAAACCCCTAGAAATGGGCGTGGCAATTGTAGGACTAAAGTTAGCAAATCGCAGATTTTATTGCGGATTTCGGCAGGATATCTATATTGATTGAAAAAGTTGTGGAACAAATATTGTAAACGTAGCGATATTCTGCCGAAATCCATAATAAAATCTTCGTTTTGCTAACTTTAGTCCTACAATTGGCACGCCCATTTCTAAGGGTTTGGCGCCTTAAACAAAAATCTTGCCGTACAAATATTATATACGGATAGGTATTCTATCGGAATCCGCAATAAAATTTTACTTTTTGCAAAAACTCGGTGTTTAACATCTTACCAAATATATCTCAACATAAGTTTTCGAAAACAGATCGGAAGCGAATCGGAGACATGACATAATTTGTTTATGAAATCCATCCGACTTAAAAAAGAATGGCTCATATATAGTTAAAACATGAAATAATTTGAAATATTTAAAGCTGTGGCGGCACTAAATTAACAATAAATTGGATCACAAATTTTAATTTGGTTTTGGTTCTCCATACGCCACTATCCAATTTGTATGTAGAATCGCCCACTTATTCCAAAAATCGAGTTAATTTTTTATTCTATGGATACGTTTTCGAGATATTTTCAATTTACCGTTATTGAGCTTAAAACAAAAGGTGGTTCCACTTAGTCACTTATATAGCATGAACCAATTTAAGTAACAACAATATGAATAAAATTTTAATTTTCTATTTATTAGTTGAATATACTTTCGATTTTTACGCAAAAAACATATTTCGAAAATGAGGAAAGCTAAAAGTATAGGATGAGACGAAACAATGTCGCATTACTAAGGAATGAATAATATTTAGCCATTTGATTACAATGCCCCAGATATTGCTAAACTATATGTAGATATGCAGTTATATGGTAAACAAAGTTTTTGTAAGAAAATTTCAATAACAAACATAAACCAGAAGTCCATTGTGCATATGCGCCATTCAAAGATTCGGAAGACTCTGAAGCTGTGAACAATATGGAAACGTTAGACAAAAGAGACGCACAATATTGCAACAACTTAAGTAGCTTGTGCAATAGCC
>NW_023458560.1:15782790-15786450 GCF_013731165.1 Rhagoletis pomonella
AACACAAAATGTTCTATAGCAGGTTGCGCAACAAAACAAACACTTCAGCATTCGAAGTAGAGTTTGCTACAGCGGCGAGTGAGTTCTATTGCGAAGCAAAATGTAAAACCAAAAAGAAGGGTTGAAGTAAAATAGCGGAAAATAATAGCAAGTACACCGAGTGCACTAGAACATTTGCATGTATGTATTTCAACAAATGAAAGTGGTATACTTGTACCTGCGTGAATATGAGTATGGAAATCAATATGTACTTTGAGTTTTTTTTTATTAAAAGTGGACTGTTTTTATTTTAATAAAAGCTAGTTTTAAGTTTTTCCATTAACTTATTTTTATTTTATTTAACCAAATGAAAATTATACACCCCGCTACAGAATATACTTGCTCCGGTATGGGCTATTTATTTTTAAATTAATTTCAATTAGATTTTTTTTAAGGAAAATTGTTGAAATAGCTATCACTTCTACCATTTTTTCAAATTATTGTTGCTTTTCCACAATAAATTTTCATTTAAAAAAAACGGCCTCGAGCTCAATATAAACTGTTGAATATAATTGTTATTAGGCCAAAAAAATAACAAAAACAAATAACTTAAGGACGAGCACACCTTAAAAGTTAAACATTGTAAAAAAGAAAAAAAAAATTGAATTATTAGCAAAAACCAACAATACCAACAACCACATGATCAAGTAAATTGCAGCGGAATAGCTGCGCTTGATTGTGTTGGCATAACAAAAAATGAAAATAGTGGAAAAAAAGCAAACGATAATTTACAAGGCGTACTTAGCACGGTGCATAGGCAACTGCCTGAGTCAGTGGGATCGTCGGTTCGAATCCTACTGAAAGAAGTCTGATGAGGAAATGTGGTGATTTCCGAAATAGCTATCACTTCTACAATTTTTTCAAATTATTGTTGCTTTTCCACAATAAATTTTCATTTAAAAAACGGCCTCGAGCTCAATATAAATTGTTGAAGAAAATTGTCTAATCAAAACCATATATGTAAATCCAAATTTCAAACTTTGCACAAAAATTAAAAGAAATCAGCAGTTTAATTAAAATTTCAACACGTTTTTTTTAGAATTTTTATGAAAATTCAAAGTACGCAGTTTTATAGCCCCTTTAATTTTAGTATGTACAATAAGGTACATGCTTGAAGTATCTACAAAATACCATTGATTTTTGGTATATTTTTTGCCGCGGGGTGTACAGATGTACATACATATGTAAAGGAATATGTGCCTTATTTTTTTCATTAAACAAAAAGTAGATTGTTTTTTATTATAATTATATACATACACGTAATTAATAAAAACGCATAATTTGAAACTGTGTAGTTTTTTATGTAAATACATATATATGTATGTAAGAGCAGGCAAACTCGCAGATTCTAAGCCAAAAACAAAACAAGGAAGTACGCGGTCACACATGTAATTACCTACATTTGGGTATGCACCAGGGTAGCCAACTCATTTTTGAGAATTCCCCGATTTCGACAATGAAATTCCCCGATTTTGCTCGAAATTTCGTAAAATTTCCCCACCCATAGATATCTCCTTACTTACAAAAAAAAACAAAAAAAACATGTATGTATATTGATATATTACTGGTCTTTCTGCTTATTTTATTTTTAAACATAATTCATCTATGTATTGATAAACCAAACCAAACTTTTATAAAGTTATTAAAAAATATTTCGAGCTTTTTAATTTGATTTTCTATGTAGAAAGATTTTGAGTATGCAGTTTTGTAGCCCACTCAATTCTAAAATAATAAAGTGCAAGTTTCAGGTGGCTAAAAATTTTCGTTTTAGGATTTTTTTGCCGATGTTGTTGCGGTTTTCTTCCATATTAAAATAAATTATGTTTATTCGTTATATGAAAGCAAAGGCGACAAAGAAAATTCTAAAAAATTAACGGTTGTTCTTAGCCATTTGAAACTTTATTATACTAGAATTGACCGAGCATTCGTTCGTATAACAAAACCATGACCAGTGTAGCAGTTGATTTGTTATGCGTGTGAAGGGAAGATACAGTGCTTGAAATGAGAGCTGATGGCTTGCAAGCCATTTATGCAGTGCTTGTGCAGCTGTTTAGTAAGTATCTAGCTCATCGTTTAGCGTTGACTGTGGTCACTAGCAATGTTGGGCCCACCGAATTATCGCATTAACAACTCAATATTGATTGTTCCCTAGAAGTTGCAACGTTTGGTCTAATGGCTCCAACACTTATGCGCCATCGTACACTCATTCCACACGATCAATTTGCATTGCTGCCGAACCTTGACCATCGACTGAATGAGTCTTTCAAGCCATTTTCAACAACATAACTGTCATTCTAGATGAAGCAAGTACAACTGCACTGTGACTGCCAACAAAATTCTTTTTGAGAAACTAAGTCATGTACCACAATGACGGCGTCGACCAACGAAGGACATTTCATTGTTATCGGTGTTAGTGTTTTTAAAATATCCATTCCGATAGATAGATGAGTGTTGCTGGAAAGTACTCAGATTCAGTTGCATCCTCCAGTACTTGGCACAAAACCAGAAGCCTAAAGTTCAAATATCACCGCTAAAGTGCAACGACTACGAGCTGAGGAAAATAATTACCGTTGTCAATTTAGTGTCAAGAAAACGTGCCTGTTATTTTTTTGTACGTTTTCAGAAACACCACGCACTATTATGGAGGATAGATTACACAATTCAAATGTGGTAATTTATTACATGAGTTTATATATACAAATAAATACAGTATACGATTTAAGTTGTAGTGTTGTACTTGTTCAACGAGTGCATAAAATGGTGTCAAACAGTTTCTCACCACGAAACCCGCATTTAACGGTCATACTTTTGCATGTGCTGTAAAACCGAAAAAGGTCATTTTGAATGCTTTTAGTTGCATTATTTATGTACACATTTAGCGCTAAATAGGGACATAAAATGTCAATAAATAAGCACCCAAAGCAACAACAACGCGTAGCTACGTTGTGGACAAGACGGCAAATAACAGTCTGCGTGCTTTGTTGTATCTCTGTTAATATGCAGACAAGTACTTGACAGCCACACCTGCAACTTGAGAATTTTTATAAAGTTGTTTTCGACAGCTGGGCTTTTGATTTTTTGCCTCTGAGTTTGTGCAACGTCCGCTGACAAGTGAAATATCAGCCGTTGAACCGTGAGTTAAGTTGAAAATTAAAGTGGTAGCCATCATTTGTTCAACACATAAAATATGTGTGTACATATGTCTTTTGTCGGAGTTACCTTGGAAGGTGTAAAGCCTGCCTGCCTATGGCGTACAATTATAAAAGAGAAAAAAATTCTCGAATTAAAAAACGCCACCACCAACACAAGTAAAAGTAAAAAAAAAGAAAATCACTACTGAGCTGTAGTGTAGCAGAAGAACGTGACTAGAATACTTGTAGAGTGTTACCGAAGGCGTTCTTTACGGTGCGCATGCGCATATGGTGCGTACTGTGGCGAAAGCTGGGCACACCAACTCCCAAACACATTACCATGGAATTTTCCGTACTGCTCTCAGAACTGCACTCAGAACCGGCTGTTAAGTTGAAAGTTGTAGTGCAAAATAAATATTTGCACTTTCTTCGTCAACAATTACAGAAAATCAAACAAAATTAGCGAAACTTCTTCGCCACTGGTCTCACT
>NW_023458560.1:15786550-15804737 GCF_013731165.1 Rhagoletis pomonella
GTACGAGCTTTGCTGAGGATCCAGCTAAGAAATTTGTTGAAAATCTTTGAAATCGGTGAATAGCGACGTCCACCACCCATATAACGGTAATATACAGAAAAACGAAAACTACGATAAATTAGTACCTACTGAAGCTAATTGACTCAAAATCGATTATTGCAATGACCACTGAGCAGAAAATTAGGTTATTATAAATGTTTGGATTTTGGGCGTGGCTCCGCCTACTTCTGACCAAAAATTTGTATTATCTCCGTAACCGATTTAACAATTACTACCGAATTCGGTGCATTTAATAACCTTGGTACGAAAAATTAATTCGTTGAAAATTATTCAAATCGGACTAAAATTGCACCGGCTTCCCGTATAACGGTAATTTTCGGACTTTCATTTACTCCAAGTTAATACTTACAACAATATCTCAACCATAAATAAGACTTCTAGGTAGTTTAAAGAAAGTTGGAACCACGATAGTTGATACCTGAGCCGGTATATAAAGTTCGGTTGCGCCCGAACTTATACTTCTTTACTTGCTCATATTGGGATATTCGTATAAAATAAAAAAGTTTGGACGAAGTTTTTTTTTTGTATTAGAAAATTCGTCAAATTGTTTTTCGTGATTGGGAAAAGCAAAATATTTGTGTATTCACACTATAGTATATACAGTAATAAACCTTTTTGAGTATTCCTCGGGGATAAAATATGATCAGGGTTGATAATGGGAAGGAGCATGAATTTTTGCTGATTCAGAGTTGCATACAAAATTATTGTGGTATGAAAGGGAGCAACAACCGTACCATGGCAGAGTGGCACAGGTAATTTTGTAAACAAACACTTTCCTTATAATTTGAAAGTGATAATTGCTATTTATTTTCCAATATTCAGATATCCAGCTTATAGCCAGAGGCACTAAAATCTACTCATCATGTTGGATCAGCTCCGGGCAATGGACAATTGAATGTGTTGGCTGAACTTATGACCACCGTAACCAACGCAGTCTCCAAGCAAATGCGTGTCCTGAATATACGGTTGCAATTCATAGCACACATGTGACATTATATACTTTGATTTTAAGTACTTTTAAGGAGTTCCGCTCAAGCTTTGGTGTGCTTAATGAGCTGTTTGAGCGGATGCCAGCGCATTGGAGTCTATATAATTAAACAAACCTTATTTTTTTTTTTGGAATAAAGACTTAAATATATTCGAAAATTTAGAGGTTTTCTTGATAAATTCACCTTTATTCATAAAAATACGATGTGAGTTTCCAGTTTATAGAAACTCGGTGACCAATTGGTGAAGTAATGCGAAAAGTTTTATTACTGTATATACTGTGATTCACACGATTGGATAAATTAAAAAGGGATAAATTAAATATATAGTACATACAGAAAATACTTTTCCGTCGTTGGACACTTTCGACACTCAACAAATTTTCCGCGTAGCAGGTTAACTGCAGACGACGGCAGATAGATGGATGGTGTTATACACCGACGAGTCACCAGACTGAACTAGTATATGGTGACACCTTAGGAGTTCAATAGGATTTTTCTAGTTTTTTATTCTGGCAACTAATAAATGCTTTCTGGACCTGTCTCCTGTTTGGCTTTATTCCCAAACTTTGGAAAATAGTGAAAATAGAACAGCGGTCCGTGTTAAGGAACAGTTAATCCTTAGGAAAATATTAGAGTACTCCAACCTTCTGGTGCTAAGAGGCTGAAACCTAAATCTCTCCACAGAAATGAAATATCTAGGAGCAGCTTCAAATAGGAGGCTGAGTGGAATACCCACTGAAATCGGCTATGGGGTTTGGGTAAACAAATCTTAAGTCTGATATTCAAAACCACAACCTTCATGTTATACGAGTCCCAAGCCTTAGAATTTATCGTTCAAAGTGAAGGCCATGAAGTTACGGGCACAGAGTGTGCTTTAAATTTTTTTTTTTGGCCAACAATGACGAATTTATACGTATCTTAGAATGTGTCAAAAATGGAAAATTTTTTTGCGGTCTCATACGAAAATCTCGTTGTCGGTCACAAAAAAAAATGTGGCTGGATTTCAGCCAAGTATCAGTGAAAAAAATTGTTTCCTTTCATTAGCATGAAATGATATTATAACTTTTGTCCGATGTTGTAACAACCAGAACAAGAAGAGATCGACCCATGAAAATGTATACTTATATGATAAGAACGTCGAGCTGAGCCGATTTAGCCGTCTCCGTCTGTTTTTATAGAGTCTTATATCTCAGTTTTCGAGTGAGAGTTTGGTGAGTGAGTGTACTTTTATAATTTATTAATTATTCATCGGAACCGTGAAAATCGGACCAGTATAACATATAGCTCCCATATGACTGATTGTTCAGATTTGAGATTTTTCGTTATAACTCCTCCTTTTATGCAGCTAGGAACATGAAATTTCGCACTATTTTCACTTATTAGCAACAAAAAGTTTCCATTAAAAGTTAAAATATCGGGTCACTATAACCTATTGCTCCCATACAACTGATTGTTCAGATATGGGGTTTTACTTTAAAACTCCTTTATTTGGACAGCTAAATTCAAGAAATTTGGTGAGCAATTTTGTAGATAATCATACAATGTCTACTGAGTAAATATCAAGATCGGTACTGTATAAGCTATACCACTGATTGTTCAGACACAAGGTATTGCGAAATAACTCCTTTGACTGGGTAGCTAAAATCATTAAATTGTATTACCGGTTTACATACCGATCACACAAAGCAGTGAAAATCACATAGATTGGTGCTTTATAAGGTATGTATATCTTCCATACCATTGATTGTTTGGATATGATTTTTTTTTTATATGTATGTAACTACTCTATCTATGTATGCTGTTTAATATAAACATTTTGTTTAGCTCCCAAACAAGTAATTTAAAATGCAATTATCTGTTAAAGTAAAATTCTCTGATGTTTATGAAAAGTATGAAGCCTTCGGCATAACCGAAGGCAGCACTTCTCTTACTTGTTAAATCTTAGTTTGAAGTCAAAGTTATGTTTTTGTTTTTTTAAGTTAAAGATAATAAAGAACCCACATATTTTTGATATTTCTGTTGTTTTGCGTCACTCTACCCTATGCGACTAATTGTGTGATTTTATTTGTGCGACTAATTAAGGGTTAACTCAGCTTAACTGGATAAATGTATATTTGCAAAGTGTTTTAGATCAGATATCAGTATATATCTACGAGTCAATTAATTAAAACGACTCAAGTTACACTCAAAACCATTTACGCTCTCTAATTCCGTAAGACAGTATTGAGTAAAAGCTCTGCCTTTTAGCCAGCTCAGCTTACGGCTAAGAACTCTCAACTCAGCTTGCCGTGTATTTATTAGCAACTCAGCCTTGGCATTGACAAAAAAAACCACTAGCCGGCCACTGTAGCCACATAACAAGAAACATAAAAAGAGGAGTAGAAGCTAGCAGCATCTTTGCCCAGCTTATCATGCATTGCCCGTAAAAGTCTTAAGCTCGTTGTTGAGCTTCTCCGTCGACTGGTTGTGTATGCAGTTGCAACAACAGGCTCAAATCAGTTGTTTACCGCATTGGTAAGAGCACGGTTGCGTTGACGGTTGTGCAAAAGGTGGCGAATACTGTGTGAGAATGATCATGAAAATAGCGAAAATAAAATAAAAGGGTATAGAAATTGAAATTGTTTTTTCTCATTTAATATTGTGCGGCGCGTGTCGGAAAGTGTGACATATAAGTGCGTTTGTCGTTTGATTTGTTGATTAGAAAACACACATTCTATTCGCGAGTAAAGCTGCAAACAAAAATTAAAAAAAAAAAAAAGATTTGTCAACTGACAACTTCACGTGATTTATAATCTGAGAGTTGTTAATTGTTCTCTGCCGCATTGTGTTCTATATATGTGTTTGCCGTTGTTCGCGCGTGCTTTTATGCAGACCATCTCTTGCGGATGGTATATGCGACCACCTACGAACGTAGAAAGTGTGGCGCTTCTTTGTGAAGTAAACAGTTTGTGAAATCAGCAAAGATTTTTTTTTTTCAATAAGCCATTGGTGAATTTTTCTTAACTTTCTATTGGAACGTAACAAAAATAAAAAATAATAAAAAACTATTTTTTTTTTAATTTGTGTACCTGCTGTAACTACACAATCAAGCAACGAAGATGCGCTTTCGTTCCACTGTTGCATTATTCTTACCCAGATGCTGCTGGTTGCCAAACAACAGCAACATAATCAAACGTGGTGGTCGCCGGCAAGTTCTAGCTGTTGCTGCACGTGGTTATAGTATTTTGTTTTCTACACTGTTGTTGCAGGTGCTGTTAAGTGCAGCACTAGGTGGTGCCGTCACGCCTGCCAGCAGTGGAACGAAAGGATTACCGCGCATGCGAGCAGCGAAAATAGCGCGGCTTCACACTCTGCAGGGAGTGCCCGAGAGCTTTGGTGGCATTAGCTTCAGTCCCGGAAATAGCAGCAAAATCAATAGCGCAGAAGTTAATTCAACGATGAAAGAGAAAAAGGGCGCAAATATTGACGGCAATCATTTGACTGGGAAATACGGTGAGTTGTGCTGCTGAAAGCAGACTGTGGATGTTGGATGTGATTGATTGTGGGTAGTTCCTAGCACCATTCGATTGATATGAGGCTCAGTGCACAGGAAATTATAGAAAAATTTTGTTTTTACCGCTAGTCAGACGGAAGTGTTATTTAATCCCGTAGTTGATGTGTATTTAGAGGGCTTATATTCAATATGACCTATCTGCAGTTTATACGAACATTACTTTTTGATGTTAGAACAAAGAAAAAGCTATTCTGAAAGGACTGTTTGGAAATAGAGTTAATTTGAAATTCCCGAAATATGTTCATCACATAAAAACGAAAAACTTAAGCTTACGCCTACACATGTTTTTAAATACAGGCTTTGTTTGCAGAAGTAATTGTAGCTATTTTAACCTCCGGACTAATAAGACCTGCAAGGTGGGATTGCCGAAACCGTTTCAGTCTATCGCCTTGAGAAAGCGGAATACTGTGGTATACCAATTTTGCCAGCTGATTCCAGATTAATTAGAAAGTTTTCACACAGGAGACTTATTCGCAATCTACTAAGGGCTGGACAGTGGAAGAGTGTATGTTCCATAATACCCTAATTTCTACCGCATATCTTTGCAAATTTTGGCATTGACCTGTTAGTTCAACCGCTAGGTGCCTAGCGGCTTTCCTCGTAGGATATAAATAAACTTTGTAATCTCGCAACTATCTTTACAGAATTTTTAATTTACATAGTGGTAACTTAACTAGATTTTTTTCGGGTAGAAATTCAGATAATTGAGCTTAGTCAACGAAGGAGATTAAAGCAGGATTGAGTCCTTCACTTTAAAGTAACTAAGGCGACGTATAATTGTTGTAAAAATAATCCTAAATATATAATAATATAATAATAATAATAGATTGGCGCTTACACATATGTTATGTTTGGCCGAGCTTCTCCTCCGACTTGTGGCGTGCGCCTTGATGTTGTCACACAAACCGGAGGGACCTACAGTTTTACGCCGACTCCGAACGGCGATTGTATTTTTATGAGAAGCTGTTTTTTCATGGCAGAAATACACTCGGAGGTTTGCCATTGCCTGCCGAGGGACGACCGCTGTTTAGAAAAAACCTTTTTCTATATTTTTTTGGGATGTTGCTTTGACCAGGGCTTGAACCCGGGTGCGGATGTGTGAAAGCGCGCACTGCTTACCACTACACCACAGCGGCCGCTCAGGATTAATTTTGTATGCTTCATTGGGCTTAGAAAATCGTTAATAATTCCTATTATATTTGATTTTTGGAAATAAGAAGAATTCATTGGGTGCCAAATCAGGACTTTACGGTGGATGATCCATTAATTCGATATTAGGATTTTCATGGTAAAGAGAGGTCGCATTGTCATGGCGAAAAATCCTTCATCGCCTTGAGTTTTTTATCATATTTTCCTGATGTCTTCTGGCAAAAAAATGGTTGTTTAAAAATCAGCTGCCTCAAGGCATCCCTGCCGGTTAAGGTATAAATCAAAAAGAAAAGTGTTTCGAATTTCAATAAAAGACATCTATTTAAATAGGGATTGAAGAAAACATTATTACTTTATAAGGTGATAATCGAGCAAACAGTTTTTCGCTCTTTAATAACGTACAAATTTTGCATTAAATCTCTGAATAGTTTGCATCAATTTCCCCTTATACACACCGAGAGGCATTGCTTGTCTTTAGGATATATTTTACCTGGGATGAAATCCTAATCATTGCAATGATCAGAGATGAAAAAAGCACCGTTATATTTAGTTGTATCAATCAAAACTATTAATTGAAGCTGTTGTACTCCAGTAAAAGTTCTTGTACTACCCAAGTACAATCAGAAAATCTAAAAATGTCTTCGTTTTCGTTTCTATGAAAAGTAATAACAAACAATTATGCTTAAATTTAGAAATAAAAAGCAATGGCTAAAATACGACATCAAAAATGCAAGTCTTGACAAAAACAGGCAAAGATAGGCATCAGGCCGCCTTTACATTTTCACTTCTGAATCGCGACTGGTTTTACTTTGACAAATAACACTGCCCAACAAAATTGTGTTGACTAAAACACTATTTCCGAATCTTATAGGATTGTTCCCGTGCAATCCGATTCTTACCGTAAATATATTGGATTGGCTCTAGTTTTTGAGTAACTTCGGTTTAAAATTGCCGAAAAACGCTGTTCTAGTCAATTTTGAACTTCTGTTAAATAACAAATTGATGCAATATATACATATTAGGGATGTTAATTTTTCAACTTTCTCCGATCCCGGGATTGTCGGAAGGCCGTTATCAGATATTCATTACTTTTCAACAACTTAAATCGAAGAAATTGCTTCTATATTGTTTGAGAAGCTCTCCTACTATGAAATAAATAATAAATAAATGGGGTTTTTATTTAAAGTGGCCTTTTTATTTTTTCTCTCTGACGTCAGGATTTATTTTAAATAACTTCGTAATTTCAAAGGTATGATTAATTACAAAAATTATTAAAAAAAAAATTAATGCAACGTAGAATAAAAGTATGCGTATCAAATGCAACAGGAAATTTCTTTCGAATTTAAAAAATTAAAACTTTTTGGATTCATAAGGACGAATACGTGATGTTTAAGCTGATAAAGTTAGAAGAACGAAATTCGAACAAATATTGCGAAATTTCAAGGATAAGATTTTAAAATGACATTTTCAATATTTGCCAGCCCTTCTGCACTAGAAACTTGAATATGTGTAAATTCTACAGAGCTTCCTCATTAATTTTATACCCATACTTGTTTTCTAAGCACATTTCTCTGCATGTTTTTAATAATTTTTGAATTACTGACGTCAGAGTGAAAAACTAAAAACGCAATTTTACAATATTTGGCCCATGGTTTCGCGAATATATTGATATTTGTGCTTAAAATTTACTATCGCGCGGTGTTATATGTATAATGAGCTAGACATAAAAAAAAAATATTAATTATTAAATAAAAAAGAAATATAGCCAATACTGGACCCGGGATTCCGGGATCCCGGGATTAACATTCCTAGTGTGGGACAGTTGTCAGAGGTAGGTTTACAGGGCTGATAAGCTTTATTTGTTGGTTGAGGTGGACGCAGGGGACGAGGGAGGATGCGCGGAGTCGTTCATTATCTATATATCCTTGTGGTCAGTTGATTAAGTTAAGTTTTGACCAGGTTTGGTTTTTTATTTTGTTAATAATGTTTATAGTTTTTTTTATAAAAGTCTAGCACAGTACCTAACCAGAACCACATAAATCTACATTTCAAGCATCTTACAAAAATTATAAAAATTCAACAAACTTTTAACAATTACACCCAAAAATTTTAAAATTTTTGTTCAGAATTTTTAGGTATACAGTTTTGTAATCCATTACATTTAAGTAGGTAAAAGTGAAAATTTCAAGACGCTAGGAAATAGCGTTCATTTTTAATAATTTTATTGGCGGACGGTGCTAAGCATTTTCTTCTTTATAAAAGGCACCATCCTAAGATGAAACGTGAGTGAATTTAACCCATACTTGGCTTCTATATTTTTTAATAACTAATCTTTATATATGGACCACACTAAAAGCTTATACAAATTCGTACGTGTCCTACCCGTGACAAACTTTGTCCCACCCGTGACAGAGGAATTTCGGAATTTTTGTATAATAAAGCCATCATTTTTTTGTAGTTTTTGCTTTGTTTGTGTTCCTGTTTCTTTGGTTTATTATAAGACCTCAAGTTCACATAGAAAAGTTAAACAAATTCGCAGAGTTTCCGTAAAATATATCTGCCCCAAAAAGAAGATTCTTTTATTTGTCGCACCCGTGAGAGAAGAAATAAATCAGTTTTTTCCATGCTTAAATTTAAACAAGAAATAAATTTTTTTCTATACAAATGTCCAACCCGTGACGGTGGAATCGCTTAATTTTCATGTTGGATATTTTTAGGGAATACTGCTTTTTATTTCGAGAATTCTGGCGACGAAAATTAAGCGCACTGAATTTGAGAAATTTTCTAAGGTCCTTCCATATAAATCCTTATATCTCGTAACATAAGGTGATGAATAATCTATATATAAATACGCCAAATAAAATTTTGCAATCCCCTTTTTGAAGGCACCGTTCTCTCGATTTCAATGAAACATACACCGATTAAAAAGATATAACTTCCTCTAATCCAGAAATGTTAATCCTGATACAAAGGGGGCGTGGCATCTGACATATAGACTAAAATGTGAAAATCACTATATCTCTAAAACCAGTTATGCTGGGGAACTGAAACTTAGCACAGATGTATAGATTATAAATACCCTACTTACGGTGAAAACTTTTAGGTACTGGGAAAGTGAGCGTAGCACTTCCCATACAAACTGAAATTCTCATATCGCTTATCTCTGCAACCGCTTATGCTAACATCCTGAAATTGGACACAGCAATATATGTTGTCAATACCGTATTTACGGCGAAAAGTGGTGAATAATGGAAAAGGGGGCGTGGCACCGCCTATACAAACTGAAATTCTCATATCGCTTTTCTCTGGAACCGCTTATGCTAACGTCCCGAAATTTGACACAGCAACATATGCTGTCAATACCGCACTTACGGCGAAGAGTGGCCGATTTTGGGAAAGGGGGCGTGGCACCGCCCATACAAACTGAAATTCTCCTATCGCTTATCTCTGCAACCGCTTATGCTAACGTCCCGAAATTTGACACAGCAACATATGTTAACAATACCGAACTTACGGGAAAAAGTGGTCGATTTTGGAAAGGGGGCGTGGCACCGCCCATGCAAACTGAAATTCTCATATCGGTTATCTCTGGAACCAATTGTTATAAGCTGATGGAATTTTATACACCCACAATTATACACATATAAAATCGCAAGAATCATTCAATTGGTAACCATTTTCTCCCAGATTTTAAAATCGCATTGAATGATTGTTGTTTTTTGCAAAATGTTTAGAAGGATCAGTGTGTTTGTCTTCCGATAGGTGGCACAGGGATTGAGAGCTATCCTAAAAAATCATATTAATGATCAGATTTGTTTCACTTTTAGAACACATATTAGTAACATTAAATTTGGTATAACTGATAGCCCAATGATGAAAAAATATTGGGCTCTGGCATAGTCTTGATAAAAATCCGTGTGAAACCGCCGTTAAAGAAGGAAATAGTGATGAACATCTTATATATACATACAAATACATATGTATATTTTTTATAAATGAAAATCCGAGGTCACTTTTTTGGTATATTTTCAAAAGCTACTGAGGAAATTTGGAGGAGACTTGGTAGAATTAGCATTAATCAATCCGGTGTTAACGTTCATAATTCGATTTTAAGTTTTCTTGTAATTCGCTATAGTATAGTATAGTTAGTATTGGTGACAGGTAAAATTCAAAAGTGTATGAGAAAGATGTCGAATTTCGACAACTGTGCGATACTAGTAAATAATAATACCCCTGTTATACCAGAAGCGTCGTTTTTGAAATGAGCCTGGTTTGAATCTGTAAACAAAATTTTGAAAATAATAAAAATTACCCCTTGGTAAATATAACTTTGATAATTTGGCTCTAAAAATTTTACTTTTGCTGAAATAAGGCTGAACCAGAAAAGTGATGTGAGAATAAGCTAATTATAAACAGCAAAAAAGTTCTATATATTTTTTTACATCCGTCTCTATGAGAAATTTACAAGGAGATAAATTTTCTTTCTTTAGTTTTAGTACTTAGTGTGACTGAGATTTGACTCGGGCCTCCTGCTCTACCCAGCGAGTATAAATATTAAGATAATGCTCCTAAGAAGGTGGGCCATTTCTGAATATTTTCTAAAATTAAATGAAATCGGACAATATGCACGCTTATTCAAAATATTTTGATACCTGGTGCCGCCTAGCGGGTCTAAAACAATCCCAAAAACATGGCGAATATAGACGTAATAGATCACCAAAATTTCATAGATGATAATAGATAAATATGTTAACAAGGGGATAAATAGCTTTTCTTGAACTGAAAGAAATCGAGATAAGAAAGGTTTAATGTGTTAAAAGTGGACTTTTGGTTGGTATATTCTTAGAAATATTTGGTATCCTTTGTGTTTTTCGGTAATTGTTTTTGAGTATGTTGTCGGTCGTTTTTCAAAATATCCAATTTTTCGATTCTTTATTTTGTGTTTGAGTTTGTTAGGTACTGAAACAAATTGTCACTATTCCTCTTTCGTAATTGGCTTATTTGCTTTTGTTTTAATTTTTGGCTGCTGCAGTGCCCTTTTTCGATGACTTTGTGTATCTTCTTCAAGCTTTTTACCATTACAAGTACTGTGAGATTTTCTGCTATCTGCAAGAAACTTTTGAACTCACATTTTAAAACTTCCTTATTTCTCATGCCGCGGCGTGTGAAGCAATCCTTAACATAGGACCAGCGAATTGTTATTACTAAAAAAATTACCAAATACTAATTACTACTAATTAGCATTATTTAAACCTAAGTACTAATTAGGCAAAAGCTGAAAGCAAGTTTTTTATGTGCATAGAAGATAATAAAACACACAAAAAAATAAGGAAGTAAAAAAATTTATTTAAATGCTGCCGATGTTTTATTTTCCGTGACTGATGGGATTTTTATGTAAAAAACCAGAATAGCTTTCTTCTCAGCTCAGCATTCGACAAAAAAAAAAAGGTTAAACAAAAGACTTAAGCAACGAACCCGCAACACTATTGGCAAATTTTTCTATTGTATTTACTAGCAGCAAGAATTAAAATCAAAGACAAATACAAATAAATGTAAAACAAAAAGTGTGTTTAGCTAAGCGCTCTCCAGCTGTAAGCATCGTCACTGAAGGTACTCGTACATGAATTTGAAATCAAATTTCAAACAATAGCAACAACGACACTGAAACAAAGCAACAGCCAAAGCGTAAATGCTTGCAACTTTCAACTTTTAACTTTCGAAGGAATGTATTGATATCTCCGTGATGAAAAATGCACACAGAGTCACACTTTAGGGTAAACACAAAGCCCTGGGGTGTGTGGTGCCACTATGCGTCCCATGTACGAGAGATGAAAATATTTAGAAACTGCTCAGACAATTAATGACCCAACAGTCTTACTAAGTCATTTACAAATCTTTTGCCATTGTTCATTTTTTACGCTGCTCGCTTATCAACGCTTTTGTTCGCTTTGTTTTCCTATGTAGGTCTAGCTTTGCTTTTGTTGCTGTCGCATTTAAATATGCTGAGCGATGGAGAAATGTGGCGCTTTGATGTGTTTAGTAGTAGTAGACTATTTTAAGTTGGAAAAAATTAAAACAAAAATGGCATTAGCAGACACAAACAAAAAAAGGGAACGAACGGGCGAACAACTTAATACACTTATGGTTAATGTCAGTCGGTCAGTTGGCTGCAATGGTGGATGCATTTGCTGTTCGAAAAACATGTGTTAAGATGTACAGAAAAATAAAATGTCAAAGATATGAAACACATGCTTCTACCCGGTGTAGCGAGCTGTAATATGCTTTGGTGATTTATGGACCGGAAGCACGAATGAATGTATGCTTCTTTGTATACATACAACACTAAAGTGGGGTTTGCTTAAAAAAACTCAGTCCACTGAAAAATATTGTCGGACCAAGTTCCGTCAAGAGTGAATTATTCGCAATAAATTATCAAGCATGTGCGGAGTTGAAAACTTTTACCTCAGACATTTCTAATAGAATGTACGTAGAAGAAAAAATTAACCCCAAATTAAAAATGAATGGCTAACTTTACTGGGTAAAGTTGTTGTATTTGAAAATTATTGAATCTTCGAATTGAGTAGAATCATTTCTGAATACCGGTAAGTATAAATAAAAAACACTAGGTACTTTTAAGCATCTATTCGACACTTAACGCTGAGTACTTTGAATCGATCCTGAGTGCCTGTATGAAAGTGATGATTGGAACAGAGTATTTTTACCTCCCTTTTATTAGCTCGGGATGTAACTATGTAATATTGATGCGCCTAAAAGATGCAGCGATTTCTATTCTCAAGTTACATACCTGATGACAGTACGAATGGAAATTATAATAGCGAGGTTATAGTTTTTTAAACTATAGTTTTATTAAGTACTGATTTCTTTTGTGAGTATTAAGTACTTTGGAGTACTCAGTATCGATACTTGAAAAAATCGGGTTCTATAGATTATTTGAGAATCGAGATGGAATAATGAAACAAGATGGGTAAAAGTGTCCTGGTAATCTGTAATAAATACATTGCTTTTAAGATTTTTTAGGACTTCGCTTATAACTAGCGTCCATAGAACGGGTAACAAGACCACTACAAGGACAGGCAGGGGTGGCCATAAGATATCTTACTGCCTCCTCGTTACACAAATTTGGTTCTTAACTTGAACATTTTTATAAGCGAGTTGATTATTAGGCTAGAGATATCCTTCCTTGCCAAACTAATCTATATTACTTATTTCAACGTCTTGTAAAAAGTACTTGAATAATCAGGAGATTCACACCGAGCTATTTGCTTATACAAATTCAGGTCCATTTCTATTGCGAATTGTTCTATATGTTTTTAGATAGGTATGAATGGTATGCAGGAGAGCAATGGTAATGGCATACTCCATGAACCGGACATATTGTAGGATCTAAAATTATTTACTCTGTGCCATACCTTTCGTTATTGACAGCACTTTCCACTAGCCTCTTAAAAGTAGACACATACTTGGGGTATTCACAACGGTGTCGTAAGTGTCGTAAACTTTAAACGCCTAAAAAATATATTAAGGTGGTTCGTAAAGTACCATCAAAGTCATATTTTGAATTTTCGCAGTGTTAAAAAATAGTTGGTTGTGGTTTCAAGTTCTCTAAACATTTATTTATGCTTTTAAAGTTTACGACATACAACAATACGAAATTTACGACACCGTTGTGAATCCCCAAACTATATGGCTTGGGTCTTCATGAATATAACCTGTGAATCGGGTTTCCAACTGAAGCCTACTTTTACCTGCCGATACTTCTTGTGTGCATAGGCTATTCGAAGGATCCAGTTTGTTGGCTGCCTGAAGACGTTTTGCAGCTGGCATGGAACACATTTTTTTCATAGCGATTTTGCCATATAGCACTTGTGGATCTTCTGAGCTCAATGTTGTAAGTAGTTAGGGTTGTTTGACCCATCACTACTTAAATTAGTGCTATTGAAGCTTGCGGGGGTTGCTGCTTCACCAGTAAATATAAGCTTATGAAAATTCTTCCTATGTTTGGTTTAAGTACCTAAACCAGCTAAGCAACTCAGAAAGCTTCTTCGAGTATATTATGAAAATATCATGACTATATTTTTTTACATTCGGTTGCTTTATAATAAATTTTTAAAATTAAAAAAAAAGCAGTCTCAAAATTTTTCTTCTCGCTCCACCACCATGTGAAAATCTTAAAACAAAATTATTTTAAGTATTTGGCCAAACCCGTTCTTTCCCAATAAATTTTTGTGATAAGTCTAATTTACTAGTTTGAAATATGTGCCTGAATCAAATATATGTATTGTGCATATGTGATACAGCTGTTGGTAAACCTTTCCACCAGTTCAATTTGGCTGCAGCAATTTCAAACCTTGCCACAAACTTTCTTAACCAATTTAAAGTTCTCATGAAATTCCATTAAGTTTTTAAATAATTTCCTGAAAATGATGGGCTGCTGTTATTAAAAGCACTTATGTAAATTAGAATTGAGGCACCAGCTGGGTGCATAGAATAACTAAATATTCAAGAGAAATAATAAAAAATTTACATATTTATTTCATTTGTTAACTGTACACAACTTTCTTATTATGTGTCGAAAAAAGGGCTAAAATCTTGAAAGTATACAGTGCTGCCACATAATGTGCTTTAATATAAAAAGCGAGTTCAAAATCTATCCCAATTTTCAGTACAATGTGTTGAACTTAAGCTCACTTTTTACGTAATGGCCATTGACAAAGCGATAATGTATTCCTTGGATTTTTGCTTTTAAATGAAAATGGAAATGACTTTCCTAAAAATATTTCAATAACAATGAGAAATCAAAAGTGCATTGTGCACTGTACGCTGCCAAGCGCTGAACAATGTGGGAACTTTGTTAAAAGAAACACAAATGCAACACATTAAGATGCTTGTGTAACAGCGACTGTACTCACTCTACATATGTATTTAGTTTTACTTTTCATCACTTTTTATGATGGCCAGTTGAGTGTTATGATTTAGATGCCCCTCTTCATATTAATTAAATTGTTGTTTGTCTACCATGAAAAAGGGAAAGTTTGATTCAATAGATTTTCGTGGTACTTAACTTGCAACGCACTGATTACCACCACAATGGTGATGCGCCGCGGAGCCTTTGAATTTCGAGCGGCATAATGAGATTAGTTAGAGTGTTACATTTACTTTGAATGAGCAGTTAATAAAATCCATACTTAAGAGCTTATGAACTAAAAGTAAAAAAAAGAAACAATGTTGCGGTATAACAGCATTTTAATTTTAAATGATTGTTGCATGTGACTGAAAGGGAAAATAGGGCACAAGTTTAACAAAGCGCCAAAAAATAATAGACTACATACTTAAGTCTTTCGTGCGAATAGCAGAGCGAGTGGCTAGCAATCGCCTGCTTGTGGTGGCGAGACATTCAGCGGTTTGCGCTGTTAAGAATGAAAGTCTATAAGATTCAATGAAGCGCTGCATAAAATGGGTGTTGATGAGTGTGGTTTATGGTTGAGTTTTAAAAGAATAATAATACTTTGTTATTATTGTGTGTATGTATGTATGTTGGAACGATTGGGCCAGTTGTTGCACTGATGCTGTTGTTTGTTTGCTGTTTTTTCTGCAATATTGTGCCACAGAAAGTGCAAATATTTATTTTGCACTAAAATTTTCCACTTAACTACCAGTTCTGAGTGCAGCATAGAAAATTACAAGTTTTTTGTGCTTTCGCCAAACTAAAGCCGCATACGCGCATGCGCACCGTAAAAAACGCCTCTAATGAGATTCCACCAGAACGCAACTCGTTCTGGCGCAACGTAATAAATATTCTAGTCACGTTCTACCGCAACGATGCGACTTGGCAGTGACTTTCTTTTTATTCCTTCTTTTTTTACTTTTACTTGTGCTGGTGGTGGTGGGTGCCGCTTTTTATGCGGTGATTTTTTTATTTTATATTTTTGCACCATATACAGGCATTACACCTTCGAAGTCAACTCTAACAAGAGACATACATATGTACGTACATACTTATGCTGTGTGTCGAACAAATAGTAGATGCCACATAAATTGTCAACTTAACTGTTCACAGTTAAACGGCTGATTTTCCACTCATCAGTCGGCATTTCAGAAACTTTGTAAAAGGAACAAAATTAAAAGCCAAGCCGTTACGAACAACTTTATGAATATTCTCAAGTTCCAGGTGTGACTATCAAGACCTTGTCTGCATATAAGCAGAAACATAACAAGGCACACGAACTGTTGATGGCCGTCTTGTGCGCGTAGAGTTGAATATATGTATGAATGAGTGGTTTTGTGCTGTCGCTGATTTCAGTGCTTAGTTATTGGCATTTAATGTGCCTATTTAGCGCTTAATGCATACATAAATAATGCAGATACACAACACGTATGAAATGACCTTTTTCGGCCTCGCAGTACAAGCATATAACTACTTACTTTATGACACCACATTACTGTCAATGATTTCGTAATTTAAAGTTTTATTAAGACTAGGCTGGAACATACGCTATAGGAAGATGAGCTTACCTGTATATTAAGCGAAACCGTCGGAATCAGAATATTGCGATCTGAACTGAAATTTAAGCGGATATTGCCCTCAGGCACGGGCGGAGTCAGATAAAAAATTGAGGGGGGGACGGAAGGTTTCTGCGCTTATATGTATGTACTTGACTTCCCACTTGCCGAGGTACATCTAAGATAAACCAACCTTATTTGCTTCATCTGCAGCTAATTTGAAGATTCTTTTAAAATTTTCTTCGGCGTTTTGTCGCATATCGGCTAATTCTGTATACAGATTTTCGGCGTAATATTCGGTTCGACCTTGATGGTTTCTTAAGTACTTATGTATATCATTCAGCTTTTGTACGCTTTTTATCATTCTCATTAAAGAACAAGTAAGAGCAGCGCTGTCTTCGGCTATGCCGAAGGCTTCATACCTTTCATGAACATCTGCAAATTTTACTTTGACACATTACTGCTTTTGAATACATCTGCATACATCGATAGAGGAGTTACGTACTTATATAAAAAATCGCATCTAAACAATCAGAGGTATGGAAGATATACTTTATGGTGTCATGTCTAAGTGATTTTCACCGCTATGTGATCGGTATGTAAACCGGTAACACAATTTATTGGGTTTAGTTTCGTACATAAAGGAGATATATGGCAAAAACTGGTATCTTAACAATCAGTGCTATAGGAGATAAAGCTTATTACAGCATAGATTTTGACGATTTTCTCAGTAGACTTGGTATTATTATTTATAAAATATCTTGCGAAATTTATCGGTTTTAGCTGTTCAAATAAAGGAGTTTTACAGTAAAATCCCATATCTGAACAATCAGATGTATGGAAGATATATGTTGTAGTCATCCGATCCTTGTTATTTTCACTGTAAGTATTCTGTTAATAATGAGTGAAAATGGTGCGAAATTTCATGTTCCTAGCTGCATAAATGGAGGAGTTATGATAAAAGATCTCATATCTGAACAATCAGTTGTATGGGGGCTGCAGGTTATAGTGACCCGATCTTTGTTATTTTCGCTGTAAGTCTTCTGTTGATAATGAGTGAAAACAGCGCGAAATTTCATGTTCCTAGCTATATAAATGGAGGAGTTATAACGCAAAATTTTATATCTGAACAATCAGTTGTATGGGAGCTATAGGTTATAGTGACCCGATCTTTGTAATTTTCACTGTAAGTATTCTGTTGATAATGGGTGCAAGTATTGCAAAATTTCATGTTCGTAGCTGCATAAATGGAGAAGTTATAATGAAAAATCTCATATCTGAACAATCAGTTGTATGGGAGCTATATGTTATAGTGGTCCGATTCCTCCGGTTCCGACAAATGATTAATACATTATAAAAATACACCCACCTACCAAATTTGATCCGGATATCTCGAAAACTGAGAGACTAGATTGCATACAAACAGACAGACAGACGGACAGACGGACAGACGGACAGACGGACAGACGGACATGGCTAAATCAACTCAGCTCGACGTTCTGATCATATAAGTATACATTTTCATCGGTCTATCTCTTTTTGTTCTGGTACTTACAAACATCGGACCAAAGTTATAATACCATTTCATGCTCATGAAAGGTATAAAAATAACTTACTGATTGGCGAGAATAAGAAACGTGTAATTTTGTGGTATATCAACATGTTTGGTAAAACCATAGTCATTATGAGATTAGTCAATTTTATTTAATTTTTTTTTTTAATTTTTGGAATGTATGTAAGAAGCAGTTTTCTTAAAAATAATGCCACCGAATCGTTTTTTAGGGCAAATATCAAACAGGAGGAGTCCCCCAGGCCGGGGATTTTTAAGGAGCCTGAAATATCAGAAAATATTATTATATTATATAATGACAGAGTTATGATTTTGTTGAGTTTGTTAACCGATTCTGGATTATAT
>NW_023458560.1:15804837-15814217 GCF_013731165.1 Rhagoletis pomonella
CCCTTACTAAAAAAAAATCACGGGTCCCCTGTACATAAACTGTATTAGTTGAAAAGCATGAGATCAATTGAGAGTTTTCCCTGTAGGGTTTCTTTAACGTACAAAAGCCCATAGCGATGAAGAAGTTTCTAGCGGAAATATCGAAAAAATATTTGTTTCTAAGTATAATGAATTAAATTTTTTTATAAAAATTCTAATTATGAATATAATATAAGCTCATATAATCCAGAATCGGTTAACAAACTCAACAAAATCATAACTCTGTCATTATATAATATAATAATATTTTCTGATATTTCAGGCTGCTTAAAAATCCCCGGCCTGTGGGCACTCCCCGATTCGGTGGCATTATTTTTAAGAAAACTGCTTCTTCCATACATTCCAAAAATTAAAAAAAAAATTAAATTAAATTGACTAATCTCATAACGACTATGGTTTTACCAAACATGTTGATATACCACAAAATTGCACGTTTCTTATTCTCGCCAATCAATAAGTTATTTTTCTTTAATGAGAATGATAAAAAGCGTACAAAAGCTGAATGATATACACAAGTGTTTAAGAAACCATAAAGGTCGAACCGAATATTACGCCGAAAATCTGTATACAGAATTAGCCGATATGCGACAAAACGCCGAAGAAAATTTTAAAAGAATCTTCAAATTAGCTGAAGATGAAGCAAATAAGGTTGGTTAATCTTAGATGTACCTCGGCAAGTGGGAAGTCAAGTACATACATATAAGCGCAAAAACCTTCCCCCCCCCTCCCCCCCTCAATTTTTTTTCTAACTCCGCCCGTGCCTGAGGGCAATATCCGCTTAAATTTCAGTTCAGATCGCAATATTCTGATTCCGACGGTTTCGCTTGATATTAAGGTAAGCTCATCTTCCTATAGCGTATGTTCCAGCCTAGTCTTAAGAAAACTTTAAACTACGAAATCATTGACAGTAATGTGGTGTCATAAAGTAAGTAGTTATATGCTTGTACTGTGAGGCCGAAAAAGGTCATTTCATACGTGTTGTGTATCTGCATTATTTATGTACGCATTAAGCGCTAAATAGGGACATTAAATGCCAATAACTAAGCACCGAAATCAGCAACAGCACAAACACACTCATTCATACATACATATATTCAACTCTACGCGCACAAGGCGGCCATCAAGAGTTCGTGTGCCTTGTTATGTTTCTGCTTATATGCAGACAAGGTCTTGATAGTCACACCTGGAATTTGAGAATATTCATAAAGTTGTTCGTAACGGCTTGGCTTTTAATTTTGTTCCTTTTACATAGTTTCTTAAATGCCGACTGATGAGTGGGAAATCAGCCGTTTAACTGTGAATAGTTAAGTTGACAATTTATTTGGCATCTACTATTTGTTCGACACACAGAATAAGTATGTACGTATGTCTCTTGTAAGGGTTGACTTCGAAGGTGTAATGCCTGTATATGGTGCAAAAATATAAAATAAAAAAATCCCCGCATAAAAAGCGGCACCCACCACCACCAGCACAAGTAAAAGTAAAAAAAGAAGGAATAAAAAGAAAGTCACTGCCAAGTCGCATCGTTGCGGTAGAACGTGACTAGAATATTTATTACGTTGCGCCAGAACGAGTTGCGTTCTGGTAGAATCTCATTAGAGGCGTTGTTTACGTTGCGCATGCGCGTATGCGCGTATGCGGCTTTAGTTTGGCGAAAGCACACAAACTTGTAATTTTCTATGTTGCACTCAGAACTGGTAGTTAAGTGGAAAATTTTAGTGCAAAATAAATATTTGCACTTTCTGTGGCACAATATTGCAGAAAAACAGCAAACAAACAGCATCAGTGCAACAACTGGCCCAATCGTACATACCCACAATAATAACAAAGTATTATTATTCTTTTAAAACTCAACCATAAACCACACTCGTCAACACCCATTTTATGCAGCGCTTCATTGAATTTTATAGACTTTCGTTCTTAACAGCGCAAACCGCTGAATGTCTCGCCACCACAAGCAGGCGATTGCTAGCCACTCGCTCTGCTATTCGCCCGAAAGACTTAAGTATGTAGTCTATTATTTTTTGGCGCTTTGTTAAACTTGTGCCCTATTTTCCCTTTCAGTCGCATGCAACAATCATTTAAAATTAAAATGCTGTTATACCGCAATATTGTTTCTTTTTTTTACTTTTAGTTCATAAGCTCTTAAGTATGGATTTTATTAACTGCTCATTCAAAGTAAATGTAACACTCTAACTAATCTCATTACGCGGCTCGAAATTCAAAGGCTCCGCGGCGCATCACCATTGTGGTGGTAATCAGTGCGTTGCAAGTTAAGTACCACGAAAATCTATTGAATCAAACTTTCCCTTTTTCATGGTAGACAAACAACAATTTAATTAATATGAAGAGGGGCATCTAAATCATAACACTCAACTGGCCATCATAAAAAGTGATGAAAAGTAAAACTAAATACATATGTAGAGTGAGTATGTACAGTCGCTGTTACACAAGCGTCTTAATGTGTTGCATTTGTGTTTCTTTTAACAATGTTCCCACATTGTTCAGCGCTTGGCAGCGTACAGTGCACAATGCACTTTTGATTTCTCATTGTTATTGAAATATTTTTAGGAAAGTCATTTTCATTTTCATTTAAAAGCATAAATCCAAGGAATACATTATCGCTTTGTCAATGTCCATTACGTAAAAAGTGAGCTTAACTTCAACACATTGTACTGAAAATTGGGATAGATTTTAAACTCGCTTTTTACATTAAAGCACATTATTTGGCAGCACTGTATACTTTTAAGATTGTTTAAGAAAGTTGTGTACAGTTAACAAATGAAATAAATATGTAAATTTTTTATTATTTTTCTTGAATATTTAATTATTCTATACACCCAGCTGGTGCCTCAATTTTAATTTACATAAATGCTTTTAATACCAGCAACCCATCATTTTCAGGAAATTATTTAAAAACTTAATGGAATTTCATGAGAACTTTAAATTGGTTAAGAAAGTGTGTGGCAAGGTTTGAAATTGCAGCAGCCAAATTGAACAGGTGGAAAGGGTTTACCAACGAAGAGCTGTATCACATATGCACAATGCATATATTTGATTCAGGCACATATTTCAAACTAGTAAATTAGACTTATCACAAAAATTTATTGAGAAAGAACGGGGTTGGCCAAATACTTAAAATAATTTTGTTTTAAGATTTTCACATGGTGGTGGAGCGAGAAGAAAAATTTTGAGACTGCCTTTTTTTAAATTTAAAAATTTATTATAAAGCAACCCAATGTAAGAAAATATACTTAGCCATGATATTTTCATAATGTACGAAACTAAACAGAGTTACTCGAAGAAGCTATCAGAGTTGCTTAGCTGGTTTAGGTACTTAAACCAAACATAGAAAGAATTTTCATAAGCTTATATTTACTGGTGAAGCAGCAACCCCCGCAATCTTCAATAGGACTAATTTAATTAGTGATGGGTCAATCAACCCTAACTACTTACAACATTGAGCTCAGAAGATCCACAAGTGCTATATGGCAAAATCGCTATGAGAAAATGTGTTCTATGCCAGCTGCAAAACGTCTTCAGGCAGCCAACAAACTGGATCCTTCGAATACCCTAAGCACACAAGAAATATCGGCAGGTAAAAGTAGGCTTCAGTTGGAAACCCGATTCACAGGTTATATTCATGAAGACCTAAGCCATATATTTTGGGGAAATAAATGTTTAAAGAACTTGAAACCATAACCAACTATTTTTTAACACTGCGAAAATTGAAAACATGACTTTGATGGTACTTTGCGAAGCACCTTAATATATTTTTTAGGCGTTTAAAGTTTACGACTTAAACAATACGACACTTACGACACCGTTGTGAATACCCCAAGTATGCATCTGCTTTTAAAAGGCTAGTGGAAAGTATTGTCAATAAAGAAAGGTATGGCACAGAGTAAATAATTTTAGATCCTACAATATGTCCGGTTCATGGAGTATGCTATTACCATTGCTCTCCTGCATACCATTCATACCTATCTAAAAACATATAGAACAATTCGCAATCGAAAGGGAACTGAATATGTATAAGCAAATAGCTCTGTGTGAATCTCCTGATTATTCAAGTACTTTTTACAATACGTCAAATTAAGCGATATAGATTAGTTTGGAAAGGAAGGATATCTCTAGCCTAATAATCAACTCCCTTATAAAAATGTTCAAGTTAAGAACCAAATTTGTGTAGCGAGGAGGCAGTTAGATATCTTACAGCCACCTCTGCCTGTCCTTGTAGTGGTCTTGTTACCCGTTCTATGGACGCTAGCTATAAACGAAGTCCTAAAAAACCTTAAAAGCAATGGATTTAATACAGATTACCAGGACACTTTTACCCATCTTGTTTCATTATTCCATCTCGATTCTCAAATAATCTATAGAACCCGAAATTTTCAAGTATCGATACTGAGTACTCCAAAGTACTTAATACTCGCAAAAGAAATCAGTACTTAATAAAACTATAGTTTAAAAAACTATAACCTCGCTATTATAATTTCCATTCGTACTGTCATCAGGTATGTAACTTGAGAATAGAAATCGCTGCATCTTTTAGGCGCATCAATATTACATAGTTACATCCCGAGCTAATAAAAGGGAGGTAAAAATACTCTGTTCCAATCATCACTTTCATACAGGCACTCAGGATCAATTCAAAGTACTCAGCATTAAGTGTCGAAGAGATGCTTAAAAGTACCTAGTATGTTTTATTTATATTTACCGGTATTCAGAAATTATTCTACTCAGTTCAAAGTTTCAATAATTTTCAAACACAACAACTTTACCCAGTAAAGTTAGCCATTCATTTTTAATTTGCCGTTAATATTTTTTTCTACGTACATTCTATAAGAAATGTCTGAGGTAAAAGTTTTCAACGCCGCACATGCTTGATAATTTATTGCGAATAATTCATTCTTGACGGAGCATGGTCCGACAATATTTTTCAGTGGACTGAATTTTTTTAAGCAAACCCCACTTTAGTGTTGTACGTATACAAAGAAGCATACATTCATTCGTGCTTCCGGTCCATAAATAACCAAAGCATATTTCAGCTCGCATTACCGGGTAGAAGCATGTGTTTCATATCTTTGACATTTTATTTTTCTGTACATCTTAACACATGTTTTTCGAACAGCAAATGCATCCACCATTGCAGCCAACTGACCGACTGACATTAACCATAAGTGTATTAAGTTGTTCGCCCGTCGGTCCCTTTTTTGTTTGTGTCTGCTAATGTTATTTTTGTTTTCATTTTTTCCACATTAAAATAGTCTAACTACTAAACACATCAAAGCGCCACATTTCTCCATCGCTCAGCATATTTAAATGCGACAGCAACAAAAGCAAAGCTAGACCTACATAGGAAAACAAAGCGAACAAAAGCGTTGAAAAGCGAGCAGCGTAAAAAAGGTACAATGGCAAAAGATTTGTTAATGACTTAATAAGACTGTTGGGTCATTAATTGTCTGAGCAGTTTCTAAATGTTTTCATCTCTCGTACATGGGACGCATAGTGGCACCACACACCCCAGGGATTTGTGTTTACCCTAAAGTGTGACTCTGTGTGCATTTTTCATCACGGAGATATCAATACATTCCTTCGAAAGTTAAAAGTTGAAAGTTGCAAGCATTTACGCTTTGGCTGTTGCTTTGTTTCAGTGCCGTTGTTGCTATTGTTTGAAATTTGGTTTCTAATTCATGTACGAGTACCTTCAGTGACGATGCTTACAGCTGGAGAGCGCTTAGCTAAACACACTTTTTGTTTTACATTTATTTGTCTTTGATTTTAATTCTTGCTGCTAGTAAATACAATAGAAAAATTTGCCAATTGTGTTGCGGGTTCGTTGCTTAAGTCTTTTGTTTAACCATTTTTTTTTGTCGAATGCTGAGCTGAGAAGAAAGCTATTCTGGTTTTTTACATAAAAATGCCATCAGTCACGGAAAATAAAACATCGGCAGCATTTAAATATATTTTTTTACTTCCTTATTTTTTGTGTGTTTTATTATCTTCTATGCACATAAAAAACTTCCTTTCAGCTTTTGCCTAATTAGTGCTTAGGTTTAAATAATGCTAATTAGTAGTAATTAGTATTTGGTAATTTTTTTAGTAATAACAATTCGCTGGTCCTATGTTAAGGATTGCTTCACATGCCGCGGCATGTGAAATAAGGAAGTTTTAAAATGTGAGTTCAAAAGTGTCTTGCAGATAGCAGAAAATCTCACAGTACTTGTAATGGCAAAAAGCTTGAAGAAGATACACAAAGTCATCGAAAAAGGGCACTGCAGCAGCCAAAAATTAAAACAAAAGCAAATCAGGTAATTACGAAAGAGGAATAGTGACAATTTGTTTCAGTACCTAACAAACTCAAACACAAAAAAAAAAAGAATCGAAAATTTGTATATTTTGAAAAACGACCGACAACATACTCAAAAACAATTACCGAAAAGCACAAAGGATACCAAATATTTCTAAGAATATACCAACCAAAAGTCCACTTTTAAGAGACACAAGGAAATTATGTTCAAACATTCTTCAGTCTGATTAAACCTTTCTTATCTCGATTTCTTTGAGTACACTAAAGCTACAAGTACAAAGCTATTGATCCCCTTGTTAACATATTTATCTATTATCATCTATGAAACTTTGGTGATCTATTACGTTTATATTCGCCATACTTTTGGGCTTGTTTTAGACTCGCTAGGCGGCGCCAGGTGTCAAAATATTTTGAATAAGCGTGCATATTGTCCGATTTCATTGATTTTTAGAAAATATTCAGAAATGGTCCACCTTCTTAGGAGTATTATCTTAATAATTATACTCGCTAGGTAGAGCAGGAGGCGCGAGTCAAATTTCAGTCAGGCTGTAAAAAAATATATAGAACTTGTTTGCTGTCTTTTGCTGTTTAGAATTAGCTTTATTCTCACATCACTTTACTGGTTCAGCCTTATTTCAGCGAAAGTAAAATTTTTAGAGCCAAATTATCAAAGTTATATTTACCAAGGGGTAATTTTTGTTATTTTAAATTTTTGTTTACAGATTCAAACCAGGCTCATTTCAAAGACGACGCTTCTGGTATAACAGGGGTATTATTATTTATTATTCATCACCTTCTGTTACGAGATATAAGGATTTATATGGAAGGACCTTTAAAAAGTTTCTCAAATTCAGTGCGCTTAATTTTCGTGACCATAATTCTCGAAATAAAAAGCAGTATTCCCTAAAAATGTACAACATGAAAATTAAACGATTCCACCATCACGGGCTGGACATTTGTACAGAAAAAGAAAAAAATTTCTTTCTTGTTTAAATTTATGTATAAAGTACTCAACAATTCTACATTTTGATAAAGCTTCAACTAATTGACTATTACGAAAAAAATTCCAACTTACTTTTATATGGAAAAAAACTGATTTATTTCTTCTCTCACGGGTGCGACAAAATAAAAGAACCTTCTTTTTGGAGCAGATATATTTTACGGAAACTCTGCGAATTTATTTAACTTTTCTGTGTGAACTGATGTCTTATAATAAACCAAAGAAACAGGAACACAAACAAAGCAAAAAAATTATGGCTTTGTTATCCAAAAATTTCGAAATTCCTCTGTCACGGGTGGGACAAAGTTTGTCACGGGTAGGACACGTACGAATTTTTATATGAAAAGGAGCTTTTAGTGTGGTCCATATATAAAGATTAGTTATTAAAAAATATAAGAAGCCAAGTAGGGGTTATATTCACTCCCGTTTCATCTTAGGATGGTGCCTTTTATAAAGAAGAAAATGCTTAGCACCGTCAGCCAATAAAATTATTAAAAATGAACGCGATTTCCTAGCGTCTCACAGTGCTTCCCTTCCATATAAAATCTGGGCAAAAATAGAATTATGGACGGATTTAAATCAAAATTCGTTTCTTAGTAAAATTGTGGACGCTAAATTCAAAAATGCAATGTTTTGCATAACTTTCTTACTGTCACTGTAAATGCAGTTTGAAGTTGCAAATTTGGGTTCTTGTGGCTTCTACATAGGTATCAACATATAGTTCGTTCTATTTTCAAAAGTGAGGTATCAAATGACAGAGCTTGGCCTCTAGAGGTGCAATGAAGTTTTTTTATTTTTGAAAAGGGTTGCCACCTGTTACCAATTTTATTAAAATTATTTAATAAGTCAAATAAATTAGATATACAAATACTTTACTTCTAAACGACACGTAGAAGGGTTACCACATGTTTAGAAAATTAAATTCAATTTATTAAGGGAATAAGGTAACTGAAATATGTATATCAATACAAGTGTCAGAAAACTGAACAAATTTTACATATTTAGAAAGAAATAAGTGAAGAGTAAAAACATTTCTGAGTTAATTTAAGAGTCCAGTAAAATAAAAGGAATGTAATCAGAACAAATCACTGATTGATAATGTATGTATTTGTAATAAAATAACAAATACGATGGCGTAATCCTATGGTTTGACGTATTTATTATTTTAGTTTAACTAAATTGGACTTTACAAACAGGTGGCAACCCTATTCTTAATATTTTTAAGCTAAAACCTTCTTAAACCTCTTTTGTCTGACTCTCTTATGGTGATACTTATCATATAATTCAAGAGGAATTTGATTTTTTAAACAGGTGGCATCTCGCTGCATGCAGTGAATGCACATTTCGATTGACACCCATCTTTTAATAATTTATTTAACTTATAAAAATATTTGAATCTAATTTTTAACAATCTAATTTTTTAACAGGTGGCAACTCTTTAAAAAAAATAAACCTTCTATTGTCCACAGGTCAAGCTTTTTACTCTGACGCTTCATTTTTGAAAATGGAACGAATCGTACAGATCTCAAGGCAGTGACAAAAAATTAAAAATTATATTATATATTAGCGAAAAACACATTACTTCAGAAAGTGCAAAAAATGAGCAGGTTTTTATTTCCTCTTTTGAAAGCTAAAAGCCCGTACTATTTAATAAAATAATAAAAAATAACCTATTTTACATATATTTTTTATTCATTCCATTTTGTTTAAAAAAATTGTTTTTCTGGAATACCGCAGGGACACCCTGTCTTTAATTTTATTCCAAAATTTTAATTCCTGTAATTCTCTACTATCTATATGGAAACAAGACAGGTCAAACCAACATTTTATTTCAAAGAATATATTCTTGACATTTTTTTCTGTGAAGGGCTAACGCATGGCTATGCTCTTATTAAAATTCTTAGTATAAAATTTGTCGACTTTAGTGGCTTCCTGGCGGTATATAACTAATTTTTTAGGGAAATGTCTGTTTAATTCTTTTTAGTGGATAAATTGTCTTTACAAAAATACCAAACAAGTTCACATTGC
>NW_023458560.1:15814317-15820534 GCF_013731165.1 Rhagoletis pomonella
AAAAATGAGTACAGTACTGATAAAATCAGTACGTCTGGCAACCGTAGTTCCAGGAAATGACGAATAACTCAAATTAAAAATCCATGACTAGTCGCTTTTCATACCCGTTCGGGTATAAAGGTAAACAATTAGTCTCTTCATAGGACATGCTCGAACAAAAGCGATCAGTTCATTCCATATAAAGAGATCAAAAGTGGTATTAGTCGCATGCTCCTTTGCGATTGCTCCCGGAGTCATCCCGGATTAGTCCCATTTTTTGCAGGGTATGTACAGACCAGGGTTGTTGAGAATATTCGCATTCGCATTCGCAACCGCGGAGCTTCCGCATTAATTTTAACATTCGCATTCGCTTTCGCATTCGCAAAAATCAATGCGGATCTTTTGCGAATGCGAATATTGAAGGGACGAGTTAAACTTGGCCAAATATTTTTTATTCTGAAATAAAAGTACTTTCCCAAGGCACATTGAACGGGTAGTATCAGTAGAGCAGCTGATTTGATTTTTATTTTTTCAAATTATTTGGTCTTGAAAATGTATAGTTTTGAAAATTTTTTATCACAAAAATTCTAAATTGTTAAAATCTATTTGCATGTCAAACCTTTTTCCATACAAAACAAGCGATTGAATAACAGCTTTTGGAACGTTCGCCGAACTCAGCAGCACAACCGCTGATTACTGGGCCTTGAAAATGATGGATCAATGCTTCGAGAAGCAAACAAATTTACTAAGAAAGAAAGTTGCAAATTTTATTGTTGTTTTTACTAATTTTATTTTTTAATATTTTTTTTATTCACATGGCACGCTTTGATTTAGAAGAAAAAATCGGAACAGCTTTTGACACTTTCGATACCAGAAGCAACAACAAAATACACGCAAATATTGTTTTTGCTCTAATGCTACTACCTGTTTGATATGCCTTGTACTTTCCGGATAATAAACAAACCGCTTATTCAAATTAAACAAGTTTTGTATCCGATGAAAGAGGACTTAAATAGCTTTAAAACTGAAATGTCTAAAAGAGGAAAGTCACACATTGAAAAATATTTCAATAAAAAATGTTAATTAATTACCATAGAACAAACATTGGGTCAGTAGAGTGGTCCAAAAAAAAATAAAGTCGGAGTTTTAATGCCGGCACACACTAGGATTGATCTATATCGAAAAAAATATACCCCTATTTTTTATTTTGAAATCAAAAAATATTTAGGGAGTGCTCAAAGCGCTGAAAGTTTTCCTTGTATTTTATATGGAGAAAAAACAATTTTTCGTAGAAATGGTATAAAACTCTTGAAAATCGATATTTTTCGACCGGTTCTCTTCAGGAGACTTCCAGTATTAATATCCAATTGTTTATTTAACCATTTTTTGTGATTAAAGATTTTTTATTGGTCCCGCCATTGCATTTTCTAAGAGCTTTGGAGGACCTATGAAATATAGTTACCATGAAAAAATTGTTAAAGAAACAATTGGGTATTATTACTGGGAATCTCCTGAAGATAAATAAAGTTTTCCGATCCAAAAATATTGATTTTCAAGAATTCTACACTATTTCTACGAAAAGTTGTTTTTTCTCCATATAAAATACATGGAAAACTTTGAGCGCTTTGAGCACTACCTAAGTTATTATTTATTTCAAAATAAAAAAATATGGGTATATTTTTTTCGGTATATAACCTAGGGGGTGGCGGCATTAAAAATCCGACCTTATTTTTTTACATAAATTTTTGGACCACTTTATGGGTCAGGTATGTATTTACATGAATTTCTTTAGTATTAAGTTTTAAAAAAATATAAATAATTCTGTTTAAAAGCTATTTCAGTCCTCTTTCATATGATACCAAATTTGTTTAATTTGGATAAGCGGTTTCTTTATTATCCGGATAGGACGTTTATTTCGGAATAAAAAATATTAGGCCAAATTTAACTCTGAAAAAACTAACTGTTAATTTCGGTCCTTGGAATATTGTGCAAGTGCACAGACGTATATCTAACCAGTACCAGAAAAAGCCATAAAAATGAGTTACAAAAACTAAAATCGAAAAACGCTGATGACGTGACAAATTCCGAAACAACCAAAAAAATGAGAATGAAGAATTCTTTCCAAAAAAACGGTGTTTAAACAACGATTGTGCCATGATGCTAGATTGATGAAATTCTCAAAAAGTAATTATTGCACCGCAATAAAAATAAATAAATTTAACTGAAAGTCCTCTCAACTGGTGCAGTGTCAATCGAAAAGAATTTACAATTTTGCCAAGTTTCAAGTTTTTTCAAGTTTGTCGCCTCGAGCGAGTAGTTATATAGTGGCGCAGGTTTGATTTACGACCCTTCAAAAAGTTTTTATTAAGTACAATGTTCCAATTTTTAAATTCATGTACTAAAAAGACATTCAGTCTTATCATGAGTTTAATTTTCCCCGAACCGGTTCACTTTTCACTTTTGGTTTACATGTACATATTTACTATGGGCGGAATACAAATTTTCGGGTGAATTTTTTTTTTCGGGCAAAACTCAGGATAAGGCAGATTATTAAAAATTATTAACCTTTCCATTTTTTATTTACCTAAATCACCTAATTTACCCACCTAAATTATTTCTTAAAAATACATGACATCCGCATTCGCATCCGCATCCGCGGATGTTAGCTTTTAAACATCCGCATCCGCATTCGCATCCGCGGATGTCTAAAATTCCACACTCGCAACATCCCTAGTACAGACATACATATGTATTGAAAACGCCAAAACCTTTAGTAAAATTTAAGAACGCGGCTGGTCGCTTACACGGTCGGTTTTTTTCTGACCTTTCGGTTTACATCTTTGTAGTTTGCAGCTAAGGCATATTGTACATTTTTAAATACTATGGTTTACTAGTTAGAGTGGGTACATCACATGTTTTTACTAATAATAATGGAATACAATATATAAACGACAATTCTTTAAAATGGTTTTTATGGTTTTTATGGTTTACTATAAGTTCGAGTGAGAGCGATATACAATGCGTTTTGTTCATGATGGCCATACTTGAATACCATCATGATTCAATAATACAAGGTTCGATAAACTGACAGTTGTCTCTCTCGCACCGGTCACTTAGCAGTGGCACCGTGTTGCTTCTTTGCAAATTTACATGGAAACAGTGTAGCTTTGGTGTGAAATAGAAGTGTAAGCTTGTGTGCAATTTGTTTATTTGTATATGCATATTAAGCACATTTAACTGATGAAAACATAAATTCTTTTCAAATTGGATATTTATATAAATCTCATAGTAGTTTTATTTAAATTTTGAGTCCTTTTGCAGTTTTTATATAGCTAAATAGCACATAAATTACGTAATTCACGTAGATATATTAATATTTCCGTTCAATATTTCGTTTAAAATGCCAAGTTTCCTGCAAATACATTAGAATTTACAAAAGGAATTTCACTACTAATTGCCTACTTATTGCGTACTTATCTACTACCATTTTCGCAACAAGGGACTGCTTTCTTCTCCTTTCTCTGTCCTTCGTAAATGCAACCTTTTGTAAGGGAGTGTCAAACCGCGGCTGTCAATAATTGTCTAGCCTTGTATTATTGAATCATGGAATACCATGATGCAGAATGTTGTTCACTCTATTGTTTCTAGTTACACTAGTAGTAAAACCAAAAATTCTTCATACTAAATATTCGTTGGCATCACCTTCGTTTGCGTTATTTTCTGGAACAAGTCTAGAATAGCTACGGTGACCATATTTATGAAAGCCGAATACGGGACAAAATATAATTTTTGAAATTTTTTCCACACTGTTTTCTCTGAAACAGTATCCTTATAGTAACATTACAAATTTGTAGGATGAATTTCTCGAGATTTTTACCCGGTAAATTTGTTACGAAAAACTCGTTAATTTTAGTATAATAAAGTGCAATTTTAAGTCGGTAGGCCTTACCACTAATTTTTGGGATTTTTTTTTTTTTGTTGACGGTGTTACGCATTTTTTTCATACAAAATATGTTAGACCACTTTTTTTTTTAAAGAGAAGCAAATGAGCAGCAATTTTCACTCGCACTTTATTATACTCAATTTTAATGAGTTACAAAACTGCAAACCAAATTTTTTCTACAGATTCTAATTAAAAAGTTTGAAATTTTGTCGAAACATTGCAGAATTAATTTTTATCGTCTTTGCACAAGGTTGGAAATTTGGTATTATATCGTGTTTGTTAGGAAAAGAGCTTTACTTTCATAAAATAAATAATAAACTAAGCAAAAATAGCCAAAACTTACTAAAATATCGAGGTCTAATTTCATGTTGTGGCCACTGTATGTATTCCTCGATTCGAATCACAGGCATTCAGATTAGAAAATAATAACTTATTATAAAGAAAATTACGATCATATACCAACACCACTTAAAGCTCGTTCATAGGCATGCCATTTTAATGAGCTGTTAAGGCGTCGAAACACCGAATACGGGACAAATACAGGGCATTAAAAAAAAATACAGAACATTTGGCGTCCCGTATAAAATAAATAAATTACCAGGACAACGGGTCAAAAAAGAGGACTGTCCCGTATAATACAGGACGGATGGTCACCGTAAGAATAGCGATCTTTTAGCTATAAAATAACCAAAAATGCCGATTGATAGAACTTTTTACGCTGATTTCAGGTAAAAAATAAAGTAGATATAAGAGGTTTATTTGCTTTGTTTATTTATATTTTTTATTATCACTTAATTCTTAAAGCCCAAATGTAGATTATGATAAAATATGTATACCGCATTAAAGATATAAACGTGTACTTTCTAAAAAATATAAATTTCTTTACCATTAATAATGCAGTTTCTATTCAAAAATGGTTATTTCATGAAAAAATAACATTTGTTCGTTTTTTAGTGTTTTTGGTTTAAATATAAAAAAAAAAAATTCAATGATGTATATTAGCTGAAAGATAAATTGATTATATTTATGGTCACGTTATTAGTTTTTTAAATCGTTCATAAGATATTAATATTTAAAACAATCAAAAATTAACTTTAACCTTCTTAAACGTCTTTATATTTTACTTGGGCTAAATAATTTTCGCATGCTTGAAATGAGCGTAAAAAGTTCTATTGATCCGTATTTTTCGTTTTTGCATAACTGAACGGTGGGTATTCTAGATTTGTTCCAGGTAGGGTTGCCAGATTTTTTATGCGGGAAATCAGTACTTTTTCATGCTAAAAAAATCAGTACTTTTCAGTACATTTATATTCAAAGCTAAATTATGAATGTAAGTAACAGGCAATACTTTAAAACACCAGAGTACTTGTTTTTAATAATATTTTGGTATATAAATAAAACATAGTTCATAAAAAATAAAATGTCATTCACTTTAACTTGAGTGTACACATCACTGTACACAGTAGTCAATAAATTATTTCATATTTATGACATTGTTGAATAGCAATAATGAGATCATTTCCATCTTCAGTCTTTAAAGAATTGTATAGATTTCATTTTAAAATTACTTTTTATTTGAATTTTACTTTACAAAATTTTATTAGAAGCCGGTTTCTCTCTTTGCGCCAGGAAGCAAACTTTATACTCTCAGTTGCTTCGTTTGAGTGGTATTACAAAAAATAAACAAAATTACATATTTCAAACTGTGGACTTCATCTATATTTCCTCATGGCCTAAATTAATTTTTTCAACTAAGCAAAAACTTTGAAAGACTAAGAATTCGCTGAAAAGAGTATCTAACTCTATATCTTGTATGCAAAACTCTTTTACAAGGTCAGTAAATTATGAAAAAAGAATTGTAAGTTATAGGTAAAAGCCATTCGAATATTCAACTTTGTTGTTATTAAACTGAAAGTTATTTTCGAGATAACTAACAACAATCGACAAATAAATGTCAGCCTTACTTTTAAATAATTTAAGCCCCATCATATTATCGCATTTGGAATGTAACGACCCGGCGATATGCCCATAAAAGGACTGATCATTTTGTTGTGTTAATTTCTTGGACATATCAAACATTATCTGAAACATGTCAACTGTCAATTATAATTAAATTATTTTCTTCTTACTTTTTACGGTACAGTTTAAGGAAGTTTCAACGTTATATAAAAACCTTAAGAAAATCTTAAACTATTTTGTTTGAATTGAAAATTCAGTACAAATCAAATTTTGAAAAATCAGGACATTAGCGTACTGATTGAAGAAATGAATAAAATCAGTACAAGAGTTGAAAAA
>NW_023458560.1:15820634-15822574 GCF_013731165.1 Rhagoletis pomonella
TCAGTTATGGGTAAGTATGCAGGTAGATTTTCAAAATTATAAGACACAGAAAATTTCTAAAGCCTACATCTAAAACAGGTAGTATTTTCTTTTCCCGGCTTGTTATAAAAAGGAACCTTTCTGTCTAGGTAAGATTTGATTTTTTCAATTTTATTCTTGTTCCGAGTATAAATATGAGTTAATGCGCTTTGAAACTTCATAACATCTTCAAGGCTCGCCGGAGATAGTTCAGTTCATAAGTCTAATTTCAAAACCGTGATTTATTAAAACAAATAAAATGAGTAAAAGGACGCGAGAATTTGAGTGTAATAAGGATCCAGATATGTTCTGTTTCATGTGTGGCCAATATACTATCATAAGGCGACGACGAGTGTTCTCAGATCATATCAAAACTTTATACTCCAAGTATTTTGGAATTGAGCCTAAAAATGCTGAAAAACCATGGACACCGAACACTTTGTGTACATCGTGTCGAGTAGAATTGATTCAGTGGGAATCAGGACAACAAACAAAATTTGATACACCAATGATATGGAGAGAACCTACTTGCCATTCAATAGAGTGTTATATTTGTCAAACAAAAGTACTTGGCGTTGGAAGATCAAGAGGAGTAACCTATGCTAGCGTACCTACAGTGACATTACCAGTACTACATTCAACGGCAGTTGCGGATCCAGTTCCATTGTCAACAGTAACATCTGAGTGCGGGGGATCAAGTTGTACTGAATTTCGCATGGAAAACGAAAGAAACGTTCTGTCACAAGCACAACTTAATGATTGGATAAGAGATTTGGAACTATCCAAGGAAAAGGCCGAGATCCACACTTCTCGTATGCAACAATTTAAATTTGTGTCATCCGATGTTAAGGTGACATGTAGTAGAACTCGTCACGAACCATTTTCCAAACACTATACCAAGAAAGACAGTATATGCTACTGCAACGACATCCCTGGTTTATTCAAAGAGTTTGGTCAAACATATGATTCAAAAGAGTGGCGATTGTTCATAGACGGCAATAAACTGAGTTTGAAGGCTGTATTATTGCATATTGGTAACAAAAAGCCTTCTATCCCGATTGCACATGCAGTAAATACAAAGGAAACCTACGAGGAAATGCAAAAAATACTCAAATTTATCAAATATGAAGAGCATGATTGGAAAATATGTTCTGATCTCAAAGTCGTTGCAATGCTATGCGGTCTACAAAGTGGCTACACCAAGCACTGCTGCTTCCTCTGCAAGTGGGATAGCCGAGCTCGTAAGGACCACTACGTCAGAAAGGATTGGCCGGAAAGAGTCGAGTTTACCGTTGGTGAATATAGTATAAACATAAATAAATTTAAAAAAAAGTTAAAAATATGGGTAATTTCATTCATAAATTGAACTTTTAACTCAATAGAAACAGAGCATAGCTAGATATTTCACTCTTCTTTATACCATACATACGTTTTGAGGTATACGTTGAAATTGCGCAACCTGGGTATTTTTATTTGATCGCTTATAACTTACGTAGTTTTGCATCGATTGTCTTCGATGATACCTTATTTTTTTTGTAATATAACAGAGCTTAGGGAGAAAAAAAAAATCTGCAAAAAAATAAAAGGTTTTCGACATCCTTCCCCGCAAAGTACAATTTTTTTTATATTTTTACAAAAAAAATTGAAAAAATCGGTAATGATTGTTCGTTATCTTTGAATCTACAGGGCCTAGCAAAAAGTGTTGTATGCACAGCTTATAGAAAATTTTATTACCTTTTAAAAGCTTCAAACCGTTTTGGAATTGCTTAATTCGTTCTTGAGATATATATGATTAAGTGGACCCAATTTTTTTTGCAAAAACGGTAAATTGCAAATATCTCAAAAACGGCACCATAAAATTAAAAATAACCTTGATTTTCGGAATCAGGGGGTGATTTTACATACGAATTTCATAACGGCGT
>NW_023458560.1:15822674-15837670 GCF_013731165.1 Rhagoletis pomonella
TTTTCGGAATCAGGGGGTGATTTTACATACGAATTTCATAACGGCGTCTCTGGTAAATTTTGGCCGTCGACCAGTGTTATCAGTAGCTCACTAGAACAAAATAGGTATTAATTTTTACCATGGGAGTAGATATATCTACATATATATATGTAAATTTAAAACTTTAAAGCCGTTTTTCTCGAGTTTTTAGTTTTTTGAGTTAAGATAGTATTGAAGTAAATGAGCGATAGGTATGATATGTACATACATAAAAACTCAAATTAAAAATTCATTTGGATGCAACCACGTCAAATCATTGCCTGCCACCAAAAGCATTTTCAAGCAAAGTATGTATGTACATACTTATTTCTCGCAAGGGATTTTTGTATTCAAGTAACAAAGCAGAACAGCTATGCGCGATGTTAATTCGTTACTGTCGCGCCAACTCTGAGCACAAGTGTGCTTCACACCAAGGCATATTCAACAAGGTAGAAGTGACAATTCAGTCGAGCTCTCTCATAGCTGACTGTAATGTCAAAAAATGTAAACAAAGAAATTAACCCTCTGTTATGCATTTACCATATTTGATAGAACTCAACATCTTTGAAATGAAAGTTTTTGTAAATATGAAAATATTTAAAATCTCATTAGAATCAGCTTCATTTTATTTATTGCATTTTCGGTTTAATGTAAATGTGGAACTGCATATTTACACAAAATTACACACTAAATGAAGCACACTCATTTATAAAACCGTTTTGACAATTTTCTTGCTTTTACTATCCCAAAGTTTTTGAGCATTTATTTTTTTAATCAAATACTCAATTCTAAATTATATTAGACATTAAAAAAAGTTTGATTCATCTAAATTTACATCAGAACTTAACTTCAATAATTTAGCTATTAAATTTTTGCTATTCGAAATTTCCTTTCCATTAAATTTATTAAAAATTACTTTCAGTTTATTTATGTCAAGAAGGAATACTGGTTTAGGTCTTATCAGACCACCATTTGAAATTTGGCCTATCCATGTATGTATATGAAAGGGAGATTTTCTTTTCATATTCGGTATGATAAATCCTGCACTTGGGACCAAACGCGTCCACTCAGAAATACTCGGCTGCGATAGGCAACAAATAAAGTCACGACCACACGTGAAGAGTCTCCTAATGAAACATCGCAGCAATTTGCCCACCGTTGTCGCTTCACTTGATAATTCGAAGGTTTAAAATAACGCACAAGTTTGTTGTCCAGGCTCTTGGCAAACACAACGCACCGCTCGCAATTCCTTTTCATTTTATTATGTATTTAAAATCAGAGCTCACAATTGAAAATTTATATAAAAAAAAAAATTTGTTTAATAGTATAGGGCTAAGAGTTGGCGTTTCAGTCGCAGTTCAAAAGAGAGAAATGTCGAAATCACTTCTACCTTCTTATGCCTTGCTTCACACGTATACGAAGAGCGGCAGCAGAGCCGAGAGAGGGAGAGAGAGATCATACTAGAGTAGCCACAATTTTTAAATTCGGTAATAATAGGTCTCCTTTGCGACCCAGTTCAGCTACGTATTTTTCATATAATTTGTAAAAATAAAGATTTACAAATTTTTAAATTAAACTCTCTTTTAAAAAGATATTTTGTACTGTTAAACGTAATTTAATTTGCCGGTTAATAAATCACCCAAATAATGCAAAATCTATTTAAAAAAAAAAGTTGAATTCAAAGCTAAATTAATGTTTCAAATATTTATACATAAATGTAGATTTCCGTTCAAAATATGCTCGTATGTATTTTCATTATGAATAAACTGACATTCATATGTATGTTAAAATATTAACTTACTATTATGCAATATTTATGCAAATTTGGGGTTTGTCACAAAAAAGAGGAAAACCCTTATCTGTCGCACGAAAAATCTAAGCCTGGTCGCCGTCAAAAAAATTATCTACATAAAAATAAAAAAAAAAATTTCTGAGTTTGGTAATTTTTTAGAGTTTTGGTAAAAAATTAAAAAAATTGTGTGGCAACCCTGAGGATGAAACTGAATTAGGCACACTAAAGGGCTAACTATAATATGAATAAGCTGCCGTAACTGACTGTCAGAAAATTAACGAAAAGTCTGTCAAATGCATAAGCAACGTAGTGTAGACTTTTAGGTGGCTATATTTTACTTACATGAGTTCAGTGTTGCCACATTTATTAGATATAACAATAGCCACTATCAAGCAGTTTGTTGTAGATCACACAATTATAGTAACCTAGAAACGCCGAAGAACTGTTCGCCTTGCGAAACTTTCAGGATAACCTGGTGTTTCTGTATAAGGAAACACTTACGGCACACTTCCTAATGTAGAACCAGAACTTCTTTTGACCTGTGTTACATGTAGGACTGAATCGGAAAAGTTACCAAGTTGAAAAAAAACCAAAGTACCAAATATGATAAATAAAGAAAAAAATTACCAATTTCGGAAAACAAATTACAATGCGGCAACACTGCATGTGTTACATATGTACATACATACGTACGAGGACAAACAGCTGATTCCGTACGGAAGGTGCGATCAGTATCGCTCTTTCCTTAAGCAAATGACGTTTGGCGGAACTTGACGAAACTTGATGTTAAGCACATTATAGTTTCAGAATAGGATTTATGTGTATTCGCACGTTTGCATACGCTTGCTTATTCATATTATAGTTAGCCCTTAACACTTGCTCACTTTTAGCTCGTGCTTGTTTGGGGTAGTGTCCATCACGGCTCATGTATGTATATATGATAATTATTTTCGTTTTTGAGAGATGCTGAATTTGCTGTTGACTGTTATGATCTGATTATGCATACTTCGCATAATCTTCAAACTGTAATTTCGTATGTACTTTGTACGAATTGTGAAGTATTCCATTGCCCAGAAATTAGCAGAACTGTTAAAAACTTAGCGATCTGTTGAGTTTAGATTTTGCTTCACATTTTCTTAGGTTACATTTTTATTGCACTGGTACAAATGGTTATGCGAAGTTATGCGAAGTATGCATAATCAGACCTTTAGTATTTCCGCAGCTGCTGTGCGATGAAGATCATGAAAGTGGGGATGTATGATGATTGTAATGTATTTTTAATACCCTCTTCATCCTGAGAACTGCTTTACCTCTTGCGTAACACTTGCTGGCTCTTTGGCTGCTTTAAGAGCCAAAAATCTGCCCATCCCTGCGGTAACCAATCCGAGTGGAGCCTTGGGTCAAGGCAGAAAGAGAGGGAGCTTCGGTGGGGCCACTCCGACTTATTCGGTTTAAGGGCTCACTGAAGTCTGCAGCGTCTGTTCACCAGTAGGTGCGGCTGCAAGCGGGTGTCTGCTTGGAGCAAGCGGCTCGCTATATAAACGTGTAATTGGTTGCGAAACCACCCCCGTCCCAGCAATGGGTTGTGCGCTGGGTTTGGGACCCGCCACGTAAAAACCACTTCCAGTGAAGAAGCAAGGCAAAGCCTCGGATGAAACTCGAAACATGGTAGTATGCAGTACTAGGTTCAATCATAAAAAGATACATCAAGCTACGTGGCTGTCTCCGGATCCAAAATCAAGAAACCAAATCGATCATGTTGTGATAGACGGAAGGCACGCTTCCAGTGTTTTAGACGTACGCACACTCCGAGGCCAAAACATCGACTCGGACCACTATCTTGTTGCAGCCAAGATACGCACCCGCCTCTGTGCAGCAAAAAATGTGCGCCCAAATATGCAAGGAAAGCTTAACGCCGAAAAGCTGCAATCACAACAGACAGCCAGCGCTTTCGCTACTCGACTCTCACACCTGCTCTCAGAGAGCACTCTTCAACAAACCGACATATGCGAGCAGTGGAACCACATTTCCCGCTCATTAAGTACCGCCGCCGAAGAAGTAGTCGGATTTCAGTGAGCCCGAAAGAACAACTGGTACGATGAAGAGTGTCAAGAAGCTGTAGAGAAAAAAGATGCCGGCTACAGGGCCACGCTGCGAATGGGCGCAACGCGCGCTATGTGCGATACGTATTTGCCGCAATAAGAAGAGATAGGCTGAAATACGTTAGTGCGAAGATTTGAAATGCTGGCCGACAGGAGGAATGCCCGAAAATTTTACCAGAGAGTTAGGCGACTTACGGAAGGTTTCAAGACCGGAGCGCACTCCTTTAATAACAGTAATGACGACCTAAATATGGTCAGATGAGCGCATGCCCGACGACTGGAATTTAAGTGTGCTCTGCCCAATCCACAAGAAAGGTGACCCCGCCATTCGCGCCAACTACCGCGGGATCAGCCTTCTAAGCATAGGTTACAAGGTCTTATCGAGCGTATTGTGTGAAAGACTGAAGCCCACCGTCAATGAACTGATTGGGCCTTATCATTGTTGCTTTAGACCTGGCAAATCCACCATAGACCAGGTATTCACAATACGCCAAATCTTGTAAAAGACCCGCGAGAAAAGGATCGACACTCACCACCTATTTGTCGACTTTAAAGCCGCTTTTGACAGCACTAAAAGGAGTTGCCTATACGCCGCTATGTCTGAATTTGGCATCCCCTCAAAACTCATACGGCTGTGTAAAATGACGTTGAGCAATACCACCAGCTCCGTCAGAATTGGGAAAGACCTCTCCGAGCCGTTCGCCACATAATGGGGTTTCAGACGGGGCGACTCCCTTTCATGTGACTTCTTTAATCTGATGTTGCTGGCTTATGCCGATGACATCGACATCATCGGTAACAAACACCGCGAAGTCTGTTCTGCCTTTTCCAAGTTGGATAGGGAAGTAAAGCGAATGGGTCTGGTGGTAAACGAGGACAAGACGAAGTATCTCCTGTCATCAAACAAACAGTCAGCACATTCGCGCCTTGGCACCCACGTCACTGTTGAAAGTTACTCCTTCGAGAAAGTAGAGAATTTCGTTTATTTGGGAACCAGCATTAACACCGATAATAATGTCAGCATTGAAATCCAACGCAGAATCACTCTTGCCAACAAGTGCTGCTTTGGACTGTGTAGGCAATTCAGGAGTAAAGTCCTCTCTCGACGTACGAAAACCACGCTCTATAAGTCACTGATCATGCCCGTGCTGGTGTATGGCGCAGAAGCATGGACAATGACAACAGCCGATGAGGCGGGCCTTTACGCGTTGGCGACGGCGAGTACCGATGGAACGATGAGCTGTATGAGCTTTACAACGACATGGACATAGTGCAGCGAATTAAAATACAGCGGCTCCGCGGCACTTGGCGTTTCCAATTGGCGTCAGTTGGCACAGAGGAGAAACGACTGGCGTGCTTTGCTGAACTCGGCCAAAATCGCTTATGCGGTTACAGCGCCAAAAAAGAAGAAGAGAAGAAGAAGACATATATATTACCACCATAATTCATATACATCACAGCGCACGGCAGTGCGCGCGAGTGACGAAAACAGCCACAGTAGCATGCTGAAATGACTCGCTTATATATGTATACACGAGATTTGGAAGTTTTTATCCAGACGTCCAATCGACATGTTTGAGATATCGTTGGAAAGGTCTTTTAGAGTGTGTCCAGAAAATGTATTAAAGCTTCATAAACGATTAACCGGATTCTTAAAAATCAGGCTAAAGTGTTGCGAAACAAAAAACGTTTTTTTGGTTTTCCGGTTTAAGGAGGCATGTGGGTACACCCAACATATTTAGTGTTATTCTATAAGCCAATACCTTTCAAACGATACCTTATATTAAGTTCCGGCAACTAGTGGGAAAGATAGAGAGGTGAATGTGTTTTGGTTCGTGTCTCCACTGCGAGATGCTTTGGTATGTATGCAGTGTTGCCAGGTCTTCGGCATGAGAAAACGTCCATCTTGGTCTGAAAAAACGTCATTTCCTATCCTAAAATGTCTTTTTCAAATGAATGTAAAAAAAATTGTTCTTATTAAACTTTTATTGTATACAAAGGTACATATAGAGCCCTAACCGCCAAATAACGTAAGCGAAATTTTTTTCAAAATTTTCTTTTTGGTGCAGAAATATTCCTAGAGCATTTGATGCATTTCTGCATCAAAAAGAAAATTTGGAAAAAAACGTCGCTTACGTTATTTTGGCGGTTAGGGCTCGATATGTACGTAAAGTATATTAAAATGTCATTTCGACAGAGCACATTTAAAATTCATTGTAAACTGGTTTGATATCGTTAATATAAAATTATTTTATACATACACTTGTGATCAGCTGATTAAGTCATCAACATTTTGATCGATTTTGGCTATTTCTCTTTCGTTTATTTAATGTTTATTATTTTTTCATAAAAGCCAAGCTCATTAGCAAACAAAATATAAATCCACAAAAATTGTGCAAAAATTATAAACAATCTGCAAATTTTGTTTATTTATATTTGGCCGCTAATTGAAGATTCTGTTGATTTTTTTGAGCTCAAGGCTGGGTTGAAATAAAACAATCTGTTTTTGTTGTTTTTAAATCGTCTATATTTCGACTTCAGTCTGAAGTCATCATCAGGACTGCAATAAATATCTTAATTACAACAAGTAAGAAAGTCTAAGTTCGGGCGGAGCCGAACACTAATTACCCGGCGCAAGTATTAAATATATGATTTTCACCTTTCCGAAACCTACCGCTAGATGGTAAGCGGGGGTGTATCAATTTTAAGTAAATTAGCGTCCTTAAATTTCGAAATATCGCAATTTCAAGCATTTTTGAAATTTACCGTTATATGAAAAGCGGCCGTAATTTTAGTCCGATTTCAATAATTTTTAAAGTTTTGCTTTTATGGGGCAAGCACAATAACCATACCGAGTTTGGTACAAATTGCTAGAACGGTTAGCGAGATACATATATGTGATCACAAGTGGGCGGTGCCACGCCCATTTTCCAAAATTTTATCATAAACATATTTCTTGGTAAATAGTTGTTCCAACCACCAATTTTGAATAAATTAGCTTTAATATTTACTGATTTATCGAAGATTTTCTATTTCTCGAAATTACCGTTATATGAGATGTGCGCGTGGTTATTGTCCGATTTTAAAAATTTTCAGCCATTTGGTATGCTCTACCAGGACCTACAACTGTGCCAAGCCTGGAAGAAATCGGTGGAGAGGTTGCCAAGATATACACATGTAACCATAAGTGGGCGTGGCTGCGCCCATTTTTCAAAAATTTATAATATTCTTATTTTTCGTCTAAAAATTATTGTAAATATCAATTTTGAGTGAATAATCTTCAGTAGTTACTAAAATATCGCAGTTTTCGTATTTCTGAAAATTACCGTTATATGGGAGGTAGGCGTGGTTATTGTCCGATTTCGCCCATTTTCAATACCATCCGTCCTACGCCCAAAAGAAGTTCACGTACCAAGTTTCGTTAAGATATCTCAATTTTTACTCGAGTTATCGTGTGCACAGACGGACGGACGGACGGACAGACAGTCACCGCTTAATCGATTTCTCTTTTCATTCTGATCATTTATGTATACATTTGTCTATATCTATCTCGATTCGTTTTGCCTGTTACAAACAACCGTTATGTGAACAAAGTTATAATACCCTTGTTCACAAGTGTGCTCGGGTATAAAAATTGTATATATAAGCACAACTTATAGCTGAAATACAATGCCGGCGAACGGCGAACTCACCACAGCGAAATTCGCGCTGTCAAAATTAGAACACCCGCAAGCATATGAAATTGAACACAGCCAAAGCGAAATGCGAAGTTCGCTTGGCGGCGTTTCATGGCGATAGATTTATTTCTATCGCCCTACTGGGCGATGACAGCTGTGCGTGCCAAAGGTGGCCGTATTTTTTTGCTTTCAAAGTTTGAAAGAAAACAACCTAAACACGATTTTTTTGTTGTTTGAAAAATATAGTTGTGGATTCGTTAAATCTGGCTTGAAACAAATTATTTATAATAATCTTTCTTTGTTTTACATATATATTTGTTATCATTTCCTCATTTCTAAATATGAGGGCTATTCGCGATTCGGTGCATAAGAGCTGACAAATGTATGCAATTGCAGAAATATGCCATGGATTGTGAGCGACTTTTATTAAACTGTCATGGTAAAGCTTTTGCAAAACAATTTTTTGCATCAGCTTTGGTTTTGTTTATGAATGCAATGCATATCATTTTTATGCTATGGATTTTAGGTATTGCAAATTTGTCAAGCCATGACAAATGCAAATGCGTGTATTTTGTTTGTGTATTGCAAATAATTTGCAATACAAATTTGCAATGCAATGATGCTAGGCCATTTGCACCGGATCGCGAATAGCCCTATGGTTTAGTTTTTTCTAAATATGGTCACCCAAATTATAAAGGCGACCAAATGGGATCAGCTGTTTTCGCTACTGCTCTAATTCTGTTTAAGTAGGCGAATAACGGTGAACGACAGCATCGCCCAATTCGGCGAAGTTTGCCGTTCGCCGGTATTGTATTTCAAGCATTACACATTCGGCTGCGCCTGGTAGACTAATGTGTGCAAAAAACAAAAGGTTTAACAAACCAAACAACGAGACGAAATGGACCATGATTCAATAATACAAGGTTCGATAAACTGACAGTTGTATCTCTCGCACCGCTCCCTTAGCAGTGGCACCGTGTTGCTTCTTTGCAAATTTACATGGAAACAGTGCAGCTTTGGTGTGAAATAGAAGTGTAAGCTTTTGTGCAATATGTTTATTTGTATATGCATATGAATCATATTTAACTGATGAAAACATAAACTGCTTTTAAATTGGATGTTTACATTAATCTCATAGTAGCCTTATTTTAATTTTGAGTCATTTTGCAGTTTTTATACAGCTAAATATCACAGAAATTACGTAATTCACGTAGATATATCAATATTACGTTCAACATTTCGTTTAAAATGTCAGATTTCCTGCAAATACATTAGAATTTACAAAAGGAATTTCACTGCTAATTACCTACTTTGCGTACTTTTCTACTACCGTTTTCGCACCAAGAGATTTCATTCTTCCCCCTTCTCCATCCTTCGTAAATGCAACCTTTTGTAAGGGAGTGTCAAACCGCAGATGTCAATAATTATCTAACCTTGTGTTATTGAATCATGGAAATGGACATAAAAATATAAACAAATGAAAGAACAGTAATTGTAAACAAAAAATCATACAAACAACATTGCATTGGACGGCACACAGTACGACATAAATATGTATGCAAATCATCCAGCATTGTAATGTTATCATAGACGAAGTTCGGACACGGAACGAATAATAGACACCAATATTAGGCTTATTTGTGGTGCCTTAATATTATGTTGCGTTAGACGTGTGCACAGTTTTCAGTGTCTGTTTTGAAATTCATCCTTTTATCATTAGGGGTGTTCACAATGTGGAGCATTTCTAATATAAAGCGTTTGTGGTAATTTTTCTCTTCTTCTAAGACACTCATATTATCAAAATCGGGGTAATGTCCCGTGTCTTTACAATGGGATGACAAGGCCGTCTTGTTGTCCGAGTAAGTATTCCTTAATTTTACGTTCGACTTGTGATTTGATTTGGTTGTGCCCACATATACTTGTTTGCATACGTGGGACCCGTCGCCATTACATGGAATACTGTATACTATATCAGATTTCTCATGCTTGGGAATTTTGTCTTTAGTGTTGCTAAATATACTTCTCAGAGTATTGTCGTACGTAAACGCTAATTTTACGTTCTCTTTATCATATAGATTGGACACAACTAGCATACAAATTCCAACCGATATTCAGTGGCTTCTTTCTCTGGGTCCTAAATATGCTTTACTCATAGACAACAAACAATTTCCACTATTTAAAGTCATCGCAGACGGGGAGAACTATATACAAACAATTAAAGACAAAGAGAAACAAGAGATGGAAAGAAGCAACATGACGACACTGCTACGTGACTACCTCAACAAGACGACAACTTCAGTTAGAGATAAATTTAAAAGTGATACCCTACGTTCCGCAAAAAAGTTCTTAAAAAATCATAAAGAGCTTCTGATCCTTAATGCCGATAAGGGCAATGTAACTGTGTTGATGGATAAATCAGAATATGACATAAAAATACAGACTATAGTCAACGATATTTCCACATACAAAGTATTGAAGCGTGATCCTACTAATAGACTACAGGACAAGAACAACGAAATAGTTGAGAAAATGTTCAGTAACAAAATCATTGATGTAAAAGAAAAGAATGCGCTTTTGTGTAAAACAGCCAATCCACCACGAATCTATGGCTTACCAAAGATTCACAAAGAAGGAAATCCACTCAGACCTATTTGTTCGTCCGTAAATTCCCCGTCTTACAATTTATGTAAATATGTCGTCAAAATCCTGAAAAATGTAACCATGTCCTCCGTATATAATGTCAAAGACGCGATCGAATTCAAGAACAAGATCAAGGATACATATGTTTATGATGATGAGAGTCTAGTGTCGTTCGATGTTGTGTCATTGTTCCCGAGTATTCCAGTGGATTTGGCCCTTGAAATCATAGCTTCAAAGTGGGAAGATATAAAAGAGTACACTTATATGACTAAAGAATTTTTTTTAACTGTGGTAAAATTCTGCATAAAAGAAAACCGCTATTTTAAATATAATGATAAAATATATGAGCAGCGTTCAGGTATGCCCATGGGATCTCCAGCCTCACCAGTTATAGCGGACATCATTATGGAAGAGTTACTCAAAAAATTCGAACAGGATTCGGTCAATAAGCCACGACTTCTTACTAAGTACGTTGACGATATATTCGCCATAGTTAAAACCGAGGACACAAACGACATGCTTACAATATTAAACGGTTTCAGCAAATCAATAAGATTCACAATAGAAGTAGAAAAACAAGGAAAACTACCTTTTCTTGACACCCAAGTGATAAGGAGAAACAACGTAATTACTATAGATTGGTACAAAAAACCTACGGCTTCGGGCAGACTTGTAAATTTCAATTCTAAGCAGGAAAGAAGAATAATTGTAAACACTGCCAACAATTTCGAGAGACGAGTTCTCTCTATCAGCGACAAAATATACCATAATAAAAATATTTGCATTATTAAAAAAACTCTGGAGGACAATGATTTTCCTGGGAAAAAAATTAAAAAGCTTATTCGCAACTACTATGTTCGTCCGAACGAAGAAAAGAAATATGATGATTCAAATAAGAAAATTTACAAAACATCAACTTATGTCCCAGGGTTATCAGAGAGAATCAAATATTCCAATCTATATGATAAAGAGAACGTCCAATTAGCGTTTACGTACGACAATACTCTGAGAAGTATATTTAACAACACTAAAGACAAAATTCCCAAGCATAAGAAATCTGACGTAGTATACAGTATTCCATGTAATGGCGACGGGTCCCACGTATGCAAACAAGTATATGTGGGGACAACCAAATCAAAACTTAAGACAAGGATTTCCGCTCACAAATCGAACGTAAAATTAAGGAATACTTACTCGGACAACAAGACGGCCTTGTCATCCCATTGTAAAGACACGGGTCATTACCCCGATTTTGATAATGTGAGTGTCTTAGAAGAAGAGAAAAATTACCACAAACGCTTTATATTAGAAATGCTCCACATTGTAAACACCCCTAATGATAAAAGGATGAATTTCAAAACAGACACTGAAAACTGTGCACACGTCTACCGCAACATATTAAGGCACAACAAATAAGCCTAATATTGGTGTCTATTATTCGGTACGTGTCCGAACTTCGTCTATGATAACATTACAATGCTGGATGATTTGCATACATATTTATGTCGTACTGTGTGCCGTCCAATGCGATGTTGTTTGTATGATTTTTTGTTTACAATTACTGTTCTTTCATTTGTTTATATTTTTATGTCCATTTCGTCTCGTTGTTTGGTTTGTTAAACCTTTTGTTTTTTGCACACATTAGTCTACCAGGCGCAGCCGAATGTGTAAGTTGTGCTTATATATAGTATGTTGATAGTCTTTTATGCAATTTTTGTAATTAAGATATTTATTGCAGTCCTGATGATGACTTCAGACTGAAGTCGAAATATAGACGATTTAAAAACAACAAAAACAGATTGTTTTATTTCAACCCGGCCTTGAGCTCAAAAAAATCAACAGAACAATCTGCAAATTTTCAGCTAGATTTTCAACTTTTTATTCAGATTTTTTAAATTTTTTTTGAGTATGCAGTTTGATAGCCCATTAAATTTCAGGGCAATAATGTGGAAGTTTAAAGGGGCTAAATAATCGCGTTGATTTTTAATATTTTTTTTTTCTTGTAGACATTTGTTTAGGGGCTCAGTTGTCGAAAATGCTAAATTACGTTCTGCTAAGAAGGAGCATAGCAATAGGTCCATTCAATGTCTCTAAATTACCGTTATGTGGGATGTGGTCGTGGTTATTATCCGATTTTTTTAAATTTTCAGCCGTTTGGTATGTTTTGTGAAGGCCAACAACTGTGCCAAGTTTGGGAGAAATTGGTGGAGTGGTTCCCAAGATATACACATGTAACCATAAGTGGGCGTGGCTGCGCCCATTTTTCAAAAATTTATAATATTCTTATTTTTCGTCTAAAAATTATTGTAAATATCAATTTTGAGTGAATAATCTTCAGTAGTTACTAAAATATCGCAGTTTTCGTATTTCTGAAAACTACCGTTATATGGGAGGTAGGCGTGGTTATCGTCCGATTTTGCCCATACACCATCCATCCTCAAAAGAAGTGCACATACCAAGTTCCGTTAAGATATCTCAATTTGTACTCGAGTTATCGTGTGCACATACGGGTACTCTTTTCATTCTGATGATTTATGTATACATTTGTCTATATCTATCTCGATTCGTTTTGCCTATTACAGACAGCCGTTACGAGAACATAGTACAAGTGCGCTAGGGCATAAAAATCCTTGACATCCGCATTGGCATCCGCATCCGCGGATCTTAGCGTTTAAACATCCGCATCCGTATTCGCATCCGCGGATGTCTAAAATTCCACATTCGCAACATCCCTGGTATGTACATATGTGTGTCTAACAAATTATGATCTGTTATCAAAATACCGATATTAATTAATAAACTTAGGGGCGTTTTCTGAAGTAACCTCTAACTTTAAAGCTCACTTTATATTTAAAGGTTGGATTAAAAGTAAAACTATGTCTAAAGTTAAGCATTTCTATTATCGGTTTATGACGTATGTATCTTTCTTGGTTGTAAACCAACTTAAAACGGATAATAAAATGCTCTACTTTAGGCACAATCACAAATTCTTATGTAACCTTTGTATATACAGTGAACTTTAAAGTTACAGGATACTTGAGAAAACGGCCCTTAATATTATATAGTACAAATGTATTTGTAAACTTAATTTCATTGGCGCGTATTCATAGTCCAGCAACTAAGTCGAAACTAACAAAGTTGCAACTTAAATTTAAGTACCAACTTAAAATTTACCTCTATTCATAGTCGCATTTCAGACTTCTACTAAGTAGTTTCGACTTAGTTTACGATATAGCAAAACGAGTGTGAAAATGTATCGATTTTTCTTTACGATATTTTGGAAAAATTACATTTTTATTAAATAATATCAAGTTTGATCATCCGTTTATGTAATTTTTATTTTCATTGCATGATTATGCAAAAGAATAAGGTATAATTTTCTTGTTAATTGTGTGAAATAGCCAGAACAACCGCAGTGATGTGAAGTCGATGTTTATCGAAAGCATGCTGTGGAACATACAAATAGTAGATATCTAAATGTTATGCACAAATTTACTTTAAAAGAACTAGCGTGAAACTGACTTATTATTTGAAAATTTATCTAAATTATTCCAATTATAAAATTCTGATGTAGCTTTATTCGAATTGTAATACGCATTTAATTTCATCTTCCGATTAAAATGGATCGATCTTTGTAAATTTTAATTGGAGTTTATTCAATATTATTCACCCTCTACCAACTTAATTTTTACATATTTCGTCTGTTTTCCCTTAATTTGATAAAATACTTCTTCCTAGTTACGACTTAGTTGCAGCTGCAGCCGAAACTAAAATTTAAGTTGGTACTTAGCCAGAAAAGTCGAAACTAAGGCGACTATGAATAGCTTTAGTTGTGACTTAGAATAGTTTCGACTTAGTTGAGTACTAAATATGACTATGAATATGCGCCATTAAAATTATTTCTGAAAACAAATTTTCTGTACATGCACAAAGCCAAACGCATAAATATGTACGTATGTACACATGCATTTGTAAATATGTACATATGTAATGTATGTATGTAACAAATATATGTACCAGGGTTGTTGCGAATATTCGCATTCGCATTCGCAACCGCGGAGCTTCCGCATTAATTTTAACATTCGCATTCGCTTTCGCATTCGCAATAATCAATGCAGAGCTTTTACGAATGCGAATATTTTGCAAGTGGACCGATAAAACGTATATATGGCAAAAAAAATTACATATTTTAGCCAATATTTTCGCCTGTAGTCGTAGGAGTATGTGTGTAACAAAACTGGTCAAATGTCATATTTATCAACTTTGATAAAAATATCTTTAAAATATTATTTCTTAAGCTAACCGAGCTATCAATGGGCAGCCATAAAAGTTCCCAATTCTACTTGACCTTTGACGTACGTCAAATAGAACATAGTCCTTTTAATAATTTTTTTTTCTGTGCTTTAAATACCTGCTTTGGCTTCTTTCTTTATTATGATTTTTTTGAACTTAAAAAAAAACAACTAAGAAAGTCTAAGTTCGCGCGGAGCCGAACATTAAATACCCGGCGCAAATATTAAATATATGTTTTTTCACCTTTCCGAAACCTACCGCTAGATGGTAAGCCGGGGTGTATAAATTTTGAGTAAATTAGCGTCCTTCAATTTCGAAATATTGAAGTTTCAAGCATTTCTGAAATTTACCGTTATATGAAAAACGGCCGTAATTTTAGTCCGATTTCAATAATTTTAAATGCTTTGCTTTCATGTGGCAAGCACAATAACCACACTGAGTTTGGTACAAATTGGTAGAACGGTTACCGATATA
>NW_023458560.1:15847670-15851869 GCF_013731165.1 Rhagoletis pomonella
CCAGCATCGCGGCCCGCGTTGAATATTTTCAGAGCAGGAGCGTTTCTGTCCATCCGAACGACATGGCCAAGCCAGCGGAGCCGCTGAATTTTAATTCGCTGCACTATGTCTATATCGTCTGCGATATTCGCCATCACCAACGCGTAAAGGTCCGTAAATCTTTCGCAGAATCTTTCTCTCGAAAACTCCAAGAGCCGCCTCATCAGATGCTTTCATTGTCCATGCTTCCGCGCCATACACCAGCACAGGCATGATGAGTGACTTATAGAGTGTGATCTTTGTACGACGAGAGAGGACTTTACTTCTCAATTGCCTACTCAGCCCAAAGTAGCACTTGTTGGCAAGAGTGATTCTCCGTTGGATTTCAAGGCTGACATTATTATTGGTGTTAATGCTGGTTCCCAAATAAACGAAGTCGTCTACTTTTTCAAACTTGTAACTGTCAACAGTGACGTGGGTGCCAAGACGCGTATGCTCTGACTGTTTGTGTGCTGACAGGAGATACTTCGTTTTGTCCTCGTTCACCACCAGACCCATTCGCTTTGCTTCTCTATCCAATCCCGAGAAGGCAGAACAGACGTAGCCCTTGTTTTTACCGATAATATCGATGTCGTCGGCATACGCCAGCAATTGTACGCTCTTATAAAGTATTGTGCCTGAGCGGTTCAGTTCTGCGGCTCTTATTATCTTCTCCAACATAAGATTAAAGAAATCACACGAAAGGGGGTCCCCTTGTCTGAAACCTCGTTTGGTATCAAACGGCTCGGAGAGGTCCTTCCCTATTCTGACGGAGCTGGTGGTATTGCTCAACGTCATTTTACACAGCCGTATTAGTTTCGCGGGGATACCAAATTCAGACATCGCGGCATAAAGGCAACTTCTCTTCGTGCTGTCGAAAGCGGCTTTGAAATCGACAAATAGATGGTGTGTGTCGATCCTATTCTCGCGGGTCTTTTCCAAGATTTGGCGTATTGTGAATACCTGATCTATGGTGGATTTTCCAGGCCTAAAGCCACACTGATAAGGTCCAATCAGCTCGTTGACGGTGGGCTTCAGTCTTTCGCACAATACGCTCGATAAGACCTTGTAACCTATGCTTAGAAGGCTAATTCCGCGGTAGTTGGCGCGTATGGCGGGGTCGCCTTTCTTGTGGATTGGGCAGAGCACACTTAAATTCCAGTCGTCGGGCATGCGTTCATCTGACCATATTCTGCATACGAGCTGATGCATGCACCTCATCAGCTCCTCGCCGCCGTACTTGAATAGCTCGGCTGGCAGGCCGTCAGCTCCAGCAGCTTTGTTGTTTTTCAGCCGCGTAATCGCTATTCGTACCTCGTCATAGTCAGGCGGTGGGACAGCTACTCCATCATCATCGACTGGGGACTCGGGTTCGTCTTCCTCACTACTTTCAGCGCTGCTACCATTCAGTAGGTTATAAAAGTGTTCCCTCCACAATTTAAGTATATTCTGGACATCGGTCACTAGGTCGCCATTGTTGTTCTTACAGGAGTTCGCCCCGGTCTTGAAACCTTCCGTAAGTCGCCTAACCCTCTGGTAGAATTTTCGGGCGTTCTTCCTGTCGGCCAGCATCTCAAGCTCTTCGCACTCACGTATTTCGGCCTCTCTCTTCTTATTGCGGCAAATACGTCTCGCTTCCTTCTTCAGTTCCCTATAACGGTCCCACATGGCTCGCGTTGCGCCCGATCGCAGCGTGGCCCTGTAGGCGGCATCTTTTTTCTCTGCGGCTTCTTGACATTCCTCATCGTACCAGTTGTTCTTTCGGGCTCGCTGAAATCCAACTACTTCTTCGGCGGCGGTATTTAATGATCGGGAAATGTGGTTCCACTGCTCGCGTACGTCGGATTGTTGAAGAGTGCTCTCAGAGAGCAGGTGTGTGAGTCGAGTGGCGAATAAATTGGCCGTCTGTTGTGATTGCAGCTTTTCGACGTTAAGCTTTCCTTGCATTGTTGGGCGCACATTTTTTGCTGCACAGAGGCGGGTGCGTATCTTGGCTACAACAAGATAGTGGTCCGAGTCGATGTTTGGCCCTCGGAGTGTACGTACGTCCAAAACGCTTGAAGCATGCCTTCCGTCTATCACAACATGATCGATTTGGTTTCTCGTTTTTCGATCTGGAGACAGCCATGTAGCTTGGTGGATGTTCTTATGCTAGAACCTAGTACTACATATTACCATATTTCGGGCCCCGGCGAAGTCGATCAGCCTCAGTCCGTTATCGGACGTTTCGTCGTGGAGGCTGAATTTTCCGACAGTGGCGCCAAAGATCCCTTCCTTGCCCACCTTGGCATTAAAATCGCCAAGCACGATTTTGACATCGTGTCGGGGGCAGCGCTCATATGTACGTTCCAAGCGCTCATAGAAGAGATCCTTGGACGCCTCATCCTTCTCTTCCGTCGGGGCATGGGCGCAGATGAGCGAGATGTTGAAGAATCTAGCTTTGATGCGGATTGTGGCTAGACGTTCGTCCACCGGGGTGAACGCCAGTACTCGGCGACGGAGTCTCTCTCCTACCACGAATCCAACACCGAATTTGCGCTCCTTTACGTGGCAACTGTAGTAGACGTCGCAAGGCTTCACGCTTACTTTACCTTGCCACGTCCATCGCATTTCTTGGATGGCGGTGATGTCAGCCTTTGTCTTCCCGAGGACATCAACCAGCCGGGCAGAGGCACCTTCCCCATTAAGGGTCCGGATATTCCAGGTGCATACCCTTAAATCATAGTCCTTTATACGTTTGCCGTGGTCGTCATCAGAAAAAGGGGGTCTCATCCGAGGCTTGTTGGAATTTTTCATTGGGCGGGGTTTTAACGTGGCGGGACCCAAACCCAGCGCACGCGAAGTTTTACGCCTTCTCACTTTAGCTCGCTCCCAAACGGGTGTTTGGTTGCTACCCAGAGGATACGTGGATATAAATATCCGGACGTTGTGAGCTGCGATTTGAACCGTACGCACAAGAATCGCTTCTGGCCACTCCCAGGTGAATGGCAGTCAAAAGTTTTCCACTTCTGCGCACGGAACCATCCTCCAATATAATATATATAATAATATTATAAATGTGAAAGTTTGTATGTTTGGATGTTTGGGAAATCATCACGCGGAAACGACTAAACGGATTTGCACGAAATTTTGCACGCAGATAGCTTATGGGCCAGATTGGTTAACATGCTGTTATTTTCTTTGTTAAGGGTTGCCACCTGTTAAAAATTTCAATTTATTTAATATGCGGGAACGACTGAACGGATTTGCATGAAAATTTGCACACGGATACCTTATGACCTAGGTTGGAAAATAGGCTACTCTTTTTAAGAGTTGCCACCTGCTAACAAAGTTTAATTAAATTAATACGCGGAAGCGTCTGAACGGATTTACATGAAATTTTGCAAGCAGAAATGGGTGAACTGATTTGCATGGAAATTTTCACAGAGATAGCTTATGAGCTAGGTTGGAAAATAGGCTACTTTTTTTAAGAGTTCCCACCTGCTAACAAAGTTTAATTAAATTAATACGCGAAAGCGTCTGAACGGATTTGCATGAAATTTTGCAAGCAGATGGCTTATGACCTACAGTGGAAAATAGGCTATTTTTTGGAAGAGTTGCCACCTGCTAAAAAAGTTTAATTGAATTAATACGCGGAAACGACTGAACAGAATTGCATGAAATTTCGCACAGGGATAGCTTATGACCTATGTTGGAAAATAGGCTACTATCTTAAGAGTTTCCACCTATTAGAAAAGTTTAATTAAATTAATAAGCGGAAATGAATGAACTGATTTGCATGAATGTTTGCACACAGATAGCTTATGATCTAGGTTGAAAAATAGGATACTTTATAATTTATGCTGGAATTTTCCCGTGTGTATAAAGCAAGTTAATCCGGTATGGCTAAGTCCGGTTTCCTCATCAATCTGAGCAATTTTGTGCGCATTTTCATTAAGATCTATACCAACAAACGTTTTACAAACCAGGTTTGTAAAAGTTCGCACTTTATGTATTACTCATAACAATATTATGTGCTTTTTATAACAAAATTCATTAAAAAACAACTCGATTTTTTAGCCGCTTAAAACTTGATTTTATTTCATTAGAATTAAAAAACCGATCTATCTGTGTACTCAACATTTTTTTTTTAAATTCAGATTAAAAAGGTCAAAATTTAGACGAAAATTCGTTGAATTTTT
>NW_023458560.1:15851879-15889823 GCF_013731165.1 Rhagoletis pomonella
AGTTTTTACACATTGAATATATCTGCATATTTATATATTTACGCGTACCTATTTACATTTATTTATGTACAAGTCTACAAAATCTTATTATGTACTTATAAAGCGATTTTTAATCTTCGTTGCTTAACCCACATTTTTTTCAATTACTTCTTGTGTTGTAATCGGCACATCATTATGTACCGCTAACATCTTTAAACCATTCAGCCGCTCCTTAATTGTATAAAAAGAAGGGACAAATAAGATAGCATATTCAACAATTGAGTAGTCCACTTGCAAAGTGCGCTATGTAAATTTTTTTAGATTTTTAGTTTTTGGTGGGTTTCATGTCCACTAACAGCAGAGTGAAAAATTTTTCTATATTCTGAAAAAATAGCATGAAATGTTAACTACTCTTGCAAAAGTCGCTATAATACTTATTTATACACTTTCAAATGTCTCCTCTTCGTATGAATTTAGAAAACTGCAAGAAAACGTGGTAGTTTCGGTGCCTAGTGGTGCAGTTTCAAGCATTTTTGAAATTTACGTTATATGAAAAGCGGCCGTAATTTTAGTCCGATTTCAATAATTTTTAAAGTTTTGCTTTTATGAGGCAAGCACAATAACCATACCGAGTTTTGTACAAATTGCTAGAACGGTTAGCGAGATACATATATGTGATCACAAGTGGGCGGTGCCAAGCCCATTTTCCAAAATTTTATCATAAATATATTTCTTGGTAAATAGTTGTTGCAAACACCAATTTTGAATAAATTAGCTTTAATATTTACTGATTTATCGAAGATTTTGTATTTCTCGAAATTACCGTTATATGAGATGTGGGCGTGGTTATTGTCCGATTTTAAAAATTTTCAGCCATTTGGTATGCTGTACCAGGACCTACAACTGTGCCAAGTCTGGAAGAAATCGGCGGAGAGGTTGCCAAGATATACATATGTAACCATAAGTGGGCGTGGCTGCGCCCATTTTTCAAAAATTTATAATATTCTTATTTTTCGTCTAAAAATTATTGTAAATATCAATTTTGAGTGAATAATCTTCAGTAGTTACTAAAATATCGCAGTTTTCGTATTTCTGAAAATTACCGTTATATGGGAGGTAGGCGTGGTTATTGTCCGATTTCGCCCATTTTCAATACCATCCGTCCTACGCCCAAAAGAAGTTCACGTACCAAGTTTCGTTACGATATCTCAATTTTTACTCGAGTTATCGTGTGCACAGACGGACGGACGGACAGACAGTCACCGCTTAATCGATTTCTCTTTTCATTCTGATCATTTATGTATACATTTGCCTATATCTATCTCGATTCGTTTTGCCTGTTACAAACAACCGCTATGTGAACAAAGTTATAATACCCTTGTGCACAAGTGCGCTCGGGTATAAAAAGATACAGTTCGGATGTTACTTGTTGTCGTAGACGTTTTTTTTTAATTTATGGTTTACTTTTATAAAATCACATAACGCTGTTTGTAAGTGGACTACTCATATATTTATTCATTAAAAGATAATTTGTCATCCGTCTGAAATAAAAAAAAATTTTAAATCAGAAGGATAAAATAGTATTGTGTTATTAATTCAAAAGTAAATAATTGTAGTTCAATGACGAAGGGGGGATCTATCCCCCCATATCCCCCCTGGCTACGCCACTGGTTTATACATACATATATGTGTTTAAAATTACCTACTTATGAAATAATTTTGGTGGTATGACATTTCAACATTTCAAAAAATCGCCGGTTTTGCACTTTACATGAAAAAATCAGCGAAATGCCTATGTTTTTTCTTTTTGGAGTTTATTTTTCTTTTTAGAATTTTATTTAGTCAGAACATATGTAAATGAAAAAATGAATTTAACTTAGTAATAGAAAAGAAATTAAAAAAAATTATTAGAAATTAGCGTTTTTACAACCCTTTTAAAACCAAGGCATCACTGTGATGCATTTGCATGTCGTAAACATAGTTGTGTAGGTTTTTTATTAAACCGTTTTAATAAATGAAGGTATCGCTGTGACACAATTGCAAATCGGAAAATTGCTTGTGTGCGTTTTTTAAGACACAGCTGCATGTCGTAAACTTACTTGTGTAGTTTTTTTATAGCACCTACTTAAGAAATGAAGGTTGTTTTTACAACCCTTTTTGTGGGTATTTTAAGGCACCTTCTTAAGAAATGCGCGTTTTTTGCAACCATTTTAACAATTAAGGTATCACTGGAATGCACCGCAACCCTTTTAAACAATGAAGGTATCACTGTGACACAATTGCAGATCGTAAAATTGCTTGTGTTGTTTTTTTTAAGCCACCACAAGACACAGCAGGTAGAATTGAAATTACCATTTCATTCTTATTACCTCGTCTCGTAGACCATATATAACGCAACAGTTTTTGTGAATGCATTAAGTCGTTGTGAAGAACTCAAAGTGTGAAGTGCTAATTTCAGATAAAAAAATATTTCAAAAAAAATAATAAGTGAAGTGACCATTCCAAATCAAAAAGTTTACAATGAATCCACCATCCTCTACACCGCAAGATGAAGCAACTACATCAACAACTATCGAAAACCCAATGAGTCATATACCCAAGCATGATGTTACTGTTTTTGGTGTGTCTACTGATCTTAATTTACCAACCCATCTGGATATTTTGAGATATTATTTTTACTTAAGCGAACGTGCTAAAACAGAACAAAAAAAGTTTTCCCTTAAATCATTCAATATTCAAGTACAAGATAAGTTGATTGGAATTTGGGAAAAACTTGGTATGGAAATAATGCTGAAAAAAAGTGTATTTAATAAATTGAATAAATTGCTTGACAAGTATCAAGAGCAAATCAAGAGAAGAAACAACACCCAACAATTTACAGAGTATGTAAAATCTCTGGAAACAATTTTTTACATTGGAACATGTAAATGCGATTTGAAGGCAGCTCCATGTGCATGCGGCTGGGTTCCCGAACGCCTCAAAGAGTTCATGCACGATCAACATAATCAGAGAAGACTAACAATGGATGCATTTGTGATGGAAACTGAAGAGCAAGGAGCAACGTCTATGTCATCAATGCCAACATACCAAGATCCCGATGATTCAACATACGCACCGCCACCGGTTCAAGAAGATATGGATAGAAGCACAAGTTCACAATACACAGAGAGATACGATTGTTTTAACTTTGCCTTGGTATGTGACAGATTTGGTGTGCCTGACAGAGTAGCATCAGCATTGGGAACCGCTCTTTTGCAAGATTTTAAAATTAAAGATAAGCATGGGAAACCTCTCATCATGGATAAATCGAAAGTTCGCAGAGAAAAAGAGAAATGCAGACAAGAAGTGCTTCGCAAACGGTTAGATGATATCAATTTATTAGCGTTTTCATTCGATGGCAGAAAAGATGATACTTTAACGATAGATAAAATTGATGAGAAGTATCATAATAGGATGGTAAAAGAACCTCTTCTTGTTATTTTGAGAGAACCCAATTCTGAATTGATTGGTTACGTAAGACTGGAACATGAAACCGCTGAATACAAAACAACCAAATTAAATGGTTTTTTCAACGATAAAAATATATCACTGCATGCATTAATTGGAATATGCACTGACGGTGAGCCAACAAACACTGGCCCACACGGTGGAATTATACGACGATTCGAATTGCTGTTAAAAAGACCATTGCATTGGTTCGTTTGCCTTCTACACTTCAACGAACTTCCGTTTCGGCATTTGTTTGAAGCTTTGGATAAATCAACCAGCACTGGACCAAGATCGGCAACCGGAAAACTGAGCCGTCAAATCGAAACTTGTGAAACTCTTCCGGTAAGTTATTGCTATCACTCATTTATTATAATTGTCAACCATTTTTAATTATTTTATTATTATATATTTTCAGGTGGTGGACGGCTTCCAGAAAATTGAGTTGCAAAATATGCCCCCTGCTCCAGAAAAAATTGAATTTTCCACCGATTCGAAGTACTTATACGACATGGCCCATGCAATTTCTAGCGGCGTGGTTCCGGTGGATCTGGCTAACATCAAACCAGGGAAAATTGTACATTCTCGGTGGCTCACCAAGGTCGCTAGATTATTGCGATTATATGTGACAACGGAAAATCCAGATGCAAATTTAAGAATTCTGGTTGAATTTATAATTAAATGTTATGTGCCAATGTACTTCAATATCAAGTATTACAGCTCTGTCGTGTACGGCAGTGCATTATTTTTCAAGTTCATTGGTTGGTCACGATTTCTAGAACCTCGTTTACGCAAAATTGTCAATCAAGTAATTAAAGATAATTCATATTATGCGCATTCAGAAAATATCTTGTTATCAATGTTGTTTGATGATAGCAAAGAAAAGCGCGACTGTGCCATCAAGAAAATTCTACGCTATCGAACCGATGTTGACGAGCCAATGGAACTTAGAGTTTATAAAAAACCAGATATAAACTTTAATTGCACAAGTTATACGGAAATGATCAATTTGAATGATATAAATATCGTATTTGAACCACCATTCACGCGAAGCATTCCGTACGATACATTGAAAGAATATTTAAATCAAGATGATCCACCGTTTAATGATCCAAAAATTCAATCACACATACAAGGAACGGAACGACATGTTCAATTGCTAGCTAGTGTTTCCAAACGGGTTATACCGGAAAATGTAGAGGCTGTTATGGCGACGACATTAGAGAGCCGTGCGAAATTGCCCAGACTTGAAAAGTAAAAAAGACTTCAAACAATAATTTTTTTTAGTTTCTTTTCTATAACTCACTTAAATTAATTTTTTCATTTACATATGTTCTGACTAAATAAATTTCTTAAGAGAAAAAATAGATATTATTATAAATAAATAATAAATATTATTATAAATAAATAAATAAAAATAAAGAAAAAACATAGCCATTTAGCTGATTTTTTCATGTAAAGGCCAAAAATGGTGATTTTTTGAAATGATTGTATGGGGAACCCCCCAGGGGAGTTCCAGGGGGTGTGCCACTGGCATGGGTGGATCGGCCGTCCAAAGTTAGTGGGGGTCGGTCATACATTTGGACTCGATTGGAGCACTCTAAATGGGTCAAAGTGGGATTTTTCAAAATTTGCCCCTACCCAAAAGTTCGACCCAAATTGGGGGACATCAGAATTCGTTTTAGAGGTATGGTTCCTTCGGCAAAGTTTCTTATTTTGATCCCTAGAATACGATTTTCACAGAGCAATGAGCGATTTTGAAATCGACCCGCCCTAATGTACATACTTATCTATATATGCATGTATGCATGTATGTATGTATTTATGTTATCAATTAATGGAGTGGTATTTACATACATATGCGTGGGAAATGCATTTTCATTTGACTGCAAAACTATTGGGGCATATTCGTAGACGAAATAAAGACGACTCTGAAGTTAAAGTTTGTGAACCTCAAATAAGAAGGAAGTTATTATATGTATTGTATAGTATGTGCATGTGTAAGAACGTTATCAATAAATGATTTTCCAGGTTGTTTAGGTATGTATGTACACATAAGTACATAGAGGGGAACGTTATCAATGCATATATGATTTTGGAGTATGTCCATTTTTACATATGTAGCGCTTTTGTAAGTACATACATACATCCGTATGCGCATGCGTGAGAAATAAAGTCGACTCTAAACTTACATAGTTGCAGCTTTTTACAGATATTCTATTGAAAATTAAGTCAAAAATCTGTAACTAACTTTACATATGAATATGCCCCATTAATTACATATAATACGAGTATTGCAGTGGAAAATGACCATGCAACACATTTGCTCAAAATAAATGTTCATAAAACTCAAAAATAACTTTTCAAGAAAACACCTTGAAGTTAACAAGTGCATTGAATTTGTACGTTTTTTTTTGTCAATGTGTCCATGTTTAAAATGAAATTGTGGAAAAGCTAAAGCAGGTAAAAAATTGTGGTTTGTTGCATTATATGTAAATACCATAGCAGCTACCATAAGAAAAAAAAAAGATTTTTTCGACCAAAAGCCCCTTTGAAATGCCGACGACAAATCACCAAAGAGTTTGCCAATTGCATGTGTACATAATTTTCAAAAGGTTTGCAGTGAGAGCATACACTGGCACATACATATGTATGTATGTTTCTTCGAACAAGAATTTTCATATAACTTAATACAGTATAAACAATTTTCATATTTTTTTAATTAATCAAAACTATTAATATGAATTTTTTTACCAATTTTAGAATTCTTTTCAACTAACATGCATTTTTACTACCTACTATATACATATGTTATATATATTTATATATACATATACTATATACTCGTACAAGAAGCGAACTTGAACACATGCTTTTCGAGTTTTTGGATTGTTTATAACGACATAAATATTAACTACTCAATAAATTATATTTAACAAATGGTCATGCATATATGAAGATCCGAAATGCTAACTGATATAAAAGTACAATTCATACAATTTAACTTTTAATTTATTTAATTTTATAAAAACATATACAAGAATATGTTTCTGCATTCACCAGCAACCTAGCAACACAGCCAGGCACTTGCAACATAACATAAAATTATCATAACAGAATATTAACGTTTTTTGCTGTTAACTCGTGTTCAAATGTTAATCGCAATGTGGTGATATTCCATGGTGCACTTGCACAACACTCGCATTCGCAAAAGCTCCGCATTGATTATTGCTAATGCGAAAACGAATGGGAATGTTAAAATTAATGCGGAAGCTCCGCGGTTGCGAATGCGAATATTCCCACCAACCCTGATATGTACCATCAGCTTATAAATAGATATATGCCATTACCTGTATCACTACTTCGATTCATTTTTATTTCCTTTCATACTGCAGAAATTTGTATTACTTTTTATATTGGCCTAGGTCCCGTATTAGTATTCTTCTTCGTGTTCGTGCTCGTCTTCCCATTATCTTCGGATCTGTGCATAAGTTAGCTAAGACTTCTGAAACAGTTGACAACCCTCCTAAATGTTGTTAAGAAATAAAAAATTCTCTTGCGTCTGATATTGTGATACCTACATACATATTTCATGCGCCTGATAAATTAAGTTAAATTTGAACTTCTGGTTAAATTTGATTTTTTAAATACGTGGCAACGCTCCTAAATACAGTTCAGAAATAAAACCTTTTTAAACCAATTTTATTTGATACCCATATTTTTAATAATTGCTTTCACTTATTAAATAATTTGAGTTTACCTTTTGAAACAGGTGGCAACCCCTTCAATATTCTAAATATTAAAAATTAGGATATCTTACCCCCTTCATTTCACGTCATATTTTAATATTTCATTTAACTTATGCATACTTTAATTAAGTTCTAATTTTATAACAGGTGACAACTGTAATCAAAATGTTTGAAAACCAAAACCTTATTCGACCTTTTTCGACTGACACACATATTTAAATTGTGTATATAATTCCCTTAATTCAAGTTGAATTTAATTTATAAATATTTTGGCAACCCCCTTAAATAAAGTTCAGAAAAAAACATTTTTAACCAATATCAATTTATACCCATACTTTAATAATTCATTTGACTTATTAAATAATTTGAGTTGAACTTTTTACACAGGTGGAAAGCCTCTTCAATGTCATAAATTCTCAAACTAAATATTTCTTAATACTTTTTTGTTTGACGCCAACATGAATTGAATTTGATTCGACTTTTCAAACAGATGGCAATCCTGCTCAATTTATTTTTGAACCAAAACCTCGTTAATACTTCTTCGCCTGACACTTTCATTGTGGTACATATTAAAATTATCTAATACTCTTAATTCAAATTGAATTTAATTATAAAATCAGACGGCAACCCTCCTACATGCAGTTTAGAAATAAAGTTTCTTTAAAGCGGTCTTGATTTATATTTATATTGAAGTAATATATTTTACCTATTGCTTATATTGAATCTAACTTTCTAACAAGGTGGCAACCCTCTGCAAAATATTTTTGAACCACAACCTTTCTCGACTGATATCCATATCAGGATATACATTTCAATTTTCTGCCTTTATTTAAGTCAAAGTTGCTTTCTGAAACACGTGGCAACCCTCACACTCTGGAGTGCGCAGGGCACTGGAGAGGAGAAACGTGCAGCCAGCGATCTGCAATTGGGTGGATGCGCTCCTGCGTACAAGGATTGCTGTAACCGAGGTAGGAGACAGCGTGGTACAACTTCAGACAACAAAGGGTTGCCCGCAGGGAGGGGTCCTATCACCCCTTCTGTGGAGCATAGTGGTGGATGAACTCCTTCAACTTCTCTCTGACAATGGTATCCGCTGCCAAGGCTATGCGGATGACATAGTAATAATGGCCAGAGGGAAGTTTGAGAGCACCCTCTGCGACATCATTCGAAGAGGCTTAAGACTGACGAAGGGTTGGTGCGATAAGTTAGGGCTTATCATAAGTCCTGCCAAAACCGCCATCATTCCTTTCACTAGAAAAAGAGCCCTTCCGTGTATGAGGAACATAACCTTGGAGGGGGTCGTGGTTAGCGTCGCCAGCGAAGTGAAGTATCTGGGACTAGTCCTGGACACCAAACTTCTATGGAAGAAACATGTGGACGCGATCATCTCCAGGACAACGAAAGCTTTAATGGTGTGTAAGCGTCTGGCGGATACATCATGATAGTACAGCCAATCACCTATGGGGCGGTAGCTTGGTTTTCAAGAACTACTCTAGCCACGGTGAGACAATCGCTCACCAAGCTACAACGATTGGCATATGTTTGTATAACGGGAGCGATGCGAACATGTCCGACGACGGCGCTGGAAGTAGTCCTTGAACTCGAGCCTCTTCATATAACCATAGAGCAGGCAGCCAAAAGAACTCTGCTTAACATTACGAGAGAGGGATTTGGTAAAGGTAAAGTCATTTCCTCTAGGAGCATGGAAAAGCTAGGGTCCTCGCTCCCACTAGCCCTGTTACCTAGAGATGACATAGGAAAGAGAAGAGATTCAAAATAGAGCTTTGCAGTAAAGCGACCTGGAGTGTCTCGGCTTTTGAGACATTACTTCAGGGCTGCACTCTGCACTGGTACACGGATGGCTCGAAGACCCAAGAAGGAATAGGTGCTAGAATTGTTGGACCCAGGGCCAGGATTTCTGTTCCTTTGGGGAAATATCCGAGCATCTTTCAAGCAGAAGTTTACGCTATCTACCTATGTTCGGATACAAGAATGGGTAGGGGGTATAGAAACGAGAGGATCCTAATCCTTAGCGACAGTCAGGCAGCACTCAAGGCTCTCATATCCTATGAGGTCAAATCTTTGCTGGTCCTGGAGTGCATTGAGAAGCTTAACTCCCTAGGTAGACACAATAACATCAAGTTAGCGTGGGTACCTGGTAACAAGGGAGTAGAGGGTAACGAGGCGGCTGACTGTCTCGCAAGAGAGGCGGCAGCCACTACTCCAGTCGGTCCCGAGCCCTTCCTAGGAGTGGGTCCCAACACTCTAAAAGACGAGCTCAGGATAGAGCGGATCACTATGAGGGATTTAAACTGGCATAGTTCGTCCGGAATGCGTCAGGCAAAGAGTTTACTGGGAGGTTACAACAAAAGGAGATTCCAAAGGTTAATTAACCTCCCAAAAGGGCAGCTTAGAATAATAACTGGTATCCTCACAGGACACTGCAGGCTGAGGGGGCATCTACACCAGCTGGGGATATGGTCGAGTGACCTTTGTCGGTTTTGCGACGCTACCAGTGAGACACCTCTACACATCCTCACCGAATGTGATGCAGTCTGCAGAAGACGTGACAGAAGTTTAGGCTCAATGTGGCCACAGCTTAGGCACATTCACTCCCTTTCCCCTAAGGTACTGTTAAATTTTCTCAGGGAATTAGGTTTGGAGGAGGTATTGTGAAGAGTGGAGGGCACAATAGAACACTAGGTCGGGTGCAAACCTCATTTTATTATCTATCTATCTATCTATCTACACATAATTAAAAAATAAAGCCTCTTCAAAGCCATTTCGGTCAATACTCATAGTGTAATAATTGATTTAGCTTAAAAATAATTTGAATTTAATTATTTGATCAGGTGGCAACTCTTTTTGAAAAAGTAAGAAGTTATTGCATATCCAAAGGCCAAGCCCTTTAATTTGATACCTCATTTCGAAACCTCGAATGAACTATACAGATCTGATATGACGAAAAACTTTTCGCGTATTATGCATTGATGTACATAGTACATACATAGATTACCAAAAGAAAAACAGATTCACATTAACTGCAATCAACATATGTACGTATGCACGTATTTACATACATACGCTGCGATTAGGTTATAAATATTGCGCCATCTGTTACTCAAAATCCGAAATACCTACACACATATACTTTTTGTCTCCTTCTCTATCTTCCAGCGTATGCACGTGTTTGCAAAATGATGACGAAGTGATTTTGTATGGAAAATCATTTATGCCCATACATATATTTGAATAAAATAAACATATTTAGAAGATATCAACAAATACTTCCCATATATCAAACGAAAGGAAAAACCTTGAGTTTTTGATTAAAGGAAACATAAACAAAATCATTCGAGCGGTTTTCGAGCATTTTTTAATAAAAAAAATTTGCTAGTTTTTTCAACAATTTTTTGCCTTAAAATGCTCAATATTTGTTGAATTTATACAAAATTTGTACACGATAATATTTCTATTGCTCTAAAGAACCTACATCCCGAAAATGAAAGTTATATCTGCAAATCAAAAGTTGTTAGAGCACTTTAAAGGCTCAAAATTGATCCCAAAATAAGCCAATATTGACCGTTGTTTCTACGACTGAAACCGAAATGGTTACTTACAAAAACGAATTTGTCGATAGGCTTGGAATTATATCATTGAAACGCCACACTTTTGTTTGAAAGCGCTCGATTAGTTCTCAAGCAATAAGAGTTTTCGTGAAGCTCTAAAAATTACAACTACAACATTTGAGCATAGCCTCCATATCGGAACGCAGGACGTATTCTACGTCAAAATATACATCCAACCTCATGAAGAATAAGGCGCTAAAGCGAATGGCGTACTCAGTTTTTTAATACAGCTAACCAGAAATTTACCCACGCAGCCTAAAGTGAATATTTGGTACTTTTTTCAAGAATTTTCAAATTTATTCGTTAGGATTTTCCCGATACTAGTAATTTTTCCAAAATTAAAATACTTAAAATGTAGCTACTTTAATGTAGTTTTTAAGGAAGTCGAATCATATTTGAACTAGTAAATTAGGTTTAAGTGAAGCCATGTTGAAAACCACTTTCCAACTTGACAAACATCATCACAAAATTTAAAAGCAGGCGTGGATGAAACTACCGTACTGTGGAATACTGTATCTATATTTACGATTGATAATTACATTAGATACTATATTACACTAGCCAATACCCGCTTGTTTTGCGGCGCTCTAAAACACCTTTCGATCTGTGAAACAATCTTTCATTCAGTTAAGAAGCACGGCAGCAAATGGTTCCTAATTAAATAAATATACTAAATGAGTTTTAAGTTGAAATAACTTTACTTCGGTACCACCTATCGTGTCCGTTTTAGGTAGCTTAATTTCTCTTTATATCTATAATATGCGTACGTGCAAATTCAAGAAAATCGGACCATAAATACGATTTATTCGAATAGGGCAGTCCCTAGTACAGCTATCTAGGGTCAAATATTCCAAAAAGTTCAGCCCTTTTGCGTGATTGAGTAACAAACATACAAACTTTTCACATTTATAATGTTAGTAATAGGTATAGATAGAATAGATGCCATGCTCATTTTTCCAATAATATTCAGTTTTCTACATGAGCATGGAATTCATTTCATATACATACATAAATATGTACGTACTGAATTTCAGTATTCCACCGCAAATACTTTCAGAGATATGCGGTGTCAAAAATGCAGCGTGTATAGGTGATGCCACGCCCACTTTTCCAATAAGAAATTTTTGTGTGGAAAAATATAGCCTCAATTTTAAGTTAGACCTCTAGCAAAACACGATGAAAACTGTGCCCACTTGCACGACAGCGACACCGCTGCAATATAATTAGTCTGTTCCTTTGAACTTCGTACTAAAACCCGTGGAACTGTCAAACTACAATTTTAATCTCTCAAGTGAGAGTAAAAGGAGAACAGATGCAGAAGTGCACGGGAACGCAAAAAGCACTATTTCCTGTAATAACGTCAGTCGGTTTGTTTACATGTCATTGGTACAACACTGATTTGGCTCAAATATCACTAAATAATTATGAAAATCTGTACATATTCAAATATTTCGTTGTTTACTTCCATTTTTTTTTACAAATACAAGGGTTTTTGCTTTCACCGTTTTCTGTTTTTGTTTGCACATGCAAATCAGCTGATCGTTTGACACTTTTCATGAACTTACAGGGAAAAAATCTCCGGACTAAATCCTGTAACTTCTGACTAAGAACAGTTGCTCAGTTACTCTCTCAAACGTGTTCCCGCTTACAGGTTTTATGTCAATAGGAACGACTTCCTGTAAGTTCTGACTAAATCCTGTAAACCGGACTGCTATTGGAACACACTAAATATCGCATGCGTATCGCACGTGCGACACCGCTGCGATATAATATTGCATGCGTATCGCACGTGCGACACGGTTTTCTGAACGAGGTGAGATTAGCATTGCGCGGTATTTTTTGCAATAAGCATGACCATTTCACAGGCGGAAGCATCTTCCTCAATTTTTTTTTAGTCGAATTTAACTATACAGAAAAAAAACGACTGTACAACAGACATGACTAGTTTGGCATGGAGAAATATAGCGTCTAAGGTCAAGGACACAGGTAAATGCACAAAAGAATATTTTTTGGGATGGTTTATATGCCTTTGTTTTCACATCTTCAAAAAGAAATTTAAGGAATCCAATAATTTTAAACCTAATAGCAAAAAAGATTTGGTGTTTGTTTAAATGTTAATGATTAACTATTTTGTTTCAAATATTCAAATAATTAGTAATCAGTGTATTTAGAAACAATTAAGAAATAATCATCTCATTTACCATTAAAAGAAGAAATCAGATCTAATAACTACTAAAAACGACGTATGTATGTGGGTAATTATTTTTGATTATTCGTTATATTTTTATGTGTTTTTTTTCTTGAGTGTTGTTTTATTATATTTAAGGAGTTTTTAAATTAAAGAGAGAAAGTACAAATTTGTGTGCTCTATTACACAATGCTATAAAAAATAATGAAGTTAAAATACCAGGTAAGTCATGTTATTTTTCAGGTAGGTTTTGCCGAGTGAAGTAAGAATCGAGATTCGAAATTTTTGTCAAACACCCACACAATCTTGATTCACTGTTAAAAAACCGGGTTTCCGCACTTATAAGCTTGTAACTCTACTACTCCTGAATTGATGCAATATTAACATTTGATATATAGTAATTTTTACTTTAAAAAATCGGCGGAAATCTGACTAAGTTGTTCAACCTTTCTTGAGAAAAATAATATTTTTGGCTATATAACTCAAAAATTTTTGCTTAACCTTTTTTTAAATTCAGCTTTCACCGATTTCTCTTTGTAGTGAACGCAATGCTCTGAAATAATATGTCATGAAAATATGAATATCTCATTTAATTTTTAGCCGACTTTGTAAAAATAAACATCAGTTTTACTCGATATTAAACATACTTATATATATTTTTTAAAAGTTTATAGATATAAGTTAGATAAACATAGACCCATCATTCGAAAGGTCTAAACTCGGTTGAGAAGCAACTCATTTACATACAAGCTTATAAGGGCACAAATGTTTGTGTAGCTTTCACAAAATGGTATCGCGTGTCGCATCGCTCTAATGTGCACATTGCGCATTTCATATCGCATCGCGTATCGTATCGCGTATCGCATCGCATATCGTATCGCTCTAATGTGCACCGTGCCTAAACCTACAGTAAAACAGTCTTATAAATCACGGATTTCTGAGTAGCTCATCCAGTTTTTGCAATAGTGAATATTTTTTTTTCATTTTGTTAAGTTCTTAGCGTCCTATTTTCATATTCTGCTGCCGGAGAGAGGATCTGAAATACTTTATCAAAATATATGGAGAAAATAAGGCATCTAATGGACTTACATATATCAAGTGCTCTATTTGCAAATGTTCAACAATTGAGATTACAAAAAACAAAAAAGGCAATCGGAAATTAAGTTGCAGGAAAATCAACTTTTGCTTCAATACGAATTACTTGCCTGAACTTGATGTGTAGACACTGGAGCGCCGACGCTCAACTGTGTCTATCAGGTGATCCATTGGGCTGGAAGCTCTGCGTGAGTAGCGACTGCCTCGCTTACCCTTGTAGCCGCGTACACTGGCGCGCCTTTGAATTATAGCTGACACGGACACTGAATAATCCTCTTCATCCTCTTCGTCGTCGCTGTGTTGGTGGTTATTGTTATCGTTGGCACTGATACCGCCGTTGTAACCTTCACTCAATTGACCTTGGGGTACTGAATCTGCAAAGAAAAGTGGGAATAAAGTAAGTTTGTTGAGTTCATGACAGCATGCAATAGCCATCGCCAACAAAATGGACATTGGACGCTTTTATCAATAAACCATGGTAGAGATGTCTTAGCCTGGCAGGGGTGTGTGAAGAAGGATAGTGTAAAAATAACAATGGCTATTTCTCATTGAGACCTGAGACGCAGCAAAGTGCCAAAAAGACTGCTTTTTAAAGTTTTGCTTTTATGTGGCAAGCACAATAACCATACCGAGTTTGGTACAAATTGCTAGAACGGTTAGCGAGATACATATATGTGATCACAAGTGGGCGGTGCCACGCCCATTTTCCAAAGTTTTATCATAAACATATTTTTTGGTAAATAATTGTTGCAACCACCAATTTTGAATAAATTAGCTTTAATATTTACTGATTTATCGAAGATTTTGTATTTCTCGAAATTACCGTTATATGAGATGTGGGCGTGGTTATTGTCCGATTTTAAAAATTTTCAGCCATTTGGTATGCTGTACCAGGACCTACAACTGTGCCAAGTTTGGAAGAAATCGGTGGTGAGCTTGCCAAGATATACACATGTAACCATAAGTGGGCGTGGCTGCGCCCATTTTTCAAAAATTTATAATATTCTTATTTTTCGTCTAAAAATTATTGTAAATATCAATTTTGAGTGAATAATCTTCAGTAGTTACTAAAATATCGCAGTTTTCGTATTTCTGAAAATTACCGTTATATGGGAGGTAGGCGTGGTTATTGTCCGATTTCGCCCATTTTCAATACCATCCGTCCTACGCCCAAAAGAAGTTCACATACCAAGTTTCGTTAAGATATCTCAATTTTTACTCGAGTTATCGTGTGCACAGACGGACGGACAGACAGTCACCGCTTAATCGATTTATCTTTTCATTCTGATCATTTATGTATACATTTGTCTATATCTATCTCGATTCGTTTTGCCTGTTACAAACAACCGTTATGTGAACAAAGTTATAATACCCTTGTGCACAAGTGCGCTTGGGTATAAAAATCGCAAAAGCAACAAACAACCATCATCGTTACCACATTATGGGTTATGTGGTTACGTGTGCACTTATTTCAGTTGAAACCAGGGTTGCCCACTTTTGCATTCTTGAAACTGCCACACAGGTGCCCGAAGGCCCCCAATTTGTGTTTCTTTGGTTGGTTCTCGGGCTGTTGAGAGCCACTTTGAGCGAGTAATATTTGCTTCTCACTAGCCCGAAGTCGGCCGGACTATTTTTCCGGGCGAGTTTGTGAAATCTGTCAAACTGCCAGAAGAAGAGGGCCAATTTTAAACATTCAAATTTTAGCTATAAATGTGTGCATATTTAGCTGTTTTTCTTTGAGATTCTTTTATTGAGAAGTGAAAAAATATCATGTGAACCATTAGTTTAACGTTATTGTGCTTGCTGCTGCTCAAATCTTAAATTTATAATTTTGTGCGATTTGACGTTTAGAGCTCAACCAGCCACCGACGGCATGGTGAAATTATACCAGGTGAAGTAATTAGAGTGAAAAGAAATATTTTGACGCTGCCTGATTTGAAAATTTACCTATAAAATTTGAATATAAGGTAGCCGAATGTCAGAAAATAAAGCGAGAAAGTTGTTTCGTTACTTCATCTGTTTATTGCGCCATGACCGACGGAGCGCCCTTCCGTACCTGCTGTCCGTATCAGCATATGAAATTGCTGTTGAGAGAGATAGAAGCAATGACAACCTCACCGTCATGCGGTGGTGAGTTTTTGTTAACACGAGAATCCCATAAGATAGTTCGTATCAGCTGACACGGTCTACGGTTTTACGTTTTGGGCAGTTTATTCACTTTTGTGAGAGCATTTCGTACTCAGATACCAGTAGGTCTATTGTGGCCAGGGTTGCCACTGACGAAAAAAAATATTTACCATCCACTTGAAAAAGATCTACCAAATCTGGAAAATATCTACCAATAACTTTTTTATAGTTATTTTAATAAAAACTATAGTTTTGTTATTTTTTTAGTTATTGTTATTAAAACTATAGTTTTTTATCTTTTTAGGTATTTCAATAAGAATTAAAATTCTTTTAAGCAACTTTTTGTTTAACTAATTATACAGTATTTGAGTCATATTATTGGCATATGCTCAGTTTCCTTCAACCAAAAGCGGAAGTGATGAAACTAAAGGCAACAACGAAACTTCATCATTTGAAAAACTTCAACTCAAGTTATTATAGACAAATACAATGACTCAAAAAATTACTTGGTGATTTTTTTTAAATATTCGCAATGTTTTTCAAGTAAAACTTTTTTGTTGCTTTAACTAAATCCATAAAAACCAAGGATTCAAACTATATACAACATTTAAAAAAATTCGAAAAATTTTCGTCCTAATTTCGAATTTTTTAATCTGAATTTCTAGAACCATTTAAGGTTTATAGCAAATAATATTTGAGTATAGCCAACAATGTGCTGCTTAAAATTCTCGTTGATTTTTGTGTTAATTTTTTGCCGCCAATCTTTTGTGTTTTTTTTTTTATTTAACAATTTCTATTGATAAAAAATAGCGTTGATTTAATTTTTTTTGCGAACAATCAGTGCGTCATTACATACCTGTCAATTTTTTCTTTATATTTAAATAATCATTTAAAATATTTAGGCAAGCTCCTCGGGATTTCAGTAAAATTAGTTTTGAATGGAGCACGATATGTTCGCCTTATATCGATATACATTTATACAGGGTGTCCCAGAAGTAACGTGCGAAACTTTAGGGGAAGGTAGGTGGGGGGGTGAGCTCACTGATAAACAAAAAATTTTCGGGTAAAAGTGTCACCGTTTTTGAAATATTTACATTTTTTCGAATTTAAAAAAAAATCGTGCCTTTTCATGTGTTTTCTTTAACTGCAACTACAAACCGGGCAATACTTAGTAAATTTTTTATGTAAAATAATTCCAAATAGTTGCCTCTCCATACTCAAATGCACTGTAGTTAAAATATATTAAGGAACCATCATAAAATTAAGACTATTTCTGGATTTTTAACTTTTTGATATTTTCTTCCCCAACTTTGACTATCTCGGGTGAAAAAAAATGTACTGAGCTATAACTTTACATTACTTAAAAAAATTGCTCATTTCATAAAGATTTCAGAAAGGTGCCACGCTTACTGTTTCGAGTAGAAAACAAAAGTTATAGCCGCTTTTGTGGGTAAAGGACTGAGACACGTTAGAATGTATTTAATAGATTTAAATTGAATTTGCTCTTGTTACCGTCAAATGACATGCTAAATAGTACAAAGGTACATTATTACCTGCTCCTGACTTTATTTTGTGTTACTTACCGGAATTAGTGTAAGTGGATTTTGTGAAATTGGACCCTTCGAACATAGTGTTATTAATACTATGACAGAGAACACGCAGTATACGTCGCATGAATATGCGGATATTCACCTAATTTACGGTGAAGCTTGTTGTAATGCCAGAGCTGCTCAAAGACTCTATGCAGAGCGATACCCCAATCGTCGACATCCGGGTCGTGAAGTATTCGCCCGGACCCATAGAGAAATATATGAAGGTAAGTGATTTTTACACCTTTCTTGTTTGCTTGCTTGTTAACTATGATTTTTCACTTTTTTAAGGTCGCGTACCTGGAAGGCGTGGCGGCGAAACAGGACGTCCTGCAACGGTAGATGTTGAAGCTGTGCTAGAGGAAGTGGAACTAGGTCCATCGACTTCAGTGAGAATGATGGAAAGACGGACGGGAATACCAAAAACTACAGTTCACAAAGCTTTAAAAGACCATCGATTTCATCCCTACCACATTCAACGTGTTCAGGCTCTACAGGAAAGAGATTACCTGTCGAGGGTTAGATTTTGCGGTGAAATGTTGCGAATGCATGCATCCGACCCCAACTTTTTTAATAAAATAATTTGGAGCGATGAATCATCATGCAAACCTGATGGTTATTTTAATTTACATAACCTTCACAGTTGGCAGATAGACAATCCTCACGAAATGAGAGAAGATCGTTCGCAGTACCGGTACATAATAAATTTATGGTGCGTGTACAATCAACCGATTGTAATGAAGGAGCACCCTAACACCTTCTCTGCTTTTCAACTTTCTTGGTACTGCAAAAAGAAAGTGGAGAAAGGTAAAACATTCCAAATTCAACAGTCAACGCGCGCACACGGGAAAACGGCCACCACAGAATCATATCCCGGACGTAATTAACCTATATATTTGCATTCGTATATATGTACTTAAACATAATTTAATTGTCAAATAAAACATTTATAACGTTTTAACCAGAACGCGAGTGTTTTCACTTAAAACGAACGCGAAGAACCTCTTCGCGTTGCTATGGTCCTTCATCGCCATAAAGAAAGGCACCTGTGAAAACAAACAATTTACAAAACACAAAAACAAAATATGAAGCAAAGACAAGTGAACATTTAGTACAAAACGCAAAAACTGGGTTACTTAAAAGTGTACATACATAAAATAACATTAAAGTGAACAAATACAAAACATTAAAAGTATAGAAGGCGAACTTTAAACAAAAAAAACAACTTCAGTTAAAATTTGGGATAACAAATACATATACAAAGAACTACAACGACAAAAACGATAAAATCACCAAAACAAGAAGATAATCACAACAAAAAAGGAGCAACAAAGCAGGCAAAGGAAGGTAGCATCTACCAGGGAAGCAGCAGCACCTCACCAACAGGAAAAGCGCAAGTCAACACCAGCAAAATCACCAGCAGCAGAGACAACAGCTATAGAGCTTTCAAAAAGTGGGAAAACCCTAAGGGACGTAAGAGTAAACTAAACATATTTAGTAAGCATATATATTTTCGACATTGCAAAAAAAACTCTTAGAGAACCTTTAATCTCACTATACAAACATACATATGAACATACTCACATAAATACGTAAATATAAAGATAAAAAAAGAGAGCTCTATTGTCAGAAATAAAAATTATTAACTCAGTTGACCTCACCCAGTAAGCGCCAAAACATACGTATATACATACATAAATGCATGGTGATCCCTTTTCCTACCTACTTATATGTACCCGATCTATTTGCGCATAATTACAAAGCGCCTCCTCAAACCAAACTAGCTTGCATTGCAAAGCACAGCTGTTAAAAACGAATTGTCGCATAACTGCATCAGTAAACTGCATCTACACAAACATATGCACATACATACATAAAAGCAGAACCAATAGATTAGAACTCTGGGCTCCCAGCAGTACTAATTATTGCTAGTGTCACTTAATGCACTTTGTTCGTCCAGGTTTTTCGCATAATTGTATATTTATACCTACATACTTACTAAAGCATGCATTTCGGTGAAACCATTGCGCTGCCCTTAAATACATCTTCATTCATATATACATAAATACACATATTAAGCAAGTTAACCCAGCAGTAAATTTGGGGGTAATAACCCAGCAGCAAATTTACTAATTTCCCAAGAATTTATATTGACAAAAACGAACACTCTCGAACCACTTTTAAAAGAGTACATATGTAAATATATATTCAAAACTAAAATATTTAATAAAATCTAGCGGAAAATTCCACGAGTCCCAAATACACATACATTTAAATACATACAGTCCACAAAAACACTAAATAACAAGAAATTGCTCAATTAAGAGCCTCCTTGGTATATAAACCAAAATACTAAAATATAAATAAATTTCCTAACATCAAAAATGCCAGCTGAACAAAGCCCCAAAAATAGTTCCAAAATTCCAAGGAAATCAACTACCGCCAAAATCTTTGAAAAGCTTCAGACTTCTGCCGAAGCAAAGAAATCAGGAAAAAGAACATCTCATGACCCGTGTGTGCAAAAATTTAATATCGAAATGATGGCTTCGTGAGATATTGTGCGAGACTCACCTCTTCTCCCATAGAGGAATTCACAGAGTCGGCCCTCGAAATAAAAGAAAGAACTATTGACAATATCTGGGCGCGGTTACAGCCGCATATGACTCACTTTTCCTAAAAGATGAGGAAGACCTTCCAGATAATTTTTTGGCGTTGGCGGAAGGCAAGTATGAATTTAGTATTGATACTTGTGAAATGACTAAAGCGAAGTTCTTGGATCAACTCAAATTGATCCGAGCTAAAAGTCCCCCAAGCTCTCACTCCCCAGAAGCACAGAATTCACACATAGAGGAAAATCCTCACATGTATCTGCATCTCCCGCCATGTGATACAGAGATTTTCCACGGTGGTTATGAAGAATGGCAATCTTTCCGAGATATGTTTACAGCCGTCTACATAAACCACCCCCAATTATCATCCGCTCAGAAATTATACCACCTCCGGTATAAAACAAAAGGGCAAGCCGGTCAAATCGTCAAGCAGTTCCCTCTTAGCGACGAGAATTTTGATCTGGCATGGCAAGCATTAAGCGAACGTTATGACCAGGGAACGGATTTTTAGGACCTAAAAACCTATAAAAAAGGCAAAATAAAGTAACGAAATAGGCTGGAAAAGGCAAAATAAAATAGCGAAAAAGGCAGGAAAAGGCACTAGGTATTGCAAAAAAGGCAAAAAAAGGCAAAACAAAATAGCGAAAAAGGCAGGAAAAGGCAAAAAAAGGTATTGCAAAAAAGCAAAATAAGGCACTAGAAAAAGACAGAAAATACGAAGAACAATCAAAAAATATATTTATTTTAGAAATGCTTATATTACAAGTAAAAAAAGAAAAACTATGAACTAGTTTCATTATATGTAAAATTTGTACTTGGAATCTTTGACTATTTTATCCTTTCGAGTTTCTAACTCACAAAACTTTAATCTGTATACTTAGTTGTAGTAACATTGAACCACAAGATGCATTTTAAAGTTCCCTGGCAGCATTTTCATTCGATTTTCGCGAAGAAAAGCCTTGAATATACTAAATGTGCGCTCGTCGTAAATGATACAAGTGGAGTCCAATTTAAATATGGAACGTTTGAAGCGTTCATATTATCAGAAATAAGGGCGTTTTCCTCGTCCTTTACAATTTTATCCACACCCCTTATTGTCTTCAAGCCTACGTTAGATGAGAAAACGGCTTTGAATTTTTTCAATACCAATTTGGCAAGAGGTCCCTGTGCTTCTATAAGCCGCATGGGCATGTGTATATTTTTTAATCTTAAAAAAACAAGTAAGAAAGTCTAAGTTCGGGCGGAGCCGAACATTAAATACCAGGCGCAAGTATTAAATATATGTTTTCCACCTTTCCGAAAGCTACCGCTACATGATAAGCCGGCGTGTATAAATTTTAAGTAAACTAGCGTCCTTAAATTTCAAAATATTAAAATTTCAAGCATTTCTGAAATTTAGCGTTATATGAAAAGCGGCCGTAATTTTAGGCCGATTTCAACAATTTTCAACGGTTTACTTTTATGTGGCAAGCACAATAACCATACCGAGTTTGGTACAAATTGCTAGAACGGTTAGCGAGATACATATACGTGATCATAAGTGGGCGGTGCCACGCCCATTTTCCATAATTTTATCATAAACGTATTTCCTGGCAAAGAATTGTTGCAACCATCATTTTGAATAAATTAGCTTTAATATTTACTGATTTATCGAGGATTTGGTATTTCTCGAAATTACCGCTATACGGGATGTGGGCGTGGTTATTGTCCGATTTTAAAAATTTTCGGCCATTTGGTATGCTGTACCAGGGCCAACAACTGTGCCAAGTTTGGAATAAATTGATGCAGCGGATATCAAGATATACACATGTAACCATAAGTGGGCGTGGCCACGCCCATTTTCAAAAAAATGTTAATATTCTTATTTTTCAGTGTTTGGTATTTTTAAAATACCAAACACTAACAAATTCAATAAATTGATCGTCAACTCATCGTCATCTTATTTTTCGTCTAAAATTTATTATAAATATCAATTTTGAGTGAATTATCTTCAGTAGTTACTAAAATATCGCAGTTTTTGTATTTCTGAAAAATACCGTTATATGGGAGGTAGGCGTGGTTATTGTCCGATTTTGCCCATTTTCAATACCATCCGTCCTACGCCCGAAAGAAGTACACGTACCAAGTTTCGTTAAGATATCTTAATTTTTACTCGAGTTATCGTGTGCACAGACGGACGGACAGACGGACGGACGGATGGACAGACAGTCACCGCTTAATCGATTTCTCTTTTCATTCTGATCATTTATGTATACATTTGTCTATATCTATCTCGATTCGTTTTGCCTGTTACAAACAACCGTTATGTGAACAAAGTTATAATACCCTTGTGCACAAGTGCGCTCGGGTATAAAAATTGTAAATGCTATAATCACTTTTTTAAAGGTAGAAAAGGCAAAAAAAGGCAAATATCTTAAAAAAGGCAAAAAAAGGCAACTTCAAATGTGTATATATGGAATCAGGGAAAGCTAAATCGTGGACATTCTTAATCGAATATACTCTATCTCTTTAGCAGAAAAAAAGGCAATTTCCATAAAATCCGTTCCCTGGTTATGACAATAAACGCATATTAGTGGATAACCAAATCCAAGTTTTAATGAATCTGCCTATTGTTCACGAAGAAAATAGTGAACAGATCATTAATCTCCAAAGCAAAATAAAAACATGTCTGTCCATTTTAAATGCCCACAAGGTTTTGACAGACAGTTGGGACTCCATCCGCGTACACATTTGCGTATCCAAATTGCCCAGAGAAACCCGGACATTTTGGGAACAATCACTGCCCTCGAGAAAAGACCTTCCCTCATGGTCTCAAATGGACGAATTCCTAACGTCCAGATTTCAAGTGTTAGAAAGGGTAGAAATGAAATTCCCAAAACACGTAAGCAAGACTTCTGCTCTAATAAAATCCCACAGTAAAACAAAAGCTTTTCATACAAATTCCAATACGGTGTTTTCCTGCACTGAGAAAAAGGATTAGTTTCGACAACTAAAGATATTTAGTTCCCGAATTTTGACAATATTTGGGAACTGTTACCAAGGATTGGGAACTATTACCATCGATTGGTAATTATAACTAAATATATTAAAGCTTCTAATATTCATCTAGGTTGTAACAAATCGTTAATTTAGTTGAAGGGTTTGGTTAATACTAATAAATATTTCTTTGAACCTAATTTCTACAAATTCCATTCAACTTAACGTATGGTTCATAAAAGGGTGTTATTAAGCTCTGCTAATGCAGATAAGCTTTCTTTCAACACGTGGTTTAGTCATAGTTACCAAATCTTAGTTGAGGCAACCACGATTTGGTTTGAGAGTGGAACATATTCATGCTTGTGAGCCACCCCTAAAGAATGCTGAGCGCTCTCTGAGCACATACGAAGAGCGCCAGCTCAGCAATGCACACAGTCCCACTTATTGAATCGTTTGAATGCGCTAGTATGCCGACCATTGCATTGTGCGTGGAAATCATTGCTCCGCTACCGCTGTTCGTATATGGGTGAAACACGCATGTGGTGTGTGGCATGTCGATCGCTGCGCCATGTGTGCTATGACATGCCCATACTTGTTTGTCTCAGTTTCAGTATTGCTATCATCGCGAGTTGTTTCGGTGCGCGCATAGTTTAATTAAAAATATAAAGTTTGATGCCAACCGGGGTTTTTCAGTGGATATATAATTCATGTGAATTATAATTTGAAACTATCTATTAAGCTAAGGAAAAAGCAAAGCAGTATACTTCCAGCAGATATTGACCTGGGTTTTCGCACGACTGTTCCTGTTTCATCGTTGTTTTTTAGGAAATTCTTACCAACATATACATATGTATTATTTACTTTAGTAACTAACTTATGTAAATATGTACGTATTTTTATGCTTAATATATGCAAATAAAAGAAGAAAGTAAACACAACAAACATCGAGTAAATTTTTATTTGTGTCAAACTGAAACTTTTTTCCTAATAATAAACGGTTAGCTGATTCAAGTCTACAGCAAGTTCACAAAATTAATTGAAAACTTGTATCAACCAAAGCATTGTTTATATTTGCTCAACAATGATTTTATTCAACTAGCAATATTGTCCAATCAAGGTAGTCGTTTTGTAATTATTAACAAATATACATTTGTCCCAACTAGAAGTCTTAAGTAAATTGCAGACTTTCGTGAACTATATATTTATTTCGCCATATCCAACTATGCCACTTGATCACTATAACCAAATCTTGGTTATTATAACTAAACCTTTTTCTGGGTGTGTTATTTATGCGACACCCCACATCCGATGAAGAGATGCCCCATATTTAAAAAATTCTCAACACAAAAGCGCATAAACTTTGTTAAAACGCATAAATTGTGTTCCAATTGCCTTGCTTTCAATCATAGTTTGGCAAAATGCAACTCACAATTTGCATGTGTGTATTGTCAGAAAAGACATAACTCCCTACTGCATGTACACACATCCAGAGGTCATTCTCAAAAGGCTGGTATAAAAGAAATTCTTAAGAAATCGATCAACCCCGATCGACAAATAAAAGAAAACTATGGTCATATCCAAAAGACCACCGCCCCACAAAATAAAGAGCAAGTGATCCCCTATGATCACCACCCAACCAATACGCAAACTCAAAAAATAATAGCGCAACACAGCATAGCGCACGCGATCACCAAAGATTGCCCCCAAGAGTTATCAAGCTACAATTCGGATAAGCAACCCACCTGCTCAAACTCCGCGCATGTTAATTCGCTCCGAATTGCCAATGAAAGTGAAGTTCTCCTCCCAACTGCAATAGTGACAATAGAGCATCGAGGAGAACAGTTTCAACTCAGAGCATTGCTTGACCAAGGGTCCCAACGAACCTTTATTTCGTCAGCAGCTCAAAAGAGGTTGAAGCTCCCAACCGAAGTATTTACAATTGGTGGATGTAACTTAAAACGCACTAAGAACGCATGTGCACTAAATATAACTCCCCGCAAGGCAAAGTGGAAGATAACTACAAAAGCTGTCATACTCAAGCAATTAACGGAGCACTTAGCGACTTCTCACGTAAGTCCTGAATTTATCAAAGAGTTCAATACCCATGAACTAGCTGACTTCCATTTCAGCAAACCAGCACCCATAGACCTGGTCATTGGAAGCGACATACTTCCACAAATTCTCCAGCCCGGAGCCCGAAAAATACAAGATAATGAGCACAAACAAAACGCAAAACTTTAAAACCAAAGAGCAATAAATTAAACCCCTCTCCTTCAAAACCATAAGCACACTACAAAAATACACAAATATTTATATTTATACGCCCAACACCAAGAAGATTAAAATGCATATAGAGCACGCCCTCTGCATAATCGTTCGCTTTCTTCCTTTTCAGGACGACATCTCAAGGAAAGGCCATAATTGGAAACGACAGCAACACTAAGCCTAATGTTAGCGCCACCTTCTAAAATAATATGATACGCAAATGCATACAGCCGTAGCGCCAAACCGCCACACACTCAATATTATGGCGTAGAATACACTGCAGACCGCACTATTCAGCACGCCCTTGCAGGGGGGGCAGTGTACAATCAACCGATTGTAATGAAGGAGCACCCTAACACCTTTTCTGCTTTTCAACTTTCTTGGTACTGGAAAAAGAAAGTGGAGAAAGGTAAAACGGCCACCACAGAATCATATCCCGGACGTAATTAACCTATATATTTGCATTCGTATATATGTACTTAAACATAATTTAATTGTCAAATAAAACATTTATAACGTTTTAACCAGAACGCGAGTGTTTTCACTTACTTAAAACGAACGCGAAGAACCTCTTCGCGTTGCTAGTGCGGTATTTTTAATTGTCTCCTGTTTCCACTACTCGGCACAAAAAACTAAAAAAAAAAAGGTTCCGTACGTCATGCGGACTGCGCCCCTCGTGTCGGTTGGGCGGGAATGGAGGGTAAAAATCCGTTGGGATTAATTAGTTAATTAATATTGGGACCTGTGGAACTGCCGGCAACGCTCAACTCTCACAGTTATTTAGAGTTCCTTCAGGAACGGCTTCCAACTCTTTTGGAAGATGTACCCTTAAACCTGCGGCGAAGACTATGGCTGCAAAATGACGGGTGCCCTGCTCACTACTGGCGTGAAGTAAGAGCTCATTTAGGCGAAACTTATCCTCGCCGATGGATTGGACGCTACGGGCCAATCACGTGGCCCGCTCGATTGCCAGACCTGAATCCATTAGATTTTTTCTACTGGGGCTGTCTTAAGGACAAAATTTATTCAAAAACAATTCAAAACGAAGAGCATTTGCGGGAACAAATAAACGGAGCTGCTGCTGAGATAGCCCAATTGAGTTTAAGATCTCTAAAAGCGTCTTTTCTTAAAAGGTGCCGAGCTTGTATTAGAGTAGAAGGTCGCCAATTTGAGCATATTTTATCAATAAATGAATAAATTTTTCTTCAAACAACTCATGTATATCTTATTTCACGTGAACACATCCTTCACACAAAATATTGATAGATATAGCCCTTGTTATAGACTCGAGTCCGAATTCCGGTAAGTAACATAAAATAATGACAGAAGCAAGTAATTATGTACCTTTGTACTATTTAGCATGTCATTTGACGGTAACAAGAGCAAATTCAATTTAAATCTATTAAATACATTCTAACGTGTCTCAGTCCTTTACCCACAAAAGCGGCTATAACTTTTTTTTTCTACTCGAAACAGTAAGCGTGGCACCTTTCTGAAATCTTTATGAAATGAGCAATTTTTTTATGTAATGTAAAGTTATAGCTCAGTACATTTTTTTTTTCACCCGAGATAGTCAAAGTTGGGGAAGAAAATATCAAAAAGTTAAAAATCCAGAAATAGTCCTAATTTTATGATGGTTCCTTAATATATTTTAACTACATTGCATTTGAGTATGTAGAGGCAACTATCTGGAAGTATTTTACATAAAAAATTTACTAAGTATTGCCCGGTTTGTTGTTGCAGTTAAAGAAAACACACGAAAAGGCACGATTTTTTTTAAATTCGAAAAAATGTAAATATTTCAAAAACGGTCACACTTTTACCTGAAGATTTTTTGTTTATCAGGGAGCTCACCCCCCCACCTACCTTCCCCTAAAGTTTGGCACGTTACTTCTGGGACACCCTGTATGTATGTAAGTATGCAAAGTAATTTATAATATAAATATAACTACGAAACATAAATCGTGAACGAAAAGTTCAACAAAAATCTACCAAAATGAGAAAAAATTTACCTTTTTACCAACCCAAAATTTTTCTACCAATTTTGGTAACAATTTACCAAAGTGGCAACCCTGATTGTGGCCTCAGGTCATCAGAGTACCTCACCTAGCCCTAGAGACTCTAAAAATTTCAGAATTGATCCTGGGGGTAGAGAGTGTACGTGGTCCTCTCTTACCATAACTTTCGGACTTACGCTCATTTAACCAAAACTAGCCCGAAAATGTTAAAAACAAACCCAATGTTTGGAAAGAGGTAGGAAAAATTACATACACAATATGTAACAAATGACATCAATTTTAGTGCTGGATTTGTGGAAATTTTCTATTTAGAGAAACAAAACAATGCAAAATTTCATATATAAAAATTTTCATAGAGCAAAACTTCAATGATAATATCTCTACTTGCTTAAAACATATACTAAAATTGAAATAAAAACCACACCAAACTATAAATTTCTACATATCGCTGCCTTAATATAGAAAGGCCCTATCTGACATCGTCGCTGATATACAAAAAGCCGTAACTAACTAAAAATCGAAAATTTACGTTTTAATTGATTATGATGCATTTGATCGCATTATATGGCCCCAAATCGTTTTATGCAATAAAAGATTTTAGTTAGTTACGGCTTTGTGTATTTCAGCGACGATGTGAGATAGGGCCTTTCTATATTAAGGCAACGATATGCATGTGTGTGCAGTGCCACACTACATTATTGGGACAGAAAATTTTTCACAATATGTGCAAAATTTTTTACTTAAAATTTTCCTAGAATTTTTTATAAAAATATTGTTCATACTACAACAAAAAACATAAAAAAGATCTTTTAACTTCGTGCAAAACTCAGGAAAATTCAATAAATTTGCATACAAGTTGGCATTTTAGTATAAACAAAGTGCCACTTTGAAGTTGGTAAAAAATGGTGAGGATTTTTGAGAACTTCCTTGCAGGTACATAGTTTCTTACAAAATAAAATTATCGAACATGCTTTGTACTTCACTCATTTTAACTGGGACACAATTACAAATTTTACTTTTACTATACTGCTATTTTGAATTGCACGACCCACTCCGTTGCTTAGGCCAGGATTTTAACTCTCATTCCAGCACGTTTGATATATCAGATCCGCTTTTCAGCATTAAGAAATCGATACTGTCCTCTCTCAATAGATGAATCATTAAAATGAAGACATAAAATCGGCTGATGAATTCAGTTCTGTAGCTGAACAGTTTTAGATCTCGACACTTAACAAACTCCTGCCTATCGTGACTAGGCGCAAAAATTGAAAATACTGGTTCCGTACGTCATGCGGACTGCGCCCCTCGTGCGGATGGGCGGGAATGGAGGGTAAAAACCGTTGGGATATTATTATTATTATTATTAGACGGCGTATAGTGTCGATTAGTAAATAGAATAATATCAATATTATGTAAAATTTAAACATTTAAAGAGTTCTAAATTGTTTACAACGAGATGTCTAAATTGTATTCTTGCCAAAAACCGGGACATTTTGCGTTCCGCCAGGTATTGTACCGGGACCGGGACATAGCTCTTAAATCCGGGACAGTCCCGCCGAAAACGGGACGCTTGGCAATCCGTGGCTGAAACTAGCAAGTTCTTGCTTTTGCGACTTTCTTTTGAATTCAAATTATTGGGCGGGTTGAGTGTGGCGTGACCGGCGTTACCGAATTGGAATTTTTTACCAAAATTGGTCATTTTTTCCTTGTTTATCAAATTTGGTAATTGGGTAAGTTATTTTTCAATTTGGTAACTTTTTCGATTTGCCCTTGCATGTAGCATAGGTCAAAACAAGTTCTGATTCTTCATTGGGAATTGGGCGGTACCAGATAATCCTAAAATTTTGCAAGGGGAAACGTTGTTCCAGCGTTCCTTGGTCCTAGAATGGTGTGATCCCTAACAAACTGCTTGAAACTGACTATTGCTATATCTACCGAGTCCTATCCCGGAAGGTTGTGGATGGTCCTACCTTTCCTTGTCAGTTCGTCAGCTTTGCAATTGCCATCAATATTCCGGCGTAACCCGGCAACCATAGGAGTAGAACTCCATGTAAATATGTACGTTCAAAAAGCTACGGCATTCAGGAGGGGACTTCACTTCGCATACTCTAAGAGACAAAATTTTAGCTATTTTAAAAGGGTCGTGCCAACTCCCATACAAACCGAACTTTTCAAACTGCATATCTCTGAAATACAGGTTCTGATTCCACATTAGGAAGTGGCCCGTAAGCTTTGCCTTTTATAGAAATGCCAGGAAATCCTGAAAGTTTCGCAAGGCGAAAGTTGTTCCAGCGTTCTTTGGTTACTAGAACGGTGTGAAATCTAACAAACTGCTTGAACGTGGCTATTGCTATATCCACCGTGTCCTTTCCCGGAAGGTTTTGGGTGGTCGCACTTTTCCCTGTCAGTTCGTCAGCTTTGCAATTACCATCAATTTTCCGGTGTGCCTGGCAAACATACATATGAGTAGAATTCTATGTAAATATATATGTTCTCGGCATTCAGTGGGGGACTTCACTCTGTCTATGTGTGAGTCGAAAGCTTTCCGGACTGCCTTCGAGCGTTGAATTTTTGAGATATTTTCGGCCACTTATTGACATACATATGTATGTTTGTATAACTGGACAAATGTTGATTTTAAAGTGCTCAAAAATTTTAGGTTTATTCGCATAAATACTGTCTCATAAAAAAGTCCCATGGTGCCAAGTCGGATGATCTCAGTGGCCAAATGACATCACCTCTACGGGAAATTAAGCGCCTAATAATCCTCTGGTTTAACACTTCAGTAGACGCGCGTTCTACAATAGTAGAACGCTTGTGCATTTCGTTGAATATTATCGCTTACTCAAGGTCACTCACGCACACAGTCCTATTACTTTTCTATTACTAGACAATGAACATATTCACTGTCCTTGCGGCGACCGATACGTGCACATGTCGGAGAAATTTGACGCCAAATGTGAATTTCTACAACTGTAGAACGTGGGACTACTCGTGTGAAATTTTTTTCGTGAACCAGGAAGTATTGTTACACATGTAACAAAGGGATTTGTCCTGATCATCAGGTTCTTCTATGTCCAGACTGCGTTAAAAATGAAGAATCGGAGGTGGAAGACATGAGCGAATAAAAAAAATTAGTCTTTAATATTATAAGTTAAATTTTTGTGTTTTTTTAGTAATGTACAAGAAGTCTGATTTTTGGTTCCTAATATATTTAAATTGGTTATGTTTTGTTTGTTTTAGTTTTGTAATAAAGTCTTTCTTATTAGTACCTAAAAATATTTTTCAATTTATAAAGATTTCCTTTGAAAACCTTATATTAAAAATGTTCTACATAAGTAGAGCGCGCGACTACTAACGTCTCAAGTAGAGGCGCGCCTACTGGAGTGTTAATGAACCGTATTTATGACACTGCGTTGCTTTGTGCCCTGAGCTTTGTACGGTTGGAGATGTATATCCAAATGCAAAATATACCATCGCAGTCTTCACCTGTCATCTCTCGTATTAAAACGTGAATGTTACGTGGAGACCGCTAATTTCTCATGTTAAGATACACATGTTAGGACCCCGCGTCTTAATATGGCTGTCTTAACATCAAATGTCATTTGAACGTTTGACAACTTAATATTTCATTTCGAGCGGCATTTATTTGAGGAAACAGAATTAATAAACTAAAATACGAGGGGCGGCTTTCAGAAGAAACAACTAATTCAAAAAATAAATTACTTAAAAGCACATAGATTTGGCCTAAATACATGCTAACAAAAAAAATGTTAAGACAGTATGTGCCCTGATAAGAAATCAAAACAAAGTTAATACACGAAAATGACGGACGCTACGAATGGAAGGTGGAGTTTGCGTGTAAGACAGTACCATGTTCTTCAAACCAACGCGCAATCGAAAAATTTTTGTCTTCGGCCACACTTACATAGGCTTGAAACCCTCACCAAGCGTTTCTGTTATTGTGACTTTACGCGTTCACGCAGATATAAAGATTATAGCTGAATGGAGTGCTGATTGCATGAAAAGTTTGGTGATATACCCTGCAAAAAATTGTGCGACTAATCTCTAAAGCGAGTATTCCGAGATTACTCTCAATCGGGTACAATTGGGCATTAATTAGTCCCAACTAGTCTCATACGGGTACTATTGGAAGTCAATTACCCTTACGGGTATAATTGGAGATCAATTAGTCCCCAACACATCTCTAACCGGTACTATTAACAATTTAATGATATGTACGCACTTAGTCAATGAAATTTCATGTGCGGCGTTGGCACACAGAGAGAGTATTCGCCTAACAAAACTGAGCAGCCCGGTTCGAATCTCAGCTGGTGCAAATTTTTATTTTTTAAAAGTGACTAGTCGCTTTTCATACCCGTTCGGGTATAAAGGTGAACAATTAGTCTCTTCATAGGACATGCTCGAACAAAACGATCAGTTCATTCCATATAAAGAGACCAAAAGTGGTATTAGTCGCATGCTCCTTTGCGATTGCTCCCGGAGTCATCCCGGATTAGTCCCATTATTTGCAGGGTATGTACAGACCAGGGTTGTTGCGAATATTCGCATTCGCATTCGCAACCGCGGAGCTCCCGCATTAATTTTAACATTCGCATTCGCTTTCGCATTCGCAAAAATCAATGCGGATCTTTTGCGAATGCGAATATTGAAGGGACCGAAAATTACAGTTATTTTTTTACGAGTTAAACTTGGCCAAATATTTTTTATTCTGAAATAAAAGTACTTTCCCCAGGCACATTGAACGGGTAGTATCAGTAGAGCAGCTGATTTGATTTTTATTTTTTCAAATTATTTGGTCTCGAAAATGTAAAGTTTTGAAAATTTTTTATCACAAAAATTCTAAATTGTTAAAATCTATTTGCATGTCAAACCTTTTTCCATACAAAACAAGCGATTGAATAACAGCTTTTGGAACGTTCGCCGAACTCAGCAGCACAACCGCTGATTACTGGGCCTTGAAAATGATGGATCAATGCTTCGAGAAGCAAACAAATTTACTAAGAAAGAAAGTTGCAAATTTTATTGTTGTTTTTACTAATTTTATTTTTTAATATTTTTTTTATTCACATGGCACGCTTTGATTTAGAAGAAAAAATCGGAACAGCTTTTGACACTTTCGATACCAGAAGCAACAACAAAATACACGCAAATATTGTTTTTGCTCTAATGCTACTACCTGTTTGATATGCCTTGTACTTTCCGGATAATAAACAAACCGCTTATTCAAATTAAACAAGTTTTGTATCCGATGAAAGAGGACTTAAATAGCTTTAAAACTGAAATGTCTAAAAGAGGAAAGTCACACATTGAAAAATATTTCAATAAAAAATGTTAATTAATTACCATAGAACAAACATTGGGTCAGTAGAGTGGTCAAAAAAAAAATAAAGTCGGAGTTTTAATGCCGGCACACACTAGGATTGATCTATATCGAAAAAAATATACCCCTATTTTTTATTTTGAAATCAAAAAATATTTAGGGAGTGCTCAAAGCGCTGAAAGTTTTCCTTGTATTTTATATGGAGAAAAAACAATTTTTCGTAGAAATGGTATAAAACTCTTGAAAATCGATATTTTTCGACCGGTTCTCTTCAGGAGACTTCCAGTATTAATATCCAATTGTTTATTTAACCATTTTTTGTGATTAAAGATTTTTTATTGGTCCCCCCATTGCATTTTCTAAGGGCTTTGGAGGACCTATGAAATATAGTTACCATGAAAAAATTGTTAAAGAAACAATTGGGTATTATTACTGGGAATCTCCTGAAGATAAATAAAGTTTTCCGATCCAAAAATATTGATTTTCAAGAATTCTACACTATTTCTACGAAAAGTTGTTTTTTCTCCATATAAAATACATGGAAAACTTTGAGCGCTTTGAGCACTACCTAAGTTATTATTTATTTCAAAATAAAAAAATATGGGTATATTTTTTTCGGTATATAACCTAGGGGGTGGCGGCATTAAAAATCCGACCTTATTTTTTTACATATATTTTTGGACAACTTTATGGGTCAGGTATGTATTTACATGAATTTCTTTAGTATTAAGTTATAAAAAAATATAAATAATTCTGTTTAAAAGCTATTTCAGTCCTCTTTCATATGATACCAAATTTGTTTAATTTGGATAAGCGGTTTCTTTATTATCCGGATAGGACGTTTATTTCGGAATAAAAAATATTAGGCCAAATTTAACTCTGAAAAAACTAACTGTTAATTTCGGTCCTTGGAATATTGTGCAAGTGCACAGACGTATATCTAACCAGTACCAGAAGAAAGCCATACAAATGAGTTACAAAAACTAAAATCGAAAAACGCTGATGACGTGACAAATTCCGAAACAACAAAAAAAATGAGAATGAAGAATTCTTTCCAAAAAAACGGTGTTTAAACAACGATTGTGCCATGATGCTAGATTGATGAAATTCTCAAAAAGTAATTATTGCACCGCAATAAAAATAAATAAATTTAACTGAAAGTCCACTCAACTGGTGCAGTGTCAATCGAAAAGAATTTACAATTTTGCCAAGTTTCAAGTTTTTCAAGTTTGTCGCCTCGAGCGAGTAGTTATATAGTGGCGCAGGTTTGATTTACGACCCTTCAAAAAGTTTTTATTAAGTACAATGTTCCAATTTTTAAAGTCATGTACTAAAAAAACATTCAGTCTTATCATGAGTTTAATTTTCCCCGAACCGGTTCAATTTTCACTTTTGGTTTTCATGTACATATTTACTATGGGCGGAATACAAAATTTTCGGGTGAATTTTTTTTTCGGGCAAAACTCAGGATAAGGCAGATTATTAAAAATTATTAACCTTTCCATTTTTTATTTACCTAAATCACCTAATTTACCCACCTAAATTATTTCTTAAAAATACATGACATCCGCATTCGCATCCGCATCCGCGGATGTTAGCTTTTAAGCACAGAAATAGCTGAAATAGATAAATTCATACATGTTTGCAAAAATCTATTTGCAATCAGCAAATCGATTTCACGCAAATATCATATTTTCGGCAAGCAAGCAAATGTACAAAAGCCCGCTCCTTTCCCCGTTTCCCCGCTTCATCTGTACACTTGTCGTTCTGACTTCCATTTTAATTTTAGTTTGTTTTGATCCGACACAAGCACGCGCCTGCCTCCGCAAGCACCCCCTCTGCCTAGTACTTATTAGATTTCTGTTTCTCTTCTGTTATTCGTTTTTATTTTTAATTTTGCTTTAAACTATGCTACACGCGCGCCTCCGCAAGCTTCCCCTCTACCAAGTGCTTATTATATTGCTGTTCCTCTTACCTGTTTCCTTCTTATTTTTTGCGTTGAACTATGGTAAATTTGCCGAAGTGTGGTGACACGGAAAAATTTTTGGTATGGTGGCAGCCGACGAGATGTATATTTGGCCGACTGCACCCCAAAATTTCTGGCAGCAATTAGTTCACACAGAAAATGCGCCTTCTCATTTATAAACGTTCTCTGGCATAAGTATGCTCACATAAAAAACGTTTGAAGCAAAGCAAAGCAAAACAAAGCAAAACGAAGCAAAATCTTGGGCAACTATCAACTTTTGCCCGCTTTGGCAATCAGCTGTCTACATGTATCTTTTCTCGTGCGCTTGCATTTGCATTTAATGACAAAAATAGGGTAAATAGGAATTATTATTGCTATTATTAATGCACTTTATTATATTGTTATCTATTTGACAGATAAAAAATATGGAGGAAAAGGAGAACGCAAAAGCTGTCAAAGCGTTTCACGCTTTGTTGTCAAAGTTTGACCTGTCAAGCAAAGCGAGGAAAGTCTTATGTAAATGGCCCTTGAGTCAGTCATTTTGTCCATACCAGAGACTGGCTTGCGTTGAACGCCAACTATTGCAAACTCAATCAATACTGCTGCTTTGTATGACTGATCAACGCGTTGGCTTAGTAGTATCGATATGTAAAAGATATTAGAGGATGACTGAACACCAGCGCATCAGTGATCGGACTTCTACCACATTGTGGTAGATCTACCACTTTTTTGAGCATCTACCACATCTACCACTCAAGGTCTGAAATCTACCACATATTCGCGTTTTTGAGGAGTTTTATTTGTGGTCCAACACTAAACACTATATGTGACCTGGTCTACGAAAAGGGAGCTTACGTGCGAAAACTAGTTTTCTGTGAAAAAGCTGTTAAAAGTAAGCAACTCGTTTCGTTTACTCGTTTTTACTCTTCTTTCTCTACATTTTTAGTACACTTCTAAGCAAGTTAGGATTTTCTGCTTTTCACCACGTGAAAAAGCATCTCATCTTCCATCCGAATCAACCAAAAAGTGAAAATTGATTTTTTGACACCTAAGCCCCCTTTCCGTAGACCAGGTCACATATGGTAACAAGAATGATATTATTCAAGATTCTGCATACTCGGCGGCGATGAAATTTCTCAAGTAAAAGTAAACAAAGCCGAATGGGAGTATAAAATAAACTGTAAAATAGTAAATCCTCTCAATAATAAATTTTTCGACAGGAAACGTGGTGTTATTGTGTTAAATTACAAAATATATGATTTATAAAAAGAATAAATAGTGAAAATGTTAAAAAAACGGCGATTTTTGTGAAAGTATTAGCAAATTTAAGTGCATCTAAAGTTTCTGAGGCGTTGCTTGCTTTTACTTGAGAATTGTCAAAATCGGTAAATCCCAAGTAGCGGTTTTTGGAACGTGCCATATTTGTTCGCTACATCGTGATGTGATAAAAAGAAAAGCTGGCATCACTCCGCAAGGTTGCAGAAATCTCTTGAAATATGTTCGAAAAATATATTGATATGGAAAAAACTGCTCTACACTGTCAAGGAAGAAAAATTGTCAAAACTCAATGCAATCTTTAGCAACTTCAAAATTAAATTGTTTTTAGAGTCTAATTAAAAAGATTGCAATTTAGGTAAAACCCTGCAGAATTTTTTTTTAATTTTTGTACAAAGTTTGATCTGAAACCTGAGATCTACCACATTTTTTTGAAATCTACCACATTTTTTGCCGATTCTACCACACACAATTTTTTTTAGTCCGATCACTGCAGCGCATAGCGTGCTGTCGTTCAAATACGGCCACCACAAGTGAACGGTACTTATAACAGCTCATACTGATATTGACTTCGGCAAAACAATGTTCCGAATGCTGGTTCACGAAGCTAGCAAACGCGGCATTTGAACGGTTGCCGAAAGCATGAGAGCTCATTGGGACGGATGGCGAAGCAAGACGCCGCAGTTCATTTGTTGCAGAAGCCGTTTGACTTGTTGCTGAAAGCCATTTGACTTGTTGCCGAAGGCACGACGAATCCCTGTAGGATCTCGGAATAGACTTAGAGTACACCACAAACTAGACTGCAAGTGATTGTAACTAGTCCAAAGTTTGGCCCAACAACATGTAAAATTCTATTTACATTTAACATTGAATGTCCTAGGTTCGGACCAATTGTCCGCTTCTGCATTACATTGTAACCAGTTTTTGGGGGGAAAAAAAAAAACAAAAATAAAACTTGCGCCAGCTGCGATTCGAACCGGGGTTCTCAGATTTTCTAAGCGGATACTCTCTATGCATGCCAACGTCACACATAAAAATTTGTTGACTAAGTGCCTACATATCAGCAAGTCATTAATTGTACCCGTTGTCCGCTACTGCATGACATTGTAACCAGTTTTAGATCAAAAGTCATACCTTTTGCATTACATTCGGAACACTTTTAGTACAATTCACCTGTTTTACATTACATTGCTTTATATTTTTGGACTATCTTTGGTCTAGATACAAAGCTACTATACCTACGACTATATTTTTCGAGCAATTGGACCAATCTTTCCTTCAGGGATGTTGTAAAGCAGACCTGGGCGGCGCCTGCCCGGCGGGCATATTCGCGTATACATACACGCTCTGCTTTGGAAGGCAGCGAAAGCTTCATTCAACCGTACCACTCCCAGTAGAAATTTGATGCATACGACATCGCTGTTGGTGGCATGAGCTCGCTGCTGTGTATACATGCCAGTATAAATGAACCTTCATTTCCATTTAACACGCGTGGTTTCTCAGAGCGTATGCGTACTCTAACCATACAATTGTACTACTGCTGTATGCATATGGCTGTATTAATATTTCAAACATACAAAAACGCATTAATGGAACAGTATCCCTGCAAAAATCGCGACTACTCCATGCATGCGTGTAAAGAGTACTCC
>NW_023458560.1:15904823-15924915 GCF_013731165.1 Rhagoletis pomonella
GTACCTACTGAAGCTAATTGACTCAAAATCGATTATTGCAATGACCATTGAGTAGAAAATTAGGTTATTATAAATGCTTGGATTTTGGGCGTGGCTCCGCCCACTTCTGACCAAAAATTTTTATTATCTCCGTAACCGATTTAACAATTACTACCGAATTCGGTGCATTTAATAACCTTGGTACGAAAAATTAATTCGTTGAAAATTATTCAAATCGGACTAAAATTGCATCGGCTTCCCGTATAACGGTAATTTTCGGATATACGAAAACTCAGATATTTCAACAACTGAGGACTTTCATTTACTCCAAGTTAATACTTACAACAATATCTCAACCATAAATAAGACTTCTAGGTAGTTTAAAGAAAGTTGGAACCACGATAGTTGATACCTGCGCCGGTATATAAAGTTCGGTTGCGCCCGAACTTATACTTCTTTACTTGCTTATATTGGGATATTCGTATAAAATAAAAAAGTTGGGACGAAGTTTTTTTTTGTATTAGAAAATTCTTCAAATTGTTTTTCGTGATTGGGAAAAGCAGAATATTTGTGTATTCGCACTATAGTATATACAGTAATAAACCTTTTTGAGTATTCCTCGGGGATAAAATATGATCAGGGTTGATAATGGAAGGAGCATGAATTTTGCTGATTCAGAGTTGCATACAAAATTATTGTGGTATGAAAGGGAGCAACAACCGTACCATGGCAGAGTGGCACAGGTAATTTTGTAAACAAACACTTTCCTTATAATTTTAAAGTGATAAATGCTATTTATTTTCCAATATTCAGATATCGAGCTTGTAGCCAGAGGCACTAAAATCTACTCATCATGTTGGATCAGCTCCGGGCAATGGACAATTGAATGTGTTGGCTGAACTTATGACCACCGTAACCAACGCAGTCTCCAAGCAAATGCGTGTCCTGAATATACGGTTGCAATTCATAGGAATCGGTATTATATACGTGTATGATTCACACATGTGATATTATATACTTTGATTTTAAGTATTTTTAAGGAGTTCCGCTCAAGCTTGGGTGTGCTTAATGAGCTGTTTGAGCGGATGCCAGCGCATTGGAGTCTATATAATTAAACAAACCTTATTTTTTTTTTTGGAATAAAGACTTAAATATATTCGAAAATTTTGAGGTTTTCGTGATAAATTCACCTTTATTCATAAAAATACGATGTGAGTTTCCAGTTTATAGAAACTCGGTGACCAATTGGTGAAGTAATGCGAAAAGTTTTATTACTGTATATACTGTGATTCACACGATTATATAAATTAAAGAGGGATACATTAAATATATAGTACATACAGAAAATACTTTTCCGTACACTGAGAAAAGAGTTAACTTACGTCAACTATTTACATATATTTTTCCCAATAAACGACTCTTATACCATGCCGTCGTTGGCCACTTTCGACACTCAACTAATTTTCCGCGTAGCAGGTTAACTGCAGACGACGGCAGATAGATGGATGGTGTTATACACCGACGAATCACCAGACTGAACTAGTATATGGGTGACACCTTAGGAGTTCAATAGGATTTTTCTAGTTTTTTATTCTGGCAACTAATAAATGCTTTCTGGACCTTTCTCCTGTTTGGCTTTATTCCCAAACTTTGGAAAATAGTGAAAATAGAACAGCGGTCCGTGTTAAGGAACAGTTAATCCTTAGGAAAATATTAGAGTACTCCAACCTTCTGGTGCTTAGAGGCTGAAACCTAAATCTCTTCACAGAAATGAAATATCTAGGAGCAGCTTCAAATAGGAGGCTGAGTGGAATACCCACTGAAATCGGCTATGGTACTTTGGGTAAACAAATCTTAAGTCTGACCGCTCGTCACGTCTTCTGCCATAGCATGGTGATGTAGAACCATATTTAAAACCACAACCTTCATGTTATACGAGTCCCAAGCCTTAGAATTTATCGTTTAAAGTGAAGGCCATGAAGTTACGGGTACAGAGTGTACTTTAAATTTTTTTTTTGGCCAACAATGACGAATTTATACGTATCTTAGAATGTGTCAAAAATGGAAAATTTTTTTGCGGTCTCATACGAAAATCTCGTTGTCGGTCACAAAAAAAAAAAATGTGGCTGGATTTCAGCCAAATATCTTTCTTTTTTAGTTATCGCCAGCAAAATTAAGAATTTTCAGTGAATAAAATTGTTTCCTTTCATTAGCATGACTGTATAATAACTTTGGTCCGATGTTGTAACAACCAGAATAAGAAGAGATCGACCCATGAAAATGTATACTTATATGATAAGAACGTCGAGCTGAGCCGATTTAGTCATGTCCGTCTGTTTTTATAGTCTAGTATCTCAGTTTTCGAGTTATCCGACTGAAATTTGGTGAGTGAGTGTACTTTTATAATTTATTTATTAATCGTCGGAACCGGGACCAGTATACCATATAGCTCCCATACAACTGATTGTTCAGATTTGAGATTTTTCGTTATAACTCCTCCTTTTATGCAGCTAGAAACATGAAATTTCGCACTATTTTCACTTATTTTCAACAAAAAGTTTCCATTAAAAGTTAAAAGATCGGGTCACTATAACCTATTGCTTCCATACAAATGATTGTTCAGATATGGGGTTTTACTTTAAAACTCCTTTATTTGGAAGGCTAAATTCGAGAAATTTGTTGAGCTATTTTGTAAATAACCATACAATGTCTACTGAGAACATCGTCAAGATTGGAACTTTATAAGCTATATCTCCTATACCACTGATTGTAGAGACACAAGGTATTGCGAAATAACACCTTTGACTGGATAGCTAAAATCATTAAATTGTATTACCGGCTTATATACCGATCACACAAAGCAGTGAAAATCACATAGATTGGTGCTTTATAAGGTATGTATATCTTCCATACCATTGATTGTTTGGATATGATGTTTTTTTTATATGTATGTAACTACTCTATCTATGTATGCTGTTTAATATAAACATTTTGTTTAGCTCCCAAACAAGTAATTTAAAATCCAATTATCTGTTAAAGTAAAATTCTCTGATGTTCATGAAAAGTATGAAGCCTTCGGCATAACCGAAGGCAGCACTTCTCTTACTTGTTAAATCTTAGTTTGAAGTCAAAGTTATGTTTTTGTTTTTTTTTAAGTTAAAGATAATAAACAACCCACATATTTTTGATATTTCTGTTGTTTTGCGTCACTCGATACCCTATGCGACTAATTGTGTGATTTTATTTGTGCGACTAATTAAGGGTTAACTAAGCTTAACTGGATAAATGTATATTTGCAAAGTGTTTTAGATCAGATATCAGTATATATCTACGAGTCAATTAATTAAAACGACTCAAGTTACACTCAAAACCATTTACGCTTTCTAATTCCGTAAGACAGTATTGAGTAAAAGCTCTGCCTTTTAGCCAGCTCAGCTTACGGCTAAGAACTCTCAACTCAGCTTGCCGTGTATTTATTAGCAACTCAGCCTTGGCATTGACAAAAAAAACCACTAGCCGGCAACTGTAGCCAGAGAGCAGAAGCTAGCAGCATCTTTGCCCAGCTTATCATGCATTGCCCGTAAAAGTCTTAAGCTCGTTGTTGAGCTTCTCTGTCGACTGGTTGTGTATGCAGTTGCAACAACAGGCCCAAATCAGTTGTTTACCGCATTGGTAAGAGCACGGTTGCGTTGACGGTTGTGCAAAAGGTGGCGAATAGTGTGTGAGAATGATCATGAAAATAGCGAAAATAAAATAAAAGGGTATAGAAATTGAAATTGTTTTTTCTCATTTAATATTGTCGGAAAGTGTGACAAACAAGTGCGTTTGTCGTTTGATTTGTTGATTAGAAAAGACACATTCTATTCGCGAGTAAAGCTGCAAACAAAAATTAAAAAAAAAAGATTTTTCAACTGACAACTTCACGTGATTTATAATCTCAGAGTTGTTAATTGTTCTCTGCCGCATTGTGTTCTATATATGTGTTTGCCGTTGTTCGCGCGTGCTTTTATACAGACCATCTCTTGCGGATGGTATATGCGACCACCTACGAACGTAGAAAGTGTGGCGCTTCTTTGTGAAGTAAACAGTTTGTGAAATCAGCAAAGATTTTTTTTCAATAAGCCATTGGTGAATTTTTCTTAACTTTCTATTGAAACGTAACAAAAATAAAAAATAATAAAAACTATTTTTTTTTTAAATTTGTGTACCTGCTGTAACTACGCAATCAAGCAACGAAGATGCGCTTTCGTTCCACTGTTGCATTATTCTTACCCAGCTGCTGCTGGTTGCCAAACAACAGCAACATAATCAAACGTGGTGGTCGCCGGCAAGTTGTAGCTGTTGCTGCACGTGGTTATAGTATTTTGTTTTCCACACTGTTGTTGCAGGTGCTCTTAAGTGCAGCACTAGGTGGTGCCGTCACGCCTGCCAGCAGTGGAACGAAAGGATTACCGCGCATGCGAGCAGCGCGGCTTCACACTCTGCAGGGAGTGCCCGAGAGCTTTGGTGGCATTAGCTTCAGTCCCGGAAATAGCAGCAAAATCAATAGCGCAGAAGTTGATTCAACGGTGAAGGAGAAAAAGGGCGCAAATATTGACGGCAATCATTTGACTGGGAAATACGGTGAGTTGTGCTGCTGAAAGCAGACTGTGGATGTTGGATGTGATTGATTGTAGGTAGTTCCTAGTACCATTTGATTGATTTGAGGCTCAGTGCACAGGAAATGATAGAAACATTTTTTTTTTACCGCTAGTCAGACGGAAGTATTATTTAATCCCGTAGTCGATATGCATGTATTTCAAACTATTGAATTATTTAGAGGGCTTATATTCAATATGACCTATCTGCAATTTATACGAACATTACTTTTTGATGTTAGAACAAAGAAAAAGCTATTCTGAAAGGACTGTTTGGAAAATCGAGTTAATTTAAAATTCCCGAAATATGTTCATCACATAAAAACGAAAAACTTAAGCTTACGCCTACACATGTTTTTAAATACAGGCTTTGTTTGCAGAAGTAATTGTAGCTATTTTAACCTCCGGACTAATAAGACCTGCAAGGTGGGATTACCGAAACCGTTTCAGTCCATATAATGAAAACGACTACCAACCCTGGAAACTACTTAGAAGCAATAGTCTATCGCCTTGAGAAAGCGGTATACTTTGGTATACCAATTTTGCCAGCTGACTCCAGATTAATTAGAAAGTTTTCACACAGGAGACTTATTCGCAATCTACTAAGGGCTGGACAGTGGAAGAGTGTATGTTCCATAATACCCTAATTTCTACCGCATATCTTGCAACTTTTGGCATTGACCTGTTAGTTCAACCGCCAACTTTGTAATCACGCAACTATCTTTACAGAATTTTTAATTTACATAGTGGTAACTTAACTAGATTTTTTTCGGGTAGAAATTCGGATAATTGAGCTTAGTCACCGAAGGAGATTAAAGCAGGATTGAGTCCTTCACTTTAAAGTAACTAAGGCGACGTATAATAGTTGTTAAAATAATCCTAAGTATATAATAATATGCTCAGGATTAATTTTGTATGCTTCATTAGGCTTAGAAAATCGTTAATATAGATTATTAATACGCTAACATAAATTTTGTCTCCGTTCGTTTGGCGATTCTACCGAACCGATTTTAAAACCAAGAACACCGTTGGAAAGGCATTTTATCCGTAGATGAGCAGAGTTTTTATGGTTTCACAATTGGTTGAAAAATACGGGCAAAACCGTCGTTTAAACATTTTCGAATTGTGTATAGATGTTGCTGCAACATGTTCAAGTTGACATGTTTCGCCTGTTGTTTCACTACACATTTGAAATTAAGCTTTGAAATAAAGATAAATATGAAGATGAAGAAATAAATGATAACGACGAAGTCAAAAAAAAGAAGGCAAAAGTGAAGATAAAAACGAAAATGGAGACAATGGCAGAATTAAGAATTAAGAACTGAAACTGAAAGGGTAAGAACATTTCTTGAATTTATGAAGTGAAACTTCTTTAGTGGCAGTTGGTTGGTTGGGAGTAAATTGTCAAATTCAAGGGGAATAATGCACATGGAAATGGTTTTCAGCGGTTTAGCGGTTTGAGAATAAAAACAAAAACAAAGATGCCTAGAGGTACATGGCAAAAACGAAGATCAAAGTAAATTTAAACACTTTAAGGTAAAGGTGAAGAGGAATATGCAAAAATAAAGATAAATATGAAGAAAAGGATGAGGATGAAGATCGATATTGTTATCGATATAAAACTCGATATTCTTATCGATATAATAATCGATATTGCTATCGATAAAATAATCGATATTGTTATCGATAATTAAATAATCGGTATAGTTATCGATAAAAAATGGATATTGTTATCGGTATAATAATCGATTAAATAATTGATTTTGTTATCGATTTAGTGATTTATATTGTTAACGATATGTACATATTTATCGCTTAATTAATCGATTTTACAATCGTATGTGTATGGATATTGTTAGCGGTATTTTTATCAACACAGTTATCAACAGAGTTATCGATACACTAATCGGAACATGGAATGTGATCACATTACATGACATCACATCACATTTTATAACATGATATGAAGAGACATCACATGATATTGCATCACATCACACGATATCACGTGACATTACATTATATGATATGACATCACATTATATGGCATGACATCACATGATATGACATCGTATGATATGACATGGCATTAAATGACGTGGCATCACATGATATGACATCATATGGTACGACATCATATGACATGACATCAGAGGATATGACAACACATGACATGACATCCTATCACATCACATAAAATCACGTCACACCTTATCACGTCATCGCACCTCATCTCATCTACGTGAATAGAAAAAAAGAAGGATATAAGCAAAGATGTGAAAGATAAAAACAAAGATGAAGACCAAGGTAAAGTTACCGATTTCAAAACCAGAAACACCGTTGGAAAGTAATTTTCTGTAGATGAGGAGAGTTTTTGTAGTTTCGAAATTGGTTGAAAATCGTCGTTTAAAACTTTCCATATTTGTTAATGGTTGTTTTTGCAACATTCAAGCGTTTCTCATTTTGTTTTACTTCGTATTTGAAATTAAACTTTGAAATAAAGATAAATATGAAGATGAAGAAACAAGTGATAACGATGAAGACAAAAAAAAGGCAAAAGTGAAGACAAAGGCGAAAATGGAGACAATGAGAAATACATAAGAATTAGGTTAACAGAGCTGAAATTTTCCGATAAGAATCGAAATAAAATCAGCCATAAAAGTTACTGAAATTTATCGAATCATCGAAGTTTATAATTATCGAAATTTATCCATGGTTATTAAGTTATCGCAACGTATCGAATTATTCAAACTGATCAATGTTTACTGAGTTGTCGAAATTTATAGACACAGAAACTTAGTTGTCCAAATTTACGGATAGTTATCGAGCTATAAAAACGTGTGGGATTAACGAAATTTGTCAAGTTAAAGAAATGTATCAAGTTATCGATATTTATTAAATTATCATTATTTATAGACTTAAAAAAATATATCGAGGTGTCGTAATGCTTGGAGTTCTTTCAACTTACAGAGTTATCGGTAATTATTGATCTACTGAAATTGGTTGGTTCAACGAAGCGAAGTTTATGGAATTTTCAAAATATATCGATTTATCGAAATTTCAAAGTTATATAAGCTTATCGATTTATCACTGCTTATCGCATTTAATCGTCTTAACAGAGTGTAACGAGTTATCAAAATGTTTAGATAGTGGAGATGTCAAAAGTAAAAATTTATAAAGGTATCCAAAGTTTTTACATTTTGGATTTCACAGTTATCGAAATTGGTCGAGTTAACAAATTTTGTTGAGTTATCGAATTTTAGTGTTCTTGAAATTCATCGAACTATCGATATGTATCAAATCATTGAAATTTATCGATAAACTTGAATGTATTAGGTCAATTACAAGTCCTGCCGAAGTCCTCCAAAGACCTTCTCAGATAAAAAAAAAAAAATTAGTTACGTTTTAGCAGAAGATTTTCCGGTTGGTTAATTTGTACCGTATAAGTTTTGCTGCGTGTTAAGTTAGAAATCCTCTCCAAGGCTTCTAAAACTAGAAAAACTGTCGAATTTCGACAGTAACTGGCACTCTAATGTACTTTAAACAACGACAACGTACATTCGCTTGCAATTTTCTGGAATTTTAATTTATTCGTGGAAATTCATGACTACGCACGAATTGTTCACACTAATTCACTCACATAGCAAGCATTCTTCACTAGAGCTGTCAAACTATCGACGATACTATCGATAGTCTGATCACTTGAAATAACTATCGATAGTTTTAATACTATCGCCACTATCGTTTCATTGATAGCGTATTCTCTTTCCTGGCTCAAAAAGAACAAAAATTGGCAGCATTATTTCATGAACGAACGAATAAAGATCACCCAGGACGGTGTGCGAGAAAAAAAATATTTTTTTTTGCAGTGCGTCATTTTTTCGCCGCCATGTGAATGAAACGGAATGAAACAATGTGTGTGAATGAAACAACCTATTAAAAAATGACGTTACCAACAATTATTTTTTTTTCTCAAATGCAATTACAAATACGTGGTTGCCGTGCTGGGTGATCTGTTTAGTGGTTCATGGCATTATTTCTAAAAGCGTTATTTTTTATTTTAAGCGTGGAAATAGCAGAGGTTACATTGCCGTCTTAGACCGAGCAATGCAGTATATTTCAAAAGACTGTCATATTGAGAAATTGCAGAAAGTAGTTGCATGAGCAGTGGCACCTTGCATGTAAAGTGTCTTTCGCAAGAATTTTTTTTCCCCGAAAGGCGAATGCAGGGAAAAGTTCTGAAATCGCTTTTTGACTGTTTACACGAATGAATATTTCTCGATATTTAAATGCAACCGTGAACCGCTAAAATAAAGAAACTTATAAAAGCAAGATAACGAAAAATAAATGGATTTAGAAAAACATTTGAAATGGGTCGATACTATCGATAGTCACCCTTAAGACTATCGTAAAACATCGATGGACTTAACTATCGATAGTTTGACAGCTCTATTCTTCACGAATGCATACAACCGATTTCTACTGGGATTGTTCGCACGCACACAGTGACATCAATTTCTCGCACACTACAAAAATTCTCTGTCGAAGTTGCCCGCCTCTGTTGTAAAGGGTAATTTATCGTCTCGTATGTATGTATGTATTTATAGCGAGTCTACCATTCACCCAGCAAACACAGTCTCAAAGGTTTGAGAAAAATGTATTTCTCAATTTGATATCAAATGTTTTTCTCAAATGATTCTCAAATTGAAAACGAGGTTTAAATTTTACATTTGAAATTAATTTGAGGTTGATTTGAAGAAAGATGTCAAATATCAAACGATATGAAAATGCGCATTTAAATCAAAAATTGTAAGAATAAAATTAAGATCAATTGAAAAAAGCAACAAATAAAAAAAAACTGTCAAAGAGGAATCCCACAAAAAATGATTTGATGTTTGCGCGGTTTGAAGAAGCTGCAGCCCTTCAAAACGAATTTATTATAAATTAAGTACTTTAGCTTAATTGTTTCTTTTGTTATGTACACACATAAATACATCGTGAAGAAAAAATAAATATGAAATATACATTTCTTATAATAAATTTTATTTCCACATTTGAAGTACAATTGATAAATAACCTTTTAAATTGATTTGAGAGTTAATCATATTCTCAAATGGAGATCAAATTCCCCTTTTTATTGAGAAAGCTGTAGTTTTCAAATCAATATTAAATCATTTTCAAACGTTTGATATTTGAGAAAGGCTTTGATTTGAAATCCTTCTCAAATGTACATCAAACCTAATTGTTTGCTGGGCAATTGCTTTACTCTCTGTTGGCAGGCTAGTTGTGAGTAGGGTTGCCAGTTTTTTTACGTGCGAAATCAGTACGTTATACTTTTTCATGCAAAAAAATCAGTACTTTTCAGCACACTTTTATTCAAAGCAAAATTATGAATGTGAGTAACAGATAATACTTTAAACCGCCAGAGTACTTGTTTTTAACATTATTTTGGTATATAAATAAAATATAGTTCATAAAAAATAAATGTGTTATTCATTTTGACATGACATTTCTGAATAGCAATAATGAGATCATTTCCATCTTCAGGGTTTAAATAGTCAAAGAATTCTATACATTTCATTTTAAAATTACTTCTAATATGAAGTTCACTTTAAAAAATTTGAATTAGAAGCCGGTTTCTCTCTTTGCGCCAGGAAGCAAACTTTATACTTAAGATCCTCTCAGTTGCTTCGTTTGAACAAAATTACATATTTTTTCAAATTTGGAAAAGTACCACTATTTAAGGACTTCAGATATAATTCCTCATAGCTTAAATTATTTTTTTCAACTACGCAAAAACTTTGAAAGACTAAGAATTCGCTAAAAAGAGTATCTAACTCTATGCCTCGTGTGCAAAACTCTTTTACAATGTCAGTAAATCGTGAAAAAAGAATTGTACGTTATAGGCAAAAGCAATTCGAATATTAAAATTTTTTGTTATTAAACTAAAAGTTATTTTCGAGATAACTAACAACACTCGACAAAAAATCGTCAGCTTTCTTTTTGAATAATTTAAGCTCCATCATATTATCGTAACTGGCACGTAAATGACCCGGCGATATGCCATAAAACGATTGATCTTTTTGTTGTATTAATTTCTTTGGCACATCAAACATTATCTGAAGCATGTCAACTATAATTAAATTATTTTCTTCTCACTTTTTACAGTACAGTTTAAGAAAGTCCAACGTTATGTAAAAACCGTAAGAAAATCCTAAAGTATTTTGTTTGAATTGAAAATTCAGTACAAATCAGTACAAATTTTGAAAAATCAGGACATTAGCGTACTGATTGAAGAAATGAATAAAATCAGTACAAGAGTTGAAAAATCAGTACTGTACTGATAAAATCAGTACGTCTGGCAACCGTAGTTGTGAGGAATGTGCATACGTACGTATGTATGTATGTATGTACCAGGGTTGTTGCGAATATTCGCATTCGCATTCGAAACTGCGGAACTTCCGCATTAAAATTAACATTCGCATTCGCTTTCGCATTCGCAATAATCAATGCGGAGCTTTTGCGAATGCGAATGTTGTTCAAGTGCACCGATAAAACGTATATATGGCAAACAAAATGACAAATTATAGCCAATATTTTTGCCTGTGGTCGTGGGAGTATTGGTGTAACAAAACTGGTCAAATGTCATATATATCAACTTTGACAAAAATGTCGCTAAACATATTATTTCTTAAGCTAAGTATATAACCGTGTTAGTCTTTTTAACAATTTTTTTTCTGTACCTGCATTGGTTTCTTTTTATACCCGAGCGCACTTGTGCACAAGGGTATATTAATTTTGTTCACATAACGGTTGTTTGTAACAGCCAAAACGAATCGAGATAGATATAGACAAATGTATACATAAATGATCAGGATGAAAAAAGAAATCGATTAAGCCATGTCTGTCTGTCCGTCCGTCTGTCCGTCTGTCCGTCTGTCCGTCTGTCCGTGTACACGATAACTCGAGCAAAAATTGAGATATCTCAACGAAATTTGGTACGTAGGTTTCCCTTAATCCAAGGTAGGTTGGTATTGAAAATGGGCGAAATCGGACTTTAACCACGCCCACTTCCCATATAACGGTAATTTCCAGAAATACGAAAACTGCGATATTTTAGTAACTACTGAAGATAATTCACTCAAAATTGATATTTACAATAATTTTTAGACGAAAAATAAGAATATTATAAATTTTTGGAAAATGGGCGTAGCCACGCCCACTTATGGTTACATGTGTATATCTTGGTAACCGCTGCACCAATTTCTTCCAAACTTGGCACAGTTGTTGGCCTTCGCATAACATACCAAATGGCCGAAAATTTTTAAAATCGCTCAATAACCACGCCTACTTCCCATATAACGGTAATTTTCAGAAATACGAAAACTGCGATATTTTAGTAACTACTGGAGATTATTCACTCAAAATTGATATTTATAATAAGTTTTAGACGAAAAATAAGAATATTATAAATTTTTGGAAAATGGGCGTAGCCACGCCCACTTATGGTTACATGTGTATATCTTGGTAACCGCTGCACCAATTTCTTCCAAACTTGGCACAGTTGTTGGCCTTGATACATCATACTAAACGGCCGAAAATTTAAAAAATCGGACAATAACCACGCCCACATCCCATATAACGGTAATTTAGAGAAATACAAAATCTTCTATAAATCATTAAATATTGAAGCTAATTTATTCAAAATTGATGCTTGCAACAATTCTTTACCAAGAAATACGTTTATGGTAAAATTTTGGAAAATGGGCGTGGCACCGCCCACTTATGATCACATATAAGTATATCGGTAACCGTTCTACCAATTTGTACCAAACTCGGTATGGTTATTGTACTTGCCACGTGTAAGCAAAACGTTGAAAATTATTGAAATCGGACTAAAATAACGGCCGATTCTCATATAACGGTAAATTTAAGAAATGCTTGAAACTCCAATATTTCGAAATTGAAGGACGCTAATTTGCTCAAAATTGATACACCTCGGCTTACCATCTAGCGGAAGGTTTCGGAAGGGTGAAAAAACATATATTTAATACTTGCGCCGGGTATTTAATGTTCGGCTCCGCCCGAACTTAGACTTTCTTACTTGTTTTATTATGATTTTTTTGGACCAATCTTAAAAAACTACTAGACACAAAAGAAGAAAGTGTGCTCTGTTCATAGGGATATACATTGAATCTCTAGCTAAAAACTCCTGTGGTAAAACTGTCCCTTCTTTGCTATTTAAAGGCAAAGAGTAAGCTCCTTCAATAGGGATTTCCAGCAGAAATGATTAACGTCTGGCTATTAAGAGAATCGACCCAATAAACACAAAAATAATATTTCTCCAACCCTGGAGAAATTCATAGTTCTCAAGTTGATATCCAACATAATTCTCCAACTCGTCTCTAACCGACGCGCAGATACGTAAAAAGTGATAAAGAAACGAATTTTTAATTATCAAGTGAAAAACGAAAGCTAAATAAAGAGGAAAATTACCAACAAAAAGTAAATAAGCTTAATAAAATAAGTTATTTTACTATTTCAATTTCAGTATTTCAATGATATTTTTGAGGCCAATTGGAGAATTACATTGGAGTTCAAGTTGAGAACTAGCATTTTCTCAACTTGAGAAACAGTACTTTTTTCATACAAAGAAAAATGCCCTTTTTGTTGAGAAAGCTATGATCCACCACTTGATGTACTGTTAAGAAACAACGTTGGAGATTTGAGAAATACCTTAGTTCTCAACTCAACCTCAAGTTGAGCTCAAACCTAAATGTTTGTTGGGAATGCTCAAATAATTAAAAAACTATAGGTCTGACCTTTAATAAGATAAGAATTACGTAACTATCTGAGATTCGAATGCTTATAAAAAACAGGGTGCTTTTTAAAAAAATAACAATATTCTGATCCGATTCGGCTGGCAGCCACGACTTTAAAAACAGAATTTTGTTAAAAATTTCCATTCCTGGAAAATAATAATTTATTTTCCATATCCACCTATTTAGCTCGCCATAAGCACAAATTTTTCAAACCAGTCGCAGCAGAAAGTATTAAAAATGAATTACAAGAACTAAAATCGAAAAACGCTGATGAAGTTACAGATTCCCCAAATTCTGAAACAGCCAATGAGAATGAAGAATTATTTTTAAAAAGCTTTAGAACAACCTGATATATGTATCTGGTTTGGCTTGTAAGCGCTGTTTAAACAACGATCTCGCCATTATGCTAGATTCTAATTGTTTCTTAAAAATTCTTGACATCCGCATTCGCATCCGCATCCGCGTCCGCGGATGTTAGCTGTTAGATATTCGCATCCGCATTCGCATCCGCGGATGTCTAAAATTCCACATTCGCAACATCCCTAGTATGTACATATCAATGCTTCATTTCAAACAAGCAAATGTCGTTGAATGTTTTTTAAATACAGTATCATGACTTCGGCAACCCATCAAACATGCCTTCAGCAACAAATGAAATGGCTTTCAGCAACAAGTCAAACGACTTCTGCAACAGACGAACTGCGGCGTCTTGCCTTCGCCAACCGTCCCAATCAGTGCACGGACTTCGAAAAAATTAATATTGGTAGATTTCACATACAAAAATTATAGAAGTTGGTAGATTTTGTTAAAAGAAAAAATAGGGCTGTTCAGAATCTTGTGCATATACTCTTGCATTTGCATATTCGTTGCATTTGTAAATTCACAACAATAAAATGAACACGGTTGCCAAGGCAGGAAACAAAAACTTTTCAATTGCAATTCCAACTGCAAATTCAATACCATTTCTACAACATCCTGAACAGCCCTGATATTTTATAGTTTACACTCACATATATAGGATAAAGCTAGGCGAATTCACTTAAGGTGGTGTTACTTGAGCAGCTGGATTTCCGCCGGGTCGGTTCTTAATGTCAAAATTATATATGTATTTGGTATAACTCTTACTGTCATCATGTGTGAAATTTGTTCGTGTAATTGTATACGAATTCGCCTTGATTTATGTGTATAAATTACATATCTAATATTGTTTCTTAAAAAAAAAAATAAAAATCTACCAACTCTATGTAAATTTTATTTTTTTTATAAAACCACAAAAAATATATTTCGCGCCAATAAAACATTAAACAACAAACATATACATAAAACTCGGACGAATCACGCCATCTGTGGTCGAATGAAACCCGACTTGAAACGAATGAAATAAAATTACAGTTCCTTTCTCTCAAATACTTTTTAAATTGAAAAGGCGAACTCGCTACCAAATGGCGTACTTAGGCTATCTGCACACTTGTCGTCCAATCATAGTTGCGTTATCGTCTCGCCCTGAAATTTTGAGCCGAGCACATGCATTTCAGAGGAGATCTGCACACTTGTCGTTATCGGCTAGTTATCGGCAAATCGTAGAACATGCAGAAACGGATAAGTACGGCACTGTCGTTTGCTAATCGTTGTGCACGCATTGTTTGTTTACATTTTATGGGGAAAAATTAGTGAAAAAGTTAATATTTGCATAAAAATTAGTATTTTTTGCATAAAATCTGTGGAAATTATTAAAAAGTGGATAATTGCATTAAGATTCAATAAATGTGAGCGCTTTAACTATAAAATATGACGAAATTGTTAAAAGTCTCTGTGTGCATGCACAAAGCACACTTCAGGAAAAGAAAAGGAGATATTACTGAAAAATGATGTCTAGAATTGTTGCAGCACAGTCTATATTTTAAAAATTGCAGGTTTTTGTAAATATTTCGCGAAAATATCAACTAGAAAAACAGGAAATACCTGCTCCAAGTGAATTTTTAACCGCCAAATGAATTGCAATATCACGACCGAGTGTGCGAAAGTGTAGTCGTCATGTAATCGTTGCATCATGATTGTGACGATGAAGCAACTATGATTAGACGACCAATGTGCAGAAAGCCTTAATCTCAAAAGGATTTTCGATTAGAATTCGATTCCATCACAGATGCCATGATTCGGATCCTGTAATATTTTAAAAAGGAGCTCAAACAATTACTCACCACTTCAAAATTGTTTGATAAAAATTAGATTAAAAATCCTTGAAATTTGAAGACCATTAACTTGGCAGTCCCACAAAAAATGTATAGCAAACAAAAATATTTACACAAACAGCTGATAAAAGATGGAGTTTCACTTTTATATTGATTATGTTCAGAGTTCACTCTTCATTTGTTTCAGGTGTGTTCGATGACAAAATATGTATACACTGCGTTTATTTAAATCTCTTTGTTTTCTTTCTGAAAAATATTGGTAGATTTTTAGCCTTTGTTGGTAAAAATGGTAGAAAATAAAGTACAGCTAAAAAGAAGTAGATCTACTACTAAAGTGGTAAAGTCCGTGCACTGGTCCTAATGAGCTCTCATGCTTTCGGCAACCGTCCTAGTAGTATCGTGCTCAGTGTTGCCAAACATGGGCTTTTCCTACCAAAACTGGTAGGTTTTTTCCCATTTGGTAGGTTGGTAGGCTTGATTGGATTGTGGTAGGTTTCGGGACAATGAGTAATTGTTATTTGCTCAAAATAGAAAATATGTATCTCCAAATATTTGAGCAACCTTTTTTACACGAATATTTCACTGGTGAGTTCGTATAACGGCGGTCGCAAACATGTAAATATACCTGATTCCTAAGTACAAACGTAAACCCTTATTATTTCCAATATGCAATACGAACATCCTATCGTCACCTAAAGGTGAAAAGGTGCCAAGTCCATTTTTTGAAATTATTCAGGAGAGGCGAAAAATCGATGTAGTTTCGTATTACCTGTCATTCTGCATCAAAAACTAAGCTGTGAAAAAAATTGACTAGGCACCTTTACACCTTTAGGTAGCGATATAATTTATGGCGTACTTGGACCAAGATTCCAGAAAAGTCTGCCAATGGGCTCGTACCCAACCATATTCCAGGCGGAGGTTTTCAAATTGCTGCTCACTGGCGAAAGTTAAAGAGAATAAGACAATCAAAGAGATTCCTAACTCTTTCCAGGAGGAACTCCGAAAGACACCTTGAACTTAGAACTCTTACTGGCAACCTGACAGCACACTGCAAGTTAACGTGCCGTTTGAATTAAATGGGTCTTTCTGTAGAGACGGACTGTAGATTTTGTGGGCTGGTGAAGGAAACCCCAGGGTATATTCTATGTGCCTGTCCACGAAGCATGAATCGTAGATTGATACACCTTGGAGAAAGATTTTCTTCTCCATCTAAAATTTGGAACATGGCATCATTCAAAGTGCTGAGCACTAGACACGAATTAAGACGCTTGGGTGTTTTGACGACGAAAAAGGACGGGTGAAACAATTTGCGAAAAAAGGCGCGTAAACATGGATTTAACATCATTCTGGAAAAACTCTTTGGGGAATTCGTATACTGTTACACTCGCAAATATAGTTGACCACGAACATAAGTTTATGCGTCTTTCTTCGCCTTCAAAGAGGTTAACGCGGCTTTCTTGCCATCACCTATGTTAAGAGTCTTTCTACGGCGAAATTTTTTTTACGCGTCTTTTTTCGCTGTCATCTTTTGAGCTCGCGTCTTTATTCGTATCTAGTGACGATAAGTCTGTTCAGTAAAATGAATCGTTACACGCAGTTAATTTGTTTTTATTTTACTAGTCGTGTTTTATTTTTACTAAATGTTATGTTAGCTATGTTTTTAATAAATTTGACAATGAAAGAAAATACTAAAACTCAAAAAAATTTTTGGTAGGTTTTGGTTGGTTATGGTAGGAAATTTTTGTAGGAAAAAAAATTGTCTGTGGCAACGCTGATCGTGCTTTCGGTAGTCGATCAAATACGGCGGTTTCGTGCACGTTCACTTGGAATACTGTTTTTCCGCAGTTAATATCAGTATGAGCTGTTATAAGTATCGTTCACTTGTGGTGGCTGTAATTGCAAGCACTGTACGCTATGCGCTGCTGTTCGTTCATCCCCCGTTTTTAATGTGAGCAGGCTTATAGTCACAAAATCAGCTTCGTTTGCTAGTCTCTGGTCCATACCTTTGTGACCCATTTCATTGTGGTACTTATATAGGACGTGATCCTCCATGTCCTCTGGGACGCAGAACAGTATAGTATTATCAGCTTTTTTACGATATATAACGCCGTTGCGCACTTCATAGAATTTATGCTCGGCGTTTTTAGGCGTGTCTCTTAAAGCTTTAAGTTTTTTGTCTTTGCCCTGAGAGAAAAGTAAGTTTTCTTCGAAAGTGTTTGTGTCGATCGTGAGAACATTAGTGCATCTGCTGAGAGCGTCTATCGTCTGGGAGCGTAATCGTAGTTCTGAAGCTCGAGAGCCCATCTGGCTATTCTTAGGTTGAGTTCTTTTCTATTCAGGGTAAGTGTCAGAGCGTTGCAGTCTGTAACAATTTTAAATCTAATACCGTGGAGGTACACGCGAAACCGCTCCGAGGCAGAGACTATCGCTAGAGTCTCGAGCTATGATACTTAGATTCTGTTTCGATCGTCCTTTTTGAATAATAGAATACTGGATGCCACTTCTCGTCGCGTTTCTTTTGCGTTAGTATCGCGCCGTAACCTAGAGAACTAGCATCGCAGTGCAACTCAGTAGGATCATTTGGACTGTATTATGCCAATAGTGGTGATTCTATCAGTTTTTGCTTTAGAGTATCAAAAAATTTCAGCTCCGTTTCGCCAAAATGAAATTTTTGATATTTTCTGGTTAAGTCGTGCAGAGGTTTTGCGATAGTCGAAAAGTCCCTTATAAATCTTCTAAACTACGAGCATAAACCTAAAAATTATTGTACCGCATGAACTTTATCTGGCACGGGGAAATTTTTAATGGCCGCAATACCTTTTTCGTCTGCTTTTATTCCCGAGCCTGTTATCGTATAACCTAAATACTTCACACTCGACTGGAAAAATTCGCACTTGTCCAACCTTAGTTCCAACTTATTTGCTACTTGTCTGTTAAAAACCTCTTCTAAATTTCGAAATGTTCGTGTATCTCACTACTGGCTATCATAACGTCGTCCAAGTAAACGATCACTTTGTTGTTCCTAACCATATCGGCAAAAATTTAATTTACAAATCTTTGGAAAACTGAAGGGGCGTTTTTTAACCTAAAGGGCATTCGCAGAAACTCATACTGTCCTAGAGGCGTAACGAAAGATGAATATTTGACAGAATTATCGTTTACAAACACATGGAAAAAGCCGTTTTTTAGATCCAGTTTCGTAAAAATGCATTTTTCCCCTAACTTATCTAGGAGATCATTGATGAGTGGAATCGGGTAGTTATCTTTCGACGTGCTTTTGTTTAGTATTCTATAATCTACGCACATTCTCAATTCTCCTGTCTTTTTCTTAACCAGTACTATTGGCGAAACAAATTCTGATTCACTGGGCCTTATAAAACCTTTAGCTAGGTAATAATCTATTATTTTCTGAAGTTCGTTCTTTTCTGTGTAAGATAGGCGTCTTGGAGGACAGTGGAAAGGTTTCGGACAATCCAGTGTGAGTTTTATTTCGCTTTTTGTTTGTGGTTATTTTGGGCGTTATCGACTGACATAACATTTTTCAAAAAATCATATAATCTTTTTGTATATTCTGAGCTTAAATTTTCAAAGCAGTCAACTGTAAATATATTAGCTTCTACCTCAACAAAATGACTATTGACATTTTCTCTACTAAAAATAGATTTCCTTTGATCAACTTCTTCACATATAATTTTCATGTTGCACAAATTCATAAAGTCTCTTCAGAGCACCGCGTCCTAGCTCATTGACTTGTCTGCCTCCCCCAATAAATCGATATACACTTTTTTGTTTTTAATGATAATGAAACAATTTATTTTTCCACAAATTCGCATTTCACTTTTGTTTAAACCAAAATAGTACATAGATTCATTATGTTGAAAATTTAATCCATCCGGAATGTACGGAACTTTGACAAAGCTGATGGGGCTTCCCGAGTCTATGAGGCACGCTACGGACAATTTCAAGTTAGGGTTACCACTTACATATATATTCATAAAACTTACATATTCGTTAAAACTAAGTTTTTTTGGCGGCCTTTTTGTATATTCTGAGCTTAAATTTTCATTAATTTTAAAACTCATTTCTTTAGGCTTTGATTCAAAGCAGTCAACTGTAAATATATTAGTTTCTAGCTCAACACAATGGCTATTGACATTTCCTCTACTAAAAATAGATTTCCTTTGATCAACTTCTTCACAGATAATTTTCATGTTGCACAAATTCATAAAGTCTCTTCCGAGCACCGCGTCATAGCTCATTGACTCGTCTGCCTCCACCAATAAATCGATATACACTTTTTTGTTTTTAATGATAATGAAACAATTTATTTTTCCAAAAATTTGCATTTCACTTTGTTTAAACCAAAACAGTACATAGATTCATTATGTTGAAAATTGAATCCATCCGGAACGTAGGGAACTTTGACAAAGCTGATGGGGCTTCCCGAGTCTATGAGGCACGC
>NW_023458560.1:15924925-15960082 GCF_013731165.1 Rhagoletis pomonella
TTCCCGAGTCTATGAGGCACGCTACGGACAATTTCAAGTTAGGGTTATCACTTACATATATATTCATAAAACTTACATATTCGTTAAAACTAAGTTTTTTTGGCGGTCCCTTCCTCTCCGGGCACGTGGCGATCATGTGCTCGAGGCTTCCACAGCCGAAGCATGCTCCACTGTCCCTCTTTGACTTCCGGAATTCCGCTGACACATGTCCTCGAGAGCTGCATCGCACAGTGTTGCCTTCGGGTTTTGGAGTGGTTTTCACGTTTCTTGGCTTTAGCTCAATTTTGAAGAATGCGCGCGCCAGCTGGTCTGTCGATGTGTAGCACTGGATGTATGCCTGTGTGCGAAGTTGCTCGTCGGGTATTCCGGCGATCATTCGATCCAACAATTCGTCGGCATCTATTTATATGTTGGCGGCTTGTGCTTTTTTTTTATCGCTGAAGTACATCTTGAAGCTTTCTGCCACATTCATTTTTCGAAATTACTCCGAAGCACCATTTTGTTTTCGTGTGCGTAGAAAGCGTCGCTTAGCTAATGAAACGTTTTATCTGGAGTTCCCGTGAGGAAATCGCTGTGAGAGCACAGCCAGGCCTGTGCCTTTCCTCTGAGTTTGGTGGCTAACAAGGCGCGAAGTGTGTTATCGTCGACTTGGTATGCCTTTGCGGTATTCTTAAATAGCGTGATCCAAGTGCTTATTGAGCCTTGGCTATTGTAGTCTGGCAGCATATATTTTAGTACGCTCAATGGTAGATTCGCTTCAACGCGCGATACACTGTTATTGATTGGGCTTTTTACTTTTGCAATTGGTTCATTGCATTGGCGTTCATTTTCTTCACGAAGAAGTTGTAATTGTATTCGCATCAATTCAAATTCACGTTTCTGCTCGTTGGCGCTCATATAAGTAGCGCCACCTTCGCTAACGGACGCCACCATATCGTCTAGTGACTCGTTACTTTTTAGCAAAACTTTTACTGTACTTTTTCCGCTGCTTTGCCGTTTTGCTTGTCGTGTATCACGCCACATTTTACCGCATCGTTGTTGCTGTCCATAGCACCATTTGCCGCTATACCACAATTTGCCAATATGCTGCCTTTGTTGTTGTAACCCGCACAGTTTTCCGTTGTACCACCGTTGTTGTTGTGTACCGCGCCGTTTTTCTTTGATCCACCGTTGTCCGCACCTTTGAAATTTTCCCCCATATTTTAATCTCGTTGCCACTTGCCTCGTCGATGTAGCACCTCATAGCGCTGGCGATCTTCTGCGCTAACCTCCTCGTCTTCGACGTCTGTGAGTGGGCATACGCCCCGTGACTCAGCCGGCACTTCGTTGAGTCGTGCCGCCAGATTTGATTTGGATCCATGCGTTGGTAGCTCTGACGTTTTTAGCCGATTTCTTAGCTGGGCTGGGCATCGTAGTGGCCGTAAGAAAGAAACAAAATGTTTAATATTGAGTGGGCTTCACTCCACTTCTGACCTGAAAACGCCAAAACTTTTAGTAAAATTTAAGAACGCGGCTGGTCGCTTACACGGTCGGTTTTATTCTGACGTTTCGTTTTACATCTTTGTAGTTTGCAGCTAAGGCATATTGTACATTTTTAAATACTATGGTTTACTATAAGTTAGAGTGGGCACATTACATGTTTTTACTAATAATAATGGAATACAATATATAAACGACAATTCTTTAAAACTAGATCTTATGGTTTACCATAAGTTAGAGCGAGAGCGATATACAATGCGTTTTGTTCATGATGGCCATACTTGAATACATACATACATTCGTTTCAGAGATGTGTTCGCTAACTTACATCACTTACACTAGGTTTACACACGATAACTTACGTACTACTACAGCATCTATGTACAGTTCTGCGCATAAAATAAGTTTGGTGATTTTTTGTTGAATTTGGTATTTTTTTCTGGTAGTTTTTGGTAAAAAATAAAAAAATGTTGTGACAACACTGGGCGTGACGCTTTTGATTCGATTAAATTTCAACTTACCAATGCCATCAGCTGGACTTGCTGGACTGCACGAAAAATCGTAGGGCTTCTCTTCCTGTGAGCTGGATCTGTACCATTTGCCATAGGTTGATCGAAAATAGTCCAGGTTTGCGTGCACATATGTATGTACACATGTAGAAGAAAAGAAAAAGAGTAAATAGAGAAAAGTGATTTGAGATTTGTGATGAAGTTGGAAACATATTCAACAGTGAAATTGGATTACTTTTTTATATCAATTAATTGCAAAAAGGGTCGGATTAATCAGAAGCGCGTAAATGAGTTTCAATCGATCATCTAAGAGCCCTGTTACACAATATGTATTTGCATATGTAAATGCTACGTTTCTGATACGTTCCAAGGACAGTGTGGGGCGGACAAACTTACCACCTTGGTAAAGCCGAAACCTACCTAAAATCTCTGCCGTTCTTTGGGTCCCGGCACCCGGTTGAAATGCAACTCCACATTGAACCCTTACGAGTTCTACCCGCATTTAGGTATTAAGCCACAGCCCCCGCGATACCCCCCGAAGGTGCCGTACCTCACTGAACAGACTGGAGTAGTGCTCGCCAGCCAGACTTGCTCGACCAGCTCGACTCACGCGATCTACTAAACCTATCAGGATACACATGCTTAACTCCACAACTAGTCAGATTTGCTTTTCCGCCATCTTCAACCTCCAACACTGTCTCCCTAACCGGAGAACAGCTTCACCATGCTGCCACCATTAACCTACATTCATTCTGCTCCAAGATCTATACATAGAAGGTAGCGCAATGCGCGAAATAAAAATTGCCTCTCTCTGCTTTTTCACAGCGGCCACTTTTTGCGAAATTTTCAAATAAACTCGCTATATCTTAGACGTTTATGTATCGATTTATTTGAAATTTGTACACAATAGACTAGATACTATTCTAAAGAAGATGAGTCTAACTACACTTCTTAATACTTATTAAAAACAAAATGATATTTTAACTTTTCATAAAAAATAAGGAGGTGGTTTTTACAAATGATAAAGTTGTGTTATGAAGTTTAAAATTTTTGTTTTATTTTAATGCAGCATTATATACAAATATATACGGAAATTTTTGGGAAAGTTTCATGTTTAGAGAACAAGTAGTTCTAAAGTCATTATAATATTATGGTGACACCCACGAGCGGGTGGTCGTGTCTAGATGACAAATATTTTTACATAGCACTTGTACAAGTAATTTTGGAAGTAATATTAAGTGAAATGTTGAAATTCTGTCTAACCATGGTGCGGGCAATAACCGGCTTTTAGCTTCACCTAGAAATAATTTTAGATTCCTCCAGCGAAAGCAAAGGCTCGGATGTAAAATCTGGAGACATTAAAAAATGTGAAATAAAAGCTCAATTGAAGGCCTATCTTAAAGAAAAACGGGCTCATCTCGGTGAAAATCCTCTCGATTGGTGGAAAACTAAATAAAAATACGACAAATTGACACATCTGGGCCGAAAATATTTGAGCGCTCCACCCGCCGTTCCAAGTGAGCAATTTTTTAGTGCAACCGGCCTTATATACGAGCCTCTAAGAAATCGCCTCATGGGAGAAAAGGCAGCAAAATAACTTTTTTTTTAAATATAATATGCCCATTTTGAACTTTGACTACGAGATTAAAACACTGCATAGGTTAAGCACTCATTCAATGTTCTAATAATTTACAAAATTTTTAAGTTATAAAAACGATAACTCAAATATGGCATTCGAAACATCCCTAATACATACACAAAAACACAAACTGTCCCGCTTTGATTCCGGAATGCTTACACATTGGGAAGTAAGCTTACTGCCAATATAGAAGTATTACATATATGGGCTCCTGTAATAGACTTGAATTGATATGAAAAGTAATACATGTATGTACATACATATGTATGTGGGTATATGAATAACGATCGCTTAAAACCGATCTCAAATTTTGTACAACGCTTTTATCAACTTGCAATGTTGTGTGTCTAGACCAGTGACCGCCAAACACTTTCCTGGGAAACGAACTATATTCGGCCTTTCACATGTACACAATCGGCTTCTTACACGTACACAATCCGAACGTCAACAGAAAGAGTAGCAGAGCAACAAATTTTATTTAGTTGCATGCAAACAATAGGCGAAGCAGGTTGATGACGCATTTCCGTGCATTACCACCAACACATTCTCATTTTTTATTTCATAACTAATACATTCTCATTTTAAGACTTCTCTTTTTGGCGGACACTGGTCTAGACCGGTGGTGGGCACCGGCCTGTTCGTGGGCAAAACTCTTTCAAGCTTTGTATACATTTGCTATAGAAAGCTTGAAAGAGCTTTGCCCGCGGACAAGCTGATGTCCACTACCGGTCTAGACCACTGACCACGCGGGCAAATCTCTTGTAAGCTTCTTATACATTTTGTATAGGCGCGAGCAGAGTAAAAGCTCTCTCTGCCCAACGCTGGTCTAGACAGCTATAAGAGCTTTGCTTTGCAAAGTTCCTATTAAGTCTAGATAGCAACCTCGTTGGTTCGAGAGGTAGATGTCGCCTTATGCACTACGTAGGCTACAGTGGAAATGGACAACACCCTTTTTCATTAAATGAAATCAATTGCTGCTCGTATATAAGCCCGCGGGTACGGGCCGGAATATTTGCTGTCAGAACGAACTCATGCGTGCAGGGCGTTCAGTAAAGTTTTGTAAAAGTACGAATAAGCACGAAAAAGCCCATTGCTAATACTACAAATTTAGATAAGCTTTTGTTTTTAATAGACCATGTAATAGACCAGAATTGATATGAAGGGTAATATATGTATGTATTTGGATATATGAATAACGACCGCTTAAAATCGATCTCAAATTTGTACTTTCTCTGTAGAAATTTTAGGTCTATGTGATGTAGTTTGACTATTGTCAATTAAATCTAATGCTTTTATTGCATGCGCCCCACGCTTTTCATTTTCACTCTCATAAATTGTTTATAATGACTTTTGCTAAAATTTCAAAATCAAAAGTTATCAAAACAAATTCCATGGGACTGAGAATTATTATTTTCTACTTTTTAGTCCATTTATAAAAGCGTTGTATATTAAAAAGTTTTTTTATATTATTTATTTAAATAAATACTGGCTATGTAAGTAGAAAAATTTTTGCGCAAAATGGTCTTGCTAGGTGGCGCCAAGGTCGGGATATTTTGAAAACCCGTATTTATTGTCCGATTTGGTTCGAATTCGGCGTATGTAGTTGAAACATAATAAAGATTTCCAAAAAATTTATCCTGAATTTGTGCTGAAGTCAAATTACAAAGTATATTCGACATAAAATGCATGTTTCATTGGCGTTATAAATTCGTTCAAGAGCAATATTAACAAAAATATAACGGTGGAAATTTAAGTCACGTGACGGGACGCCACGTAACGTTTCACACTTGGGGCTTTAAAAGAAAATTGAAACAAGTTGCATTCATTCAAAAAACTCTAAAAACAGCTAGAACTATTCCAAATCACACTAAAACAAATTGCAGAGTTCTGCGATTTTATAAGAAAAGAAAAAATCAATTTCCATTTTTTTGTCACGTAACGACACTTTCTTTAATTGCTTATATTTAAGGACCATGCGGTTCGATTGTTTTAATTTTTCGGCTAAATATAGAACTAATTAAGGGTCTAGAAAAAGTAAAATAAAGTAAATGTTTTTCTTTGTTTGTATCTTATTGCAACGCATATGGGATTTGATGCCAAGTCAAACAAAAGATTTTTAATGAGGCTTTGTTTCGAAAATATTTTTAAAACGGTTGGCTACCTGTGTATAAGTGTGATTAAATCAGCAATTTACTTTAACTAAACATTTCAATATGGATGTCAAGGAAACAGGTTGCAAAAAGCTATATTTTGAAGAGAATTGCGTCCTGTTTAAACGTTAAATTCAACTTAATGAATCGTTCCAATATGATTTCAAAGGAAATATGTTAATGAAAACTTTAGTAAAAAAGGGTTTTGAAGAGAGTGTCACCTGTTTAATAAATTTAATTTAATTTTAATTAACATTTGCAACAATATGTGTATTTCGTCTCGCTACAAAGATTTTCCACCTTTCCCAGATTTATATATACATACATACTTATTCTGCTTAAGCTAACAAAAAGTTTTACATTTTTTAAAAGAATTGCCAAAAAAAATTCAAAAAATATATATTTATAGTATAAAGGCTAGGTACGAAATAAAAGTAATTTTGTATACTGATAATGCCAATTTCGAGATATTTGCCAAGTTCTGAAACTGTACTCGAGACAATAAGCTATTTTTTTAATAAAAAGACGTGGATGCAAAATTTGGTTAGTATATTGAAATGTCTATCGATGCTTCGTTTGTGGTATATAACAACGACCCTAGGTCATAGTTCCGTGTGAATAACTCAATGAGAAAGATGTATGCATGTATAAAAAAATATATTTATTTGATCAAAAAGTAGTATGCAGGCACTGTGGCCAATGGCAACCATCTGCTATCATCTCTGCATAATTGTAAACTACGCAGAGTCCGCAAAAAACATTGTCCGGAGGATGCATCAGACTAGGCCGAGAAAACTTTGAATTGCCATCAAATTATAACTTAAGAATGTTTTATTATATGGCAATTGAGACGTGCATATGCACAAATTTTATGAAAAGCATAAAGGCGCTTGGTGTAAGTAGTCGCGCCTAAACACAGTGAATATCGGAGCCATGACAGAATCAGTGTTGCCGCGCCGTCCCAAGAAAATGTATCACCGGCCAAGCCAAAAATGTATCCAAATGTATCCAATTTTCTTTTTTTACGTATCCATCTCATAACTTGTAAGAAAACCAAACATTTTGAAGAAAAAGACATAATTTAACCCATCCTAAGGACTTGGACTACGTGTATATATATTTTTATATTTCATAAAATCAAACATTTGTAATTTCAATTTATAAATTACATCTTTTATACATAAGTATTTTGCAAAGTAAGTATAAAAAATAGTAATTAATATGTTACATTTGTACCTGTACACTATGAAAAGTGTGTGTAAAACTACTACTGAAAAATATCTATTTTTCAACAGGAATCTGTATAAATATACATACGTATAAGATGTTCAGGATTCGATTTTTAACTTGAGATCTTTAAAATATACACATAAATATACACATGAAATATTTAAAGTTGCAAAAATTTTGAAACTAAAAATACATTTCCTACAAACAATAAACATTAGGGGCTTACGTTTCCTCTATTTTAAATATTTTATGTGTTATTTTGCGCTCTGCGACAAATTTGATATGTTAAAGTAAACAGGCAGTGTTTAATTTTATTACACGGTGTGCAAATTTGCACACATTAAAAGAGGAAAATGGTTACCTTTCTCAATATGCCCAAATAAACAAAAAAAATTAGAGTGTATTTAAAGTCTTTTCAGTAAAATTCATAAAAATTAACTTAAATAAATCAAATTTAGTTTTTAAACTAAACTATTTTAAACTACATTCAGATCTTCTTTCTTTTTATATTAACAAACGAAGATATGTGATATGAAATAGATATATTTAATTTATATATATATTAAGATCTTGCTTAAAGCATTTTTTTAGCTAACTAAACAATTGCGCCTAAAAGCTTAAACAGACGGCAGCGTTGATCGAGATTATTTGGGACTTAATCCGGATCAACTGCAGTTGATTCCCGACTTGATCGGGATTAACTGGGACTTAATCCGGATTAACTGCAGTTAATTCCCGAGTTGATCCGGATCAACGCTGCCGTCTGTTAAAGCTCTTATTACACTGCTTTGGTGAGATCTCTTCATATGTTCATTGCTTCATTCACAAAAAATAAAATGCTCTAATTTCACGCTTAAGTAGCGATTTTTATAACATTTAGAAAACGTCATTAATGAAAATCTATTTTTGAACGAAAAAAACTTTATGGAAAATATAAAGTTTTGGCCTATTTAAAAAAGTATCCACATTTATACTGACAGGAAAAAATAAGTATCCCGCAAATATTCATCTAAAAATGTATCCAATTGGATCTATTTAGATCCAAACGGCATCCCTGGACAGAATGTCCACAGAGAGGTGTTCTTTTTTGTCTACTGAGGCCTCTCGACCTCCTAACCAAACTACAGAAAGGTGGTTACGATGCTGTTGGGTATGCGGAAGATCTGGTATTTATTGTGACCGGATTATGGAAAGCTGGCCTCAATATAAACTCGTAAATGCCGTTCTGGTACAGTTAACAAAAAGGTATAAGCCGAAACTTGGTTCAGTTACCCTTATAGAAACAGTTCTTGCCAGTATTGCCACTATTGGTCTTTTCCAAACAAATTTGGTCGCTATTTGCTAATTGTAACTTTTAAACATTTGCCAATCCTGCCTTTAAAAATAAGAAACCTAATTGGTTTGGGCACTGATGGAGCCAATGTTATAGCTGGAGACTTGGGCGGGCTGAAAACGGTATTGAGTTCAGAAACCGATTTATTTTATATAAAGTTCACATGCCACTCACTTCACCTTTGCTCAAGCTACGCTTCTAAAAAATTGCGGAAATTTTTTCAAATTAAATGAAACCATTTTCAAATAAAGCGAATCCTTTTTCAAATTAAATTAAACCTTTTTCAGGTCAAGCGAAACCATTTTCTAATTAAATGAAACCTTTTTCAGATAAAGCGAAAACTTTTCCAAATTAAATGAAACCCTTTTCAGATTCAATGAAACTTTATTCAAATTAAATGAAACTTCCTTTTAAGAATGTTTCATTTAATTTGAATAAAGTTTCATTGAATATGGAAAAGGTTTCATTTAATATGAAAAAGGTCTCGTTTTATCTGAAAAAGGTTTTATTTAAATTGAAAACGGTTTCGCTTAACCTGAAAAAGGTTTCATTTAATTTGAAAAAGGTTTGACTTAATTTGAAAATGGTTTCATTTAAACTGAAAATGATATAGTTTCTTTTCCCACAGTCCAAAGAGGATACATGAACTGAAGGAATTTCAGGACTACTGTTCGGTAAAACTCCACATGGGTATATCTCAAACACGATTGCTTTCACTAGGAAGCGTTCTGTTAAGAATAGTTGAGCAATGGGATAGTTTGAAACTTTATTTTACATCCTGCTCTTACGAAGTAAACGGTATGCGATCTGCAAACCTGGCAGAAGAAATTTGTTGCAAAACCAAATGCTATTTTTTATTTCTATCGTATATTTTCCCCATAATCAACAATCTTAACAAAGAGTTCCAAGCTGAAAGCTCTCGTTTGCCATACTTATATGCAACTATCAAAGCACATTATCTCTTAATTTTGAGTAACTTTATTAAAAAAGATGCGATCAGTAACATATTAATGTTGATTTTAAAAATGAAAATAATCATGTTAAAATATCTAACATTTTTGTTGGAACGAAAGCTGAGATGTTTATGAAAAGTAATGTCAATGTCAATTGTTCTGGAATCCTTGAAGTTAAAACCAATACATAAAAGTTTTACATAGAGTTTTTGACCAAATAAATTTAAGAGTTGATTTCAAGCGTGAAGATATAAAACTTTTATAAATAATGACACCTGCTAAGGTAATTTCTAAAGAAGATTTACCAATTTTACCTCTTTTGATAAAGTTTCCCCATATCATAGATTGTATCTCTGGGTAGCAACCAAACACCCGTTTGGGAGCGAGCTAAAGTGAGAAGGCGTAAAACTTCACGTGCGCTGGGTTTGGGTCCCGCCACGTTAAAACCCCGCCCAATGAAAAAGAACAAACAGCATCGGATGAAACCCCCTTTTTTTGATGACGACCTCGGCAAACGTATATGATTTAAGGGTATGCACCTGGAATATCCGGACCCTTTATGGGGAAGGTGCCTCTTCCCGGCTGGTTGATGTCCTCGGGAAGACAAAGGCTGACATCACCGCCATCCAAGAAATGCGATGGACAGCGCAAGGAAAAGTAAGTGTGAAGCCTTGCGCCGTCTACTACAGTTGCCACGTAAAGGAGTGCAAATTCGGTGTTGGATTCGTGGTAGGAGAGAGACTCCGTCGCCGAATACTGGCGTTCACCCCGGTGCTCGAACGTCTAGCCACAATCCGCATCAAAGCGAGATTCTTCAACATCTCACTCATCTGCGCCCATGCCCCGACGGAAGAGAACGACGAGGCGTCCAAGGATCTCTTCTAGGAGCGCTTAGAGCGTACATATGAGCGCTGCCTGTTATGTTAAAATCGTGGTCGGCGAGTTTAATGCCAAGGTGGGCAAGGAAGGGATCTTTGGCGCCACTGTCGGAAAATTCAGCCTCCACGACGAAACGTCCGATAACGGACTGAGGCTGATCGACTTCGCCGGGGCTCAAAACATGGCAATATGTAGTACTAGGTTCCAGCATAAGAACATCCACCAAGCTACATGGCTGTCTCCAGATCGAAAAACGAGAAACAAAATCGACAACGTTGTGACAGACGGAAGGCATGCTTCCAGCGTTTTAGACGTACGTACACTCCGAGGGCCAAACATCGACTCGGACCATTATCTTGTTGTAGCCAAGATATGCACCCGCCACTGTGCAGCAAAAAATGTGCGCCCAACAATGCAAGGAGAGCTTAACGTCGAAAAGCTGCAGTCACAACAAACGACCAATTTATTCGCCACTCGACTCACACACCTGCTCTCTGAGAGCACTCTTCAACAATCCGACATAAGCGAGCAGTGGAACCACATTTCCCGATCATTAAGTACCGCCGCTGAAGAGGTAGTTGGATTTCAGCGAGCCCGAAGGAACAACTGGTACGATGAGGAATGTCAAGAAGCCGCAGAGCAAAAAGACGCCGCCTATGGGGCCACGCTTCGATCGGGCGCAACACGAGCCATGTGGGACAGTTATAGAGAACTGAAGAAAGAAGCGAGACGTATTTGCCGCAATAAGAAGAGAGAGGCCGAAATACGTGAGTGCGGAGAGCTTGAAATGCTAGCGGACAGGAAAAACGCCCGACAATTTTACCAGAGGGTTAGGCGGCTTACGGAAGGTTTCAAGACCAGGGCGAACCCCTTTAAGATCAATAATGGCGACCTAGTGACCGATATCCAGAATGTACTTAAATTATGGAGGGAACACTTTTCCCCCCTACTGAATGGTAGCAGCGCTTAAATTAGTGGAGAAGACGAATCCGAGGCCCCAGTCGATGCTCCACCACCTGACTAATAATAATAATAAAGTACGGTGGCGAGGAGTTGATAAGATGCATGCATCAACTCTTATTCAGAATATGGTCAGATTAACGCATGCCCGACGACTGGAATTTAAGTGTGCTCTGTCCAATCCACAAGAAAGGCGATCCCACCATTCACGCCAACTACCGCGGAATCAGCGTTCTAAGCATAGGTTATAAGGTCTTATCGGATGTATTGTGCGAAAGACTGAAGGCCACCGTCAACGAAATGATTGCACCTTATCAGTGGTACTTTAGGCCTGGCAAATCCACCATAGATCAGTTATTCACAATACGCCAAATCTTGGAAAAGACGCGCGAGAATAGGATCGACACACACCATCTATTTGTCGATTTCAAAGCCGCTTTCGACAGCACGAAGAGAATTTGTCTTTATGCCGCGATGTCTGATTTTGGTATCCCCGCGAAACTAATTCGGCTGTGTAAAATGACGTTGAGCAATACCACCAGCTCCGTCAGAATAGGGAAGGACCTCTCCGAGCCGTTTGATACCAAACGAGGTTTCAGCCAAGGTGACTCCCTTTCGTACAATTTCTTTAATCTGATGTTGGAGAAGATAATAAGAGCCGCAGAACTGAACCCCTCAGGCGCAATAGTTTACAAGATATTATCGGTAAAAACAGAGGCTACGTCTGTTCTGCCTTCTAGGGATTGGATAGAGAGGGGAAAAAAGCGAAGTATCTCCTGTCATCACACAAACAGTGAGAGCATACACGTCTTGGCACCCACGTCACTGTTGACAGTTACAAGTTTGAAAAAGTAGACGACCTCGTTTATTTGTATTAACACCAATAATAATGCCAACCTTGAAATCCAACAGAAAATCACTCCAGCCAACAAGTGCTACTTTGGACTGAGTAGGCAATTGAGAAGTAAAGACCTCTCTCGTCGTACAAAGATCACACTCTATAAGTCACTCATCATGCCTGTGCTGTTGTATGGCGCGAAGGCATGGACAATGAAAACATCTGATGAAGCGGCTCTTGGAGTTTTCGAGAGAAAGATTCTGCGAAAGATTTACGGTCCTTTACGCGTTGGCGATGGCGAATACCGCAGACGATTTAACGATGAGCTGTTTGAGCTTTACAACGATATAGACATAGTGCAGCGAATTAAAATTCAGCGGTTCCGCAGGCTTGGCCATGTCGTTCGAATGGACAGAAAAGCTCCTGCTCTGAAAGTATTCAACGCGGACCGCGATGCTGGCAACAGAGGAATAGGATGGCCTCCTCTGCGTTTGAAAGACCAGGTGGAGAAGGACTTGGCTTCACTTGGCATTTCCAATTGGCGTCAGTTAGCACAGAAGAGAAATGACTGGCGTGCTGTTTTGGACTCGGCCAAAATCGCTTAGGCGGTTACAGCGCCAATAAAAAAGAAGGAAAAGAAAAAAGGTGAGCTTGATATTTCCAGCGATCTGGATATTGATATATTTTGGGAAAAAGTTGTTTCTATTAAAAATGGAATGAATGAAAACAGCTTCATGCAACTCGCCAATTTTGTTTTTGTTTTTTTGTATTATAATTTCACTACCACATAGCTCTGCGGCTGCGGAACGCAAATTTTCAACGCTTTCTTTAATAAAGAGTAAACTAAGAAATAAACAAGATTGACAGTATCAAAAGCATAATGTTATGCAAGGAACTTGTTAACAAATATGTGCATGTGTAATTAATTGATTTAAATTTACTTTTAAGAAATTAAATACAACCAAAAAATGTTAAACGATCTCATCTCTGTGCCTAAGACTGTACCTGCATTTATTTTTTTTCTTTTTTTTTTTTTTTAATGTACAAAGTACATACGGGTATATGTATTTATGTAAATGTTTTGTATTCGGAACATTTAAGCTCTATTCTGTATCAGTGGCAAATTCTTGTCACAGATTTTTACGGAAAAATATATGAAAAAGTTGAAATTTGGCAGTAAACAATTTGTTGTCACCGATACAGAATTGGGCTATTAATCTTAAATAAATGAATTGTATGTTTTCATAATGCTTTTTTGTATTTGGAATTTCTTTGGTAGGTTGTAAACGATTTTGTTCGGATTTGGGAAGAAAATTGCTAGTGGCAACGCTGGTTCTTGCACACTCTGACGAAGTCAAATATCTTGCAATTACGACTGCTATTTTGGCCGAAATATACCATTTTTGGTACATTTTTTCAGTTTTGTACACTTCTACATAACTTGCAGGTTTGGTACACCTATTTGAAGGTCAAGCCATTGTGTGAAGGCATATCAATCAGGGGAATTCTTTATTACTTTGCGGGTTCATTGACGTTGCAGTTGCGTTTTGATAGAGGTGGGTTGCAATGAAAACAACATTTTCTCCAGATTCCAGGTAGCCTTAAAACTGCCAAAGGAAGGAAAGCCAGTTCAATTTACCCTCAACCAGGAATTGCGGAGATTGAGTTTTCGCAAGAAGTGAATTATATAGGAATAACCCAAAGGCGAATTCATAGAATATAAATTCACTTTATATAAATTCGCCTTGTATAACGCTAAACAAGAGGCTCTACTGGAAGTCACATATCATATCTGTTACTAACAAGGTTGCGGAGATTGCAGGTTAAAACATGGGGGCGTCCCCAAACTGAAGTTTTGTTATTCAAAACCGATTATTACGTATTAGGCACGGCCATGGAGGCCAAAATTGAAACACCGATTGGTCTCTGCTACCGAACTACATTTAGGCATAACAGGGTGACCCTTTCGTGAGTACCGGGTCCTGGGATTTTTCGTGGCAACTGAAGGTCTTCTGAATTTTAGTCGAAGTGTCTGAAAAGTATTCAAATTTAATGCGATTTTTCAGCTGACTGAAACTTGCGCTTTCTTATTCTTATTTGGCGCTGTATCCGATTTAGCGATTTTGGCCAGTCGTTTCTCTTCTACGCCAACACGCGTCTTTCCATCGCAGTGTTGACCTCTCTCTTCCTTTGCTACCACCAGGGTTCGAGTTGAATACTTTCAGAGATGGAGCGTCGGTGTCCATTTGAACGACATGGCCAAGCCGCTGTATTTTAATTCGCTGCACATTGGCCACGTCGTTGTAAAGCTCATACAGCTCATCGTTCCATCGTCTGCGGTACTCGCCGTCGCCAATCAGTAAAGGCCCGTAAAACTCTTACAAAATCTTTCTCTCGAATACCCCAAGAGCCGTCTCATTGGATGTTGTAATTGTCCATGCTTTTGTACGGGCATGATGAGTGACTTATAAAGTGTGGTTGTCGTACGTTAAAATACGACTTTACTCCTGAATTGCCTACTCAGCCCAAAGTAGCACTTCTTGGCTACCGTGATTCTGCGTTGGATTTCGCTGCTGACATGATTATCGGTATTAATACTAGTTCCCAAGTAAACGAAATTCTCTTCTTTTTCGAAATTATAGTTGTCAACAGTGACGTGATTGCAAAGGCGCGACTGTTTGTTTGAAGACAGCAGATACTTTGCTTCCTTGTCCAACTTGGAAAAGGCAGAATAGATTTCGCGGGGCTTTTGTCACCGATGATGTCGGGTCATCGGCGTGCGCCAGCAATTGCACGCCCTTGCAAAAAAAAGTTTCTGACCTATGCTCAACGGAAGATTAGCTTAAAATCAATCGCAAAATTTCTAACGGGCAAACAAGCAACTTAATATAAACGTGGTAAAAAGGTGAGGGTGATGGAAATACTGGGTAACTGAAATACCGAGGTGATGAACGTAGAATAGCGTTGTTTTAAAATCATCAGGAGGATTTATTAAGTCTTGCAAAACGCTTTTACGGGGCACGTAAAACAGGTTTTTCCATGGGAAAGCTTTGCAATCTGTGCAATCCATGCACCGTGCAAGGGTTTTGAAAGACTTAGTTAATCCCCCTATTGTAAATATGGCTGACTTGCAAAACGTACCAATAAGATATTTGGATACTGTTCTACTGCGGTATTTAAACTCTTTGTATATGCAGAGTTGGGAAACATTGCAACCGTATACATTGCATGTTTTGAATATTTAATAAAACAATTATCACCATTTCGGAATTTTCCATTTTTAAAACACTAATGGCAACCAAAAAGTAACGAAGCACCAACTTTGTTTCTGATGCGCTGATTACTCTAGCGATGCGTTTCGGTACCTTTTCGGATGCGTTTTGGAAAAGTATATATTGTCAACCAATTGTAATTCGGCGTTATGGAACATTAAACTTAGTACGTATGCAATGCAATTGACGTTTTGGATGTCAGCCTATATTTTGGTATGAAATCAAAAAATCTCTAATCGGATAGATTTTTTGTTAAATATTATTAGAAACTCCTAGGATGTATTGCCTAATTTTGAGAAACAAAAAAGGGGCGATTATTCAATCAATAATAACTTCATGAATGCTCCTATAAATATGCACTTACCTCCTTACTTTGCCGCCGAAAATATTACCATCAGCTGCATCAACATACGGCCGTGTGGGTTTTTGCCTCCAATCTGGTTCGGTGATGTCACACGGTGGTGTGGCCCACGTCACGGATAGTTGATGGGGTAAAGTAATCGCACCGGTTGGCGAAGTAATATCCTATTGAAATTATGAAATATTTTAAGTATCTAATTGTTTGGAAATGCATGTCCATATATTTTTATACCCGAGCGCACTTGTGCACAACGGTGTTATAACTTTGTTCACATAACGGTTGTTTGTAACAGGCAAAACGAATCGAGATAGATATAGACAAATGTATACATTAATGAACAGAATGAAAAGAGAAATCGATTAAGCGGTGACTGTCTGTCCGTCCGTCCGTCTGCGCACACGATAACTCGAGTAAAAATTTAGATATCTTAACGAAACTTGGTACGTGAACTTCTTTTGGGCGTAGAACGGATGGTATTGAAAATGGGCGAAATCGGACAATAACCACGCCTACCTCCCATATAACGGTAATTTTAAGAAATACGAAAACTGCGATATTTTATTAACTACTGAAGATAATTCACTCAAAATTGATACTTACAATGAGTTTCAGACGGAAAACATGAATTTTATAAATTTTTGGAAAATGGGCGTAGCCACGCCCACTTATGGTTACATGTGTATATCTTGGTAACCGCTACACCAATTTCTTCCAAACTTGGCACAGTTGTTGGCCTTAGTACAGCATACTAAATGGCTGAAAATTTTAAAAATCGGACAATAACCACGCCTACCTCCCATATAACGGTAATTTTCAGAAAAACGAAAACTGCGATATTTTAGTAACTACTGAAGATAATTCACTCAAAATTGATATTTGCACTGAGTTTTGGACGAAAAATAAGAATATTACAAAATTTTGGCAAATGGGCGTAGCCACGCCCACTTATGGTTTCATGTGTATATCTTGGTAACCGCTACACCAATTTCTTCCAAACTTGGCACAGTTGTTGGTCCTAGTACAGCATACCAAATGACCGAAAATTTCTAAAATCGGACAATAACCACGCCCACATCCCATATAACGGTAATTTCGAGAATACAAAATCTTCAATAAATCAGTAAATATTGAAGCTAATTTATTCAAAATTGATGGTTGCAACAATTCTTTACCAAGAAATACGTTTATGACAAAATTTTGGAAAATGGGCGTAGCACCGCCCACTTGTGATCACATATATGTATCTCGCTAACCGTTCTAGCAATTTGTACCAAGCTCGTTATTGTGCTTGCCACATAAAAGCAAACCGTTGAAAATTGTTGAAATCGGACTAAAATTGAGGCCGTTTTTCATATAACGGTAAATTTCAGAAATGCTTGAAATTTCAATATTTCGAAATTTAAGGACGCTAATTTACTTAAAATGTATACACCCCGGCTTGTCATGTAGCGGTAGCTTTCGGAAAGGTGGAAAACATATATTTAATACTTGCGCCGGGTATTTAATGTTCGGCTCCGCCCGAACTTAGACTTTCTTACTTGTTAATAATATATTTTTAAAAGCTAGTTGTTTCTTTGCAGTTTCTAGATCCTATATTCTGAAAATGTAATGCATGTAATATGCATTCAAGATTCAAAAATATGCGCTATAAACAACTAAAACATGCAATTAAAAATATTTTCCTAATATTTTATTGCCGGTACAAAAATATATAACAAATGTATTTTAACAAGAAAATACCGAAAACAGTTAATTTCAAAATACAATACATATTTATGCATAAAATTAGTTTATAATTTAGCAGACAGTCACATTCTTGTGGAAATAGATAAATGTTTGGTTGGTTTAAGTGGTGACAAACTATTAGTTTTTTTTTTTTTTTTTATAATTTTTTTTTTATTTATTGAATCTACCCTGCCTAAGAGCCTAACAATAAGTTTTAGAATCTTAATCTATTCACTTAATTTACATCCCCTAGTTGGGATGAGTATTTTCTTAACTGGCCCTAAGAAAAGATTACGACTGGGCTGGTAAGTCATTCCTACGTAGTCTTGAGGTCCTGTTGACACGCAATAAAGATCTTGCTAAATGATTTGGGTGCGCTAAAAGCTTCGATACATATTTCGTCTTCCGTTGTTCTATTTCGGTTCGTACTTCTGGTATTCTCAAGTCGCGGTGAATGTTCTCATTTCGCATATACCAAGGTGCTCCGGTGATTGTTCGAAGGATTTTAGATTGCGCACGACGAAGGATTTCGATGTTGCTGCTGCTCGCGTTTCCCCATAACTCACATCCATAGGTCCATATCGGTTTTAAAATTGTATTGTAAATAAGCACTTTATACTCCAGACTCAGGGGCGAGCGAGAGTTAATAAGCCAGTGGAGAGAATTAGCCTTCAGCTTGAGATGAGTCCTTTTAGCCACTATGTGGTTTCGCCAAGTAAGTCGCCTGTCCAGGTGGACCCCTAGGTAAGTGACATGATTGCTTCGTGGTATTTGTACGTTGTTTAAAGTCAAGGGCGGACAGTTACTCTTATTCAGTGTAAATGTAACTTGCTTACATTTTTGCTCGTTAACCTTTATTCGCCAGTTTGCGAGCCAATTGGCAACAGCTTCCATATGATTGCCTAGGAGCACAGTTGCTTGTAGAGGACACTTGGAGCGACTGATTATGGCAGTGTCATCGGCAAAAGTGGACATTATCAGGCGGTCGTTTGTAGGAATATCCGCGGTATATAAGACATACAACATCGGGCCAAGGACACTGCCTTGTGGCACTCCAGCTTCGATTGCATGGGCTTCAGATATGGTGGTGTTACATCGAACTGCAAACTTTCGATTATAAAGGTATGACTTAAGCAGTTTGTGTGTGCTTTGTGGGAGTAGCATTTGTATTTTATACATAAGACCATCGAGCCAGACGCGGTCAAATGCCTGGGCGACGTCAAGAAATATTGCAGCGCAATATTCCCTCTTTTCAAACGCTGTTCGGATTTCGGTTGTTATGCGATTTACCTGCTCGATTGTTCCATGTTTTTCCCTGAAGCCAAATTGGTGAAGTGGTATTATATTGCGGGCTTGCAGATGTGGGGAGATGCGCAGCATAAGAAGTTTTTCGAATAATTTCGACATACACGGTAGCAGGCTGATGGGCCTATATGAAGATGGCTGCGTTTTGTCCTTTCCGGGCTTTGGTATCATCATAATAGTCGACTTTTTCCATTGGTGAGGGAAATGACAATGTTTAGTGATTGCGTTAAATAGCATACAGATGCAAAGTACAGCACAATTTGGTAGCTCAATAATCATTTTTGGGGTTATTAAGTCGTGCCCTGGGGCCTTATTTGGTTGCAGTTGATCCTTAATTACTTTTGAAATTTCTTCAGGTACAAATTTCAGCGGCTCACATTTTGACACATTGGGTACGGGTGGAAGTTGAACATCATTAGTTGCGGGGTTTGGCCTAAAAACATTTTTTAGATGAGAAGCAAAGGTGTTTGCTTTTTCTGCGTCACTCCGAGCCCATTTGCCATTGTGGTCCCGTACTGGCATTTCAGTCTCTATTGGCGCATTTAGCTTGTGGTGCGCTTTCCATAACGAGTGCTTTGTGATAGTCGGTGAGAGCTTTTGGATGTACCGGTACTGTGCGTACTGTTCCTCGTTCTTGAGGGCTCTCGTCAGTGCATGTGTGGCCGCCTTGAGCAGTTGTTTTGATGCTGGTGATCTATGAGTCTGCCATATCCGTCGTAGGCGTCGTTTTTCCAAGACAAGCATTTCAATTTTCCTATTGGTTAAATTATATTTTTTATTTTGCACATAACCTTTCTGGGGTGTGGAAATGCTAGCGGCTGCTCTAAGTGTAGATTCAAGAGTGGCTATGGAGTTTTCAATATCGGTCGGCGTATCTAAATTTGGATCGAGGTCTATATGCGCACTGATATATTTTTTATACTTTAAACAATTTGTAGCCCCTGTCGTGAGCATATAGGGTGACTCTTTTTCTTGCGGCTGATGCCACAAGGTGAAAAGTACAGGTGAGTGGTCTGATGAGAGATCTGCAACTGATTCTGTACTAATAAGGCCGCGAGGAATTTTCCTCGTCACCGCAAAGTCAATCAAATCTGGCAACTTTTGCGGGTCTGCCGGCCAATATGTAGGCTTTCCAGGAGAAGCGTAATCGAGTTTGTTTCTTCTACATATAAGCGCGTTATATAATTGCTTGCCTTTAGGGTTGGACAAGCGTGAGCCCCAGTGAGGGTGCTTCGCATTATAATCACCTGCAGCAAGGAAGCGCTCTCCCAGCGAACTGAAGAAATCCATAAACTGTTTTTCTGTTACCGTGAAACGTGGGGGACAATAAACCGCGGACAGCGTAATATCACGTTGCTTTGTTTGTACGCATATTGATGTTGCTTGCAGATAATTCTCGGCAATTCCAGTCAAATGATGGTGTTTAATCCGGTTTCTGACTAAAATACCAGTTCCGCCATGCGCCTTTCCATCTGGATGATTCGTGCAATAAAAGGTATATCCCGAAATGTCAAAATTATATCTATTAGTTAGGTGTGTTTCAGCAAGGAGCATTATGTCAATTTCCTTGTCCTTAAGAAATTTTGACAGCTCTAGTTTGTGGCGAGGAATGCCATTTGCATTCCAGAGGGCAATTTTAAGTAAGGTCATTATCTTGTTTGCTGAGTAGCAAGCAGGTTGAGCAGCGTATTTTGATTTCGCATGAGTTCTTGTATTGTGTTTTGCATGAAAGTCATGAAATTCATCATGCTTTGTTGCATCGACGCTATCATAGCTTCGATATTGGATTGTTTACCATATTGTGCATGGGGATGCTGTTCTTGCGGCGCAACTTGAGGTGCAGTTTTTCTAGGGGCACGGTTTTCTAAGCCTGATTTTAAGGCACTTGCAAACGAGACGCCATTGACGGTCTTTGATAGAACTGTTGGCGACGTGGCTCTTTTGGCGAAGAAGACGTCAGGATTCATTTGGGAGGGTACAAAGGCATTCGGTACATTATGAGTACGTATGGAAGCCACGCGTTGGTTGATCCGATTTTTTAACTCCTTATAGACTGGACAGCCTCTGTAGTTTGCTGTGTGATTTCCACCGCAGTTACCACATTTTTTTGCACGCGGGTCTTCTTTGTTTGATGTGCAAGTGGCAGAGACATGTAGCTCTCTACAAGCTACGCACACTGAGCGAAGCGTGCAGTAAGACCTAGTATGACCATACTCCTGGCAGTTGGTGCATTGTACAGGGCCATTTCTCTTATGCGGTTCTTCCACAGTTATCCTACGATGCAGCAGATATTGTAATTTATAAATTGGATGCACATCGTTTTTGCCCAGAGGTTTGTTTTCAGGCTCGAGCTCAACTTTAAACATAGGTTGAGGGATTTTGTTCCTATTAAAAATATTCACAGCAGCTTTTGGATTGAAACCTTGTTCTTTAAGTGCTTCCAAAACTTCCACAGCTTCAACGCTTGGTTCGATACCTTTAATTACAATTTGTAGACCTTTTGCACTTTTAAGTTGGTATGTATAAAATTTTGTGTTTGTGTCATTCAGGTATTTGGACACTGTTCGAAAATCCTGTTCGGAATAAATTTGTACTTTAGTTTCGCGAATATTTCCCTTAGATAGTGGGATAATATGAAACTTATTACTACCGATTAGCTGTGTGAATTTTTTTACAAGAGCGCTTGGATTCTCTTCTCTTATAAAAAAGGGCGGAGGTTTGGCATTAGTAGCTTTTGCAGCACCTTCAGAAATTTGGCTATTCACATCATCGGCATTGTCACTTAGCAGTGCAAATCTATTCGTACTGACTTGCTGAGTTGAGGTAAGGCGGTTTATTTTTGTCTTACTGCCCGTTGAATTTTGCGGCCTGAGTTTTCTTTTTATTGTAACATAGCGGTCCATTCCAGTCTGTATGGCCGCATTTTTAGTTGTTTCGTTTTTCAACTTTTCTTGCGCTTTACCTTTGTTGCCAGTGCTTGCACTCAAGTTTATTTGTGCTTGTGCAGCAAGAATAGGCCGGGCTGTTGACACCGCTGTGCAGTCGGCAGGTACCGGTGTGTTTGTTGTTGTTGTTGGCGCGATAGAGGTAGTAGAACATGTCACTGTACTCGTTGTTGTTGCCGCTATATTTGGGGATATGTTATCGCTTACCGAATTTGATGTAAGCGTTGGGCGTGAAATTTGATACGGCACAGGTGAAGCGCACTCTTCACTCCAAGACATCGGAGTCGTCAATGGTAAGTTTGGAGGACAAGTCCGCTGACCTGGATCTTGAGGGGGTTTGAGGGTGGTCGATGGATTGGGCTTTGCGCTTTCGCTGTTACTCTGGGACCGAATAGAGAAATATGCGTTGTTGCGTTGAACTGAAAGCCGGCGCTCATTTTGCTCGCGTTGCTTCTGAGCTCGGATTTCAGCTTGACTCATCGCTTTCTGTTTTCATTTGGTTTGTTTGTTTATTTTATTTATTTTTTATTTTTTTTTTTGTTTTATTAAATTATCACAATATTTAATGACTACGGAGCGAACTTAAAAACACGTCCGCACTCTTCGACTGTCAACTGATTTAAACTATTAGTAAGTTTGCCATTTTGATTCCACAACTCGTACAACCTACAGCCATTTGGCGGCTTTAATGAATTTCACTACGTCATACAGAGAAAGGCAGCTGCACTCTAAAACATTCTGCAGGAATGGCTTGCCGAGTGTCTTAAGCCTCATCCTTGCGAGGGCTGGACACTCGCACAGGAAGTGTTCGACTGTCCTTTTGAGCCCGGGTTATTGCAACAGCGATAAAACTTGTTGAAGGGCAATCCAATCCTTTCGGCATGTACAAGACCGGGACAGTACCCTGTGCACACTGCAGTAAGTTTGTAGGTATCTTCTTTGTTCATTCCTAAAAGAGCTTTGGTTTTAAGTGAGTCGTAGGACATAAAGAACTGCCGGGTAATCCTGTATGATCCTTTTCGGATCCACCTCCTCTTGGCTTTCGAGTGATAAATTTCGGTAATTTTTTGTGGGACACATTCAGTGCAGAACTGTAAATGTCTCTATGTCCCGGGAGCCATATTAGGGTAATTTCGTATTGATCAGAGATATAGGCCAGCTCTCTCCTACAGTCCTGAGATTTAACAAAGGTGTAAGAGAGTGCCTTAGTGGCCGCTTGGCTATCCGAGACGATATTCAGATGAATATTTTGGAAAAAATTATAGGCAATTTTTTTGTCAAGAGATTTCGCACTAAATTTTAATGGTTGTAAATCAAAAAAGGCAGAAATACTAAAATATGCGCAATAAATATGCAGAAACAGGTATTTTTTGCAATATATGCAAAAATATGCATTTACTGCAAAATATGCAAAAATATGCAATAACGATTAAATGCCATTTTAAAGGAAATTTCATGATTCGTAAAGAAACCTTAACCATTTCCGTTTGAAGAAGCCCAATAAAAACATGCATTTTAATGGTTGTAAATCAAAAAAAGCAGAAATACTAAAATATGCGCAATAAATATGCAGAAACAGGTATTTTTTGCAATATATGCAAAAATATGCATTTACTGCAAAATATGCAAAAATATGCACTAACGATTAAATGCCATTTTAAAGGAAATTTCATGATTCGAAAGAAACCTTAACCATTTCCGTTTGAAGAAGCCCAATAAAAACATGCATTTGCATGTGCTAGACAAACAAAATCTGCAGCCATTACTCAAAGGTGTGACACATACATTAGGGAGAGCCACGAAATCATCGAAAACAAAATCCCCAGTTTCAAAAAAATCCCCAAAAACATTATCCCCAATATCAAAATCCCCAAACACGAAATCCTCACACTTGTCACAGTGTCACAAAATCCCCAAAATACAAAATCCCCAAACTTTTGAATAAATGTTTTTTTCCGATCATATAAACAATAGCGCAAGCCGACTGTTACCTTTGTTCTGATTCGTAGTTACATACGCCCGATTTACACGATCAAGTACTTGAAAGCTATTCTTATTCATTATCTTTGTGTTTTCTATTTGCTTTACATAGTTAAATTTTTTTGAATTCAAGTTTTTCGTTCTTTACATGGGAAACGACGAAAATGTTAAAAGCAAAGCAAGAAACTTGAAACGCCTTGACGGCCCAGGCGCATTTGTACTCTTCCCTTTTCTTCTCACCCCCTCTCTTCTACTAGCAAGCAGAATTAAATTCAATACTTGAACCCATGGTGCAATAAACAGGCGAAGTAATAAATCAGCTACTCGATTTATTTTCTGTCAATCGGCTATCTTATAAAACATTTTAAAGGCAAATTTTCTAATAATATAGTGTTAAATAAATATAAATGTTTTATTTATTTATTTATTAAAGCTTATACAAAAAATCAATATAAATCCTTCTTCTCCGTCTTAGTACTTCACGTGGTACACCATGACTTGAACTGTTCAAAACCTTCATACATATTTTAAATTTATGACGATATTTATATATACATACATGTTTATGTATGTACACATGGGCGTAGCCAGAACGAAATTTAGGGGGGGCCCATAAAAAATAAAAAATTCAAAACCAATAACTTACTTATGTACTAAAATTTTTTTTATTATAGCTTAAAATTATTGTAATCAATAAAGGTAAATATGTTGTACAAAAAACAAATAAACAGAAGTTCACAAAAGTTGATATAAAACTATTCGTCGATTTAAATTGTTAACTTTTTACTGAGCATGTTTATTTTACGAGGAGGAAGCATCGAAAGCCTAACCCCTTCCGTGTGAGACTTTAACCCAAACTAAAATTCCTACCGTCATGTACCGTTCCCCTCCCGGTACCACCGTCAAGGATTTCGTCGGGATTATAACACTGTGTGACTGATAAGGTTATAGATCTATTCTCTTCCTCTTCTTCCTTTTTGGCGCTGTAACCGCCAAAGCGATTTTGACCAACTGACGCCTATTAGAAATGCCAAGTGAAGCCAGAATACTTTCAGAGCTGGGGCGTCGGTGTCCATTCGAACGACATGATCAAGCCAGTTGAGCCGCTATATTTTAATACGCCACATACCAGCACGGGCATGATGAGTGATTTATAGTGTGGTTTTCGTACGTCGAGAGAGGACTTTACTCCTGAATTGCCTACTCAGTCCAAAGCAGCACTTGTTGGCACGAGCGATTCTGCGTTGGATTTCCATGCTGACATTATTATAGGTGTTAATGCTGGTTCCCAAGTAAACGAAATTCTCTACTTCCTCGAAATTATAACTGTCAAAAGTGACGTAGGTGCCAGGCGCGAATGTGCTGATTGTTTGTTTGATGACAGGAGATACTTCGTCTTGTCGTCGTTTACCACCAGACCCATTCGCTTTGCTTCCTTGTCCAACTTGGAAAAGTCAGGACAGACTTCGCGGTTTTTCTTACCGATGATGTCAGTGTCATCGGCATAAGCCAGCAATTGTACGCTCTTGTAGTAAATTGTTCCTAAGCGGTTCAGTTCTGAAGATCTTATTATCTTCTCCAACATCAGATTAAAGAAGCCACATGAAAGAGAGCCGCCCTGTCTGAAACCCCGTCTGGTGGCGGAAGTCAACAGAGCAGAGCTGGTGGTATTACTCAACGTCATTTTTCACAGGCGTATGACAGACATAGCGGCATATGCCTTTAAGTACTGTCGAAAGCGGCTTTAAAGTCGACAAATAGGTGGTGAGTGCGGATCATTTTCTCGCGGGTCTTTTCCAAGATTCGGCGTACTGTGAATACCTGGTCTATGGTAGACAATACATTCGATAAGACCTTGCAACCTATGCTTAGAAGGCTGATCCCGCGGTAGTTGGTACGCATGGCGGGGTCGCCTTTCTTGTGGATTGGGCAGAGCGCACTTGAATTCCAGTCGTCGGGCATGCACCTTATTACCTCCTTGCCATCGTAATTAAATAGCTCAGCTGACAGGCCGTCAGCTCAAACAGCTTTGGCACTTTTCTTCATAGTCAGGCGCTGGGATATCGACTCCATCGTCATCGACTGGGACCTCGAAGTGCTTCCGCTATTCAAAAGGGTCGAAAAGTGTTCCCTCCATAATCTGAGTACGTTCTGGACATCGGTCACTAGGTCGCCATGGTTGTTCATACAAGAGTCTTGAAACCTTCCGTAAGTCGCTCAACTCTCTGCTAAAAATTTCGGGTGTTTTTTCTGTCGGACAGCATTTCAAGCATTTTCTCACACTCGTGATCGTACCAGTAATTAGCGGGAAATGTGGTTCCACTGCTCGCGCAAGTCGGTTTGTTGAAGAGTGCTCTCTCACAGCAGGTGTGAGGGTCGAGCGCCGAATCCATTGGCCGTCTGTTTTGATTGCAGCTTTTCGACGTTGAACTTTCCCTGCATTGTTGGGGGCCCTTTTTTTGCTTCTCCGAGGGGTGTCGTATATTGGATGCATCAATATAGTAGTGCGAGTCGATGTTTGGCCCTCGGAGTGTACGTATGTACATCTAAAACATGGAAGCATGTCTTCCGTCTATCACAACATGCTCGATTTGGTTTCCCGTTTTTCGATGTGGAGACATCCATGTAGCTTGAGAGAACGAAAAATGACACTGAAGATGGAACAACGCCGAAACCGGTTTGTCTCCAAACCAATACATCACACTCCTACCCTGTCGGAAACACCAACAACGAAAATGAGAATAGCTTGATGGATGTTTTTATGCTAGCACCCAGTAATACATACTGCCAAGCTTCGGGCCCCGGCGAAGTGGATCATCCTCAGCCCGCCGTTTCTATGTGGAGGCTGATTTTTTCGACACTGGCACCAGAGATCCCTTCGTTGCCCACCTTGGCATTTAAATGGCCAAGCACGATTTTTATACGTGTCGGGGCAGCGCTAATATGTACGCTCTAAGCTAAGAGAGCCTTGGATGCCTCGTCCTTCTCTTCCATCGGGGCATTGGCACATGTGAATGAGATGTTGAAGAATCTCGCTTTGATGCGGATTGTGGCTAGACTTTCGTCCACTAGAGTGAACGCCGGTCTCTCTCCCACCACAAATCCAACACCGAATTGCACTCCTTTACGTGGCAACTGTAGTAGACGTCGCAAGGCTCACGCTTACCTTCCTCGCCCCGTCCATCGCATTTCGTGGATGGAGCTGATGTCAGCCTTTATTTTCCCTAGGACTTCAACCAGCCGGGCAGAGGCACCATCCCGATTAATCCCCAGCGCACGCGGGGTGTTACGCCCTCCCACTTTACCTCGCTCCCAAACTAGCGTTCGGTCGCTACCAAGAGTATTCATGGATATAAATATCCCGACGTAGTTAGCTGCGATTTGAACCGTAAGCACACGAATCACTTCTGGCCACTCCCAGGTGAATGGCCGTCAAAAGCTTTGCAGTACTGGGAAATGTACAAAACATAGTGGCCAAAAACGAATATCTCAACTAAACCCTGATGAATTTTTTTAAATTCGCTCTACATACCTGTATAATAAACCAAATAGCCGGACAAAACGTTAAATGATATACATACATATGTATGTATGTATAAGTATGAGGGCGTATTGAACATTTTGAGTACGCAGATTTTTTAGGCTGGTATATTTATTTATGCTAAATATATTACTTGATTTTGTTTTGTCACACTTTAGAAGTAAACGTCTTGGCTGTTCACCCAACCGCTTAGTAAAGACACAAACCTAAAGACAAAGTAATAAACAATTGAACTATAAATTTATTTATAGTTTCCGCTCCATCAATTTTTGCTCATTGTCGACTGCAGCCAGGTTTTTACCCTTTTAAAATGGAAGTGCTTTGAAGTTAGAGATAATAACTTGATACAGAACCGGATGATCCACATATCTACTTTTCAAATCAATTTACTAATTATTTAGTTAGCGTTGGGAGTATAATTTGTTATACAGTATATATATAGGAAAAACCTTGAAATTTAGGGGGGGCCGAAATTATCAAGCAAGCATTTCGTGGTAGTATTTTTGAATATCTAGGCAAAAATTTGAAAGTTAGGGGGGGAGGGCCCGGGCCCCCCCTGCCCCTACCTGGCTACGCCCATGTATGTACATACATACATATGAGGCCATGAAGGCCAAAAAAAAAGTTTAGTTATAAGAGAAGGAAGGACCTATAAAAAATAAATGCGGTCTCTTACTAAAAAGTTCATTGCACCTACGTGATGCTACATATTCGATATAGTACAAGTAATTTTTAGCAAAAAAAAAACCGACTTCAACTCCCATATAAAAAAAAATATATATATATATATCTCATGATCCGCTGATCGGATCTTAACCAGATTAGTATGGGACCACCTCTGAGACACTACCTTTCCGATGCAAAAAGAATTATCGGTTGACGTGGTCCAAAGTTATGCGGTAATATACATACATAAAAAAAAAAAAAAACAATATTCCGACGAACTGATAACCTCCTCCTTTTTTGGAAGTCGGTTAAAAAGAAAACTAAAAGGGCGTGCGTCGGTCTATTACCGTTTCAATTCTAGTAATGCATTTTAAGGTGCAGCGCAACGATTTTTGGAATGTCAGTTAGGGTACTCTGGCGCTCAAGGCCTCATATATAAAATGCACATAGAACTTGCACCGTTAGGTTATCACTAATTATTTCGCTATTTGCACTTGTAACTTATTTGAGATCTATATCCCACAATATTTCTGTTTGCAATTAAAATTTGTATTTGTCCTTTCCTCTTTTGCTTTAAACTATTTTGATAAAGAAATATTGTAATTTTCCATTTATGTAAATGGAATCATACAATCTGTTTTCAATTTTAATTTGAGAAATAATGTCGATTATAGAATCCTCATTTTCTGTGTGAAATACATTCAAATTAGGTTTAAAATCGCCGCGATTAAAATTGAAAACAAATTGTATGATGAACTCACAAATATTTATTAGGTAAACGAAAATTAAAGAAAATGTAGTACATCGTAATAACTTGGAATATATTAAGCATGAATTTACATAAATACAAATTTCATGGTTGAAGACATTTACATAAATGGAAAATTACAATATTTCTTTATCAAAATAGTTTAAAGCAAAAGATGAAAGGACAAATACAGAAATATTGTGGGATATAGATCTCAAATAAGTTACAAGTGCAAATAGCGAAACAATTAGTGATAACGTAACGGTGCAAATTCTATGTGCATTGTATATATGATGATTTTGTTTTTGGGTATTTTGAGTTTAAAGATTTTGATTTTGGGGCTTTTGGTTTTGAGGATTTTGATTTTGGGGATTTTGATTTGGGGATTTTAATTTGGGGATATTGTGGTACACCCCATACATTACTTAGATATATGGCAAGAAATAACTCCGCAAAAAAATTATTATTAGATATATTTCAAACCCTAATTTATGGGTTGATCGTATTTTAATGAATTGTACCATAACCTATATTAAATTTACTACAATAAAAAAATGTTACCGATAGCGTGATTTGTCTTTGAGATTCAGCAAAAAAAAACCGAAAAGTCATCGATTCTTTGAACATGCTCAACTTCGGCCCTTATTTCAACCCTTTCAAGAAAGAATGATGGCATTGGTTTTATTTTTCCTTTAATCGACAAAACTCCAACTTTATTTAAATCAAAAGTGGACTAGCTCTTTCCCTTTGCGTTTTATTAGATTTTAAAATTTAAAATTTAAAATTTAGCCAATAGTATGTCGCCTGTCTATACTCTTTCATACCTGGGCCATTCTTCCCGCAATATATTTTTTATTCAAATTCTTCTTCTTCTTCTTTTTTGGCGCTGTAACCGCCTAAGCGATTTTGGCCGAGTTCAGCAAAGCACGCCAGTCGTTTCTCCTCTGTGCCAACTGACGCCAATTGGAAACGCCAAGTGAAGCCAAGTCCTTCTCCACCTGATCTTTCCATCGCAGTGGGGGCCTCCCTCTTCCTCTGCTACCACCAGCGGGTTCCGAGTTGAATACTTTCAGAGCTGGATCGTCGGTGTCCATTCGAACGACATGGCCAAGCCAGCGGAGCCGCTGTATTTTAATTCGCTGCACTATGTCTATGTCGTTGTAAAGCTCATACAGCTCATCGTTCCATCGTCTGCGGTACTCGCCGTCGCCAACGCGTAAAGGACCGTAAATCTTCCGCAAAATCTTTCTCTCAAACACCCCAAGAGCCGCCTCATCGGATGTTGTCATTGTCCATGCTTCTGCGCCATATACCAGCACGGGCATGATGAGTGACTTATAGAGCGTGGTTTTCGTACGTCGAGAGAGGACTTTACTCCTGAATTGCCTACTCAGTCCAAAGTAGCACTTGTTGGCAAGAGTGATTCTACGTTGGCTTTCAATGCTGACATTATTATCGGTGTTAATGCTGGTTCCCAAGTAAACGAAATTCTCTACTTTCTCGAAATTGTAACTGTCAACAGTGACGTGGGTGCCAAGGCGCGAATGTGCTGACTGTTTGTTTGATGACAGGAGATACTTCGTCTTGTCCTCGTTTACCACCAGACCCATGCGCTTTGCTTCCCTATCCAACTTGGAAAAGGCAGAACAGACTTCGCGGTTTTTGTTACCGATGATGTCGATGTCATCGGCATAAGCCAGCAATTGCACGCTCTTGTAGTAAATTGTTCCTGAGCGGTTCAGTTCTGCAGCTCTTATTATCTTCTCCAACATCAGATTAAAGAAGTCACATGAAAGGGAGTCGCCCTGTCTGAAACCCCGTTTTGTGGCGAACGGCTCGGAGAGGTCTTTTCCAATTCTGACGGAGCTGGTGGTATTGCTCAACGTCATTTTACACAGCCGTATGAGTTTTGAGGGGATGCCAAATTCAGACATAGCGGCGTATAGGCAACTCCTTTTAGTGCTGTCAAAAGCGGCTTTAAAGTCGACAAATAGGTGGTGAGTGTCGATCCTTTTCTCGCGGGTCTTTTCCAAGATTTGGCGTATTGTGAATACCTGGTCTATGGTGGATTTGCCAGGTCTAAAGCCACAGTGATAAGGCCCAATCAGTTCATTGACGGTGGGCTTCAGTCTTTCGCACAATACGCTCGATAAGACCTTGTAACCTATGCTTAGAAGGCTGATCCCGCGGTAGTTGGCGCGAATGGCGGGGTCACCTTTCTTGTGGATTGGGCAGAGCACACTTAAATTCCAGTCGTCGGGCATGCGTTCATCTGACCATATTCTGCACAAGAGTTGATGCATGCACCTTATCAACTCCTCGCCGCCGTACTTGAATAGCTCAGCTGGCAGGCTGTCAGCTCCAGCGGCTTTGTTGTTTTTCAGCCGCGTTATTGTTATACGTACCTCGTCATAGTCAGGCGGTGGAACGTCGACTCCGTCATCATCGACTGCGGGCTCGGGTTCTTCTTCTCCACAACTTTCTGTGCTGCTGCCATTTAGTAGGGCGGAAAAGTGTTCCCTCCATAATTTAAGTACGCTCTGGACATCAGTTACTAGGTCGCCATTATTGTTCTTACAGGAGTGCGCCCCGGTCTTTAAACCTTCCGTAAGTCGCCTAACTCTCTGGTAAAATTTTCGGGCATTCCTCCTGTCGGCCAGCATTTCAAGCTCTTCGCACTCACGTATTTCTGCCTCTCTCTTCTTGTTGCGGCAAATACGTCTCGCTTCCCTCTTCAGATCCCTATAGCGGTCCCACATAGCGCGCGTTGCGCCCGATCGCAGTGTGGCCCTGTAGGCGGCATCTTTTTTCTCTGCAGCTTCCTGACACTCCTCATCGTACCAGTTGTTCTTTCGGGCTCGCTGAAATCCGACTACTTCTTCGGCGGCGGTACTTAATGAGCGGGAAATGTGGTTCCACTGCTCGCATATGTCGGTTTGTTGAAGAGTGCTCTCTGAGAGCAGGTGTGAGAGTCGAGTAGCGAAAGCGCTGGCTGTCTGTTGTGATTGCAGCTTTTCGACGTTAAGCTTTCCTTGCATATTTGGGCGCACATTTTTTGCTGCACATAGGCGGGTGCGTATCTTGGCTGCAACAAGATAGTGGTCCGAGTCGATGTTTGGGCCTCGGAGTGTGCGTACGTCTAAAACACTGGAAGCGTGCCTTCCGTCTATCACAACATGATCGATTTGGTTTCTCGTTTTTCGATCCGGAGACAGCCAGGTAGCTTGATGGATCTTTTTATGCTTGAACCTAGTACTGCATACTACCATGTTTCGGGCCCCGGCGAAGTCGATCAGCCTCAATCCGTTGTCGGACGTTTCGTCGTGGAGGCTGAATTTTCCGACGGTGGTTCCAAAGATCCCTTCTTTGCCCACCCTGGCATTGAAGTCGCCAAGCACGATTTTGATATCATGACGGGGGCAGCGCTCGTACGTGCGCTCCAAGCGCTCATATTTATTCAAATTGGACAAGTTTTAACAGTAGATACATGGTGACAGCTTAATTTTTACGAAGACAAATTAACTGGGTAAATATTACAAAGAAAACATGTTCTCTGGTTGAAGTATTAAGCCTGCACACTAGGGTGGTCCAAAGTAATAAAAGTCGGAATTTTAATGCTCTCACCCCCTAGGGTTGTTCTATATAGAAAAAATATACCCCTATTTTTATTACAACGCTTTTATCAACTTGCAATATTGTGGCTCCAGAAACTTTCAATGTTGTGGATCCAGAAACTTTCAATGCTGTGTGTCCGACACCATAAAACCTTTGCTTTGCAAAGTTCCTATAAAAAAGTCTAGTGCATGGGGCGACATCTCTAGTGCATAGGGAGAGGTAGATGACATCTAGATGTCGCCCTAAGTACTACGTATGCCAGAGATATAACTGTTATAAGGAATATCAAAAAAAAATTGGTCCATAACTATTAAATTAAATGTAAATAAGATTTTGTTGCTTTACATAAAAGTTATTTATAAGCCAAAATAAGTTTTGCTCCCCTATAAGTGTTATTCAAAATATAATCTTTTTTCCGTCGCTCATAACTTTTATTTTCGACTTTTTTGCTTTTACGTCGCTCAGTGAGTGTTATTCTCAAGACGAAATTTTTTCCGTTGCTCATAACTTTTATTTTCGACGTTTTTGTTTTAACGTTGCCTGGTAAGAGTTATTCCTAAGAGAAAATTTGTTCCGTTGCCCATAATTTTTATATTCGACTTTTTTCTTTTTACGTTGCATAATAAGAGTTATTCTCAATGAATTTTTGTTTTCGTTGCTCGTAACTTTTATTTTCGACTTTTGTTTATTTACGTTTCTTAGTAAGAGTTTTTTCGAAAGAAATTTTCTTTCCGTAGCTCAAAATTAGACATAAGAATATAAGTGTGTTTTAAACAAGAATTCTTTAAAAGAAACATTAATATTAACTAATATCACTCTGTTCTCGACATTCGATAACTCCACTTTTTCATTAAATTATTTCTTTAACTTGTACTCAGTTTTGACTCTTAACATGTGTCAAACTTACTATAAATTTGTGGTTTATGCTGATAATCCATTACAACGCTATATGGCCAAAGTGCTTAGGGGCGCGATAGATATTACATACATACTTTTATTCTAGCAATTTAAAAACACTAAACTCCCAATTCTGTGTTTTCTTGATAAATTATTTGTAAAGAGATTTTAACAAGATTTTATTCAAGTAAAAGCTCCTATCGCATTCTGCGACAATATTTATACAGGCCGATTCTGAACAGAAACTCCCTGGGAGTTTTCTTTTTCCCTTTCCTCCGATCATGAACAAAAATTCCCTGAGGATTTTTTATATTAAATGGCGGAGTTGAGCTGTCAAAAAAGTGTAAAACAGCTATTGTGAAGTTTGAATGTTCTCCTCCCAAATTTTCGGAGAAAATGCTACTGCCTGGGAGTTAATTATTTGAGGATTTTTTTCTCGGGAGAAACCAATTCCCGGAGAACAAACTCCCTGGGAGTATTCAGAATTGGGCTGATAAAATAAAAAGCTCTACGACGAAGGAATATTCTGCCGAAATCCGAAATAAAATTTGCGTTTTGTAAACTCTAGTCCTAAATGGCCACGCCCATTTCTAGGGGTTTACCGCCGTAAAGAAAAAATTTGAAAACCGCCCATTTTTTGAAACGTGGATTTTATAAAGAATTAATCAGGGATTACGATGGTATGACTTTAAATCCCTAATTTATTGGTCTTCACTATGTAAATCAGCTTCAAAAATTTCAATTGTATATGGGATAAAATGCGACCCTGCGCTAGGGTTATTTGACGAAGCAACTTAACCAACGCACAATGGTCCAATGTGCAAAGCTACGGTAATTTAATTAAATTTTTTGTTTGTAATTTTTCAATAAAATTTTGATCAAATACGCAAGAATATTGTCTACTTAAGAGTAAATACAACTTTGTTTGAAAAAATTTGGCTACATATAAACATAACGGTATCCAAAAGTCATAGTAAGCAATAAGTGAAAAATGAAATTGTGCATGCAATGAAAACTGAGTATTTTTAAGGCTCAATAACTTGTTCAAAGAAACTTTTTTTAACTTCATTTCTTTCTCCGTCATTGTTTTAAGTAAGAAAATTCAGGAAATGTAAAATTTATTACCGAAGTGGACGCACATATTTTTTTGGAGCTGATAAAGTTGTAATCTTTTTGGTGAGTACCAAAATATTCTTATTTTTGTTTTGTAGACGAAATCTTTCTTATATGGCGGAATATAGATCACTTACTATACTTATTCTCTCAGTTGATGTATATACTAATAGAATCCACAAAAATTTCTGCGGCTAGCTGCGGCACCAATACATTTATTTTCAATTTTCAAAATGACGGCCAAAATTTCAAGACAGGAAATTTTTGATTTTTGGCTATCGACCCCTAAAAATGAAAGACTTGATGGAATAATGGATTTTGTACCTGGCAATATCAGTTTAGGATCTAGTGATAGAACCAAATTTGATAAATTGAAATCATACGTGCGAAGCCCAATTAAGAATTTGGAGACACAAGTTTTCCGAAAAAGAGAGCGGTTTGTTACTGCAATTAAAGATTGGCTCGAATTTGAAATAGGCTTGTCATAATTTGTGTGTTCTAAGTTTGGTAAGCCGACATTTTATGCTGATAGGCCAGCTAAAAGTTTTGAAGATTGTTGCCAAAAAGTTAAAATGAAGAGAGCGAGTGAGCTTTCAAAAGTTATCGAACCAGGTGTATTTTTTATGGCGACTGAACTAAGGGCCATTTTCTAATGTAAGCAGTAAAGTTGCCTTTACTAACAGGGCAGATAAATTGTTTCTCACTTTAAAGTGTTTTGGTTTTCTTATCTTACCGGTAAAAATAAATTTGTTATTCCGTAGAGTGAAACTTCACTACATTTCCGAGAGTGAAACTTCACTACATTCGTCATATAATTTCAAAGGTTGGCAATGCCACATAAGCAAATATAGAGCAAGAGCAACTGTTAGTAAAAACCAACACCTTGGTGGAAATATCTAATATATCTGACTCATGAACCAAAACCGAACCAAAATTTAAAGTTGGATACACATTTTTAGAAGTTGCATCGGGTGAGCAACAATTTATCGATTCGAGAAATTAATGCGCTGATGAGAAAA
>NW_023458560.1:15975082-15993115 GCF_013731165.1 Rhagoletis pomonella
ATATTGTAACGTGAACAAAATCTACGACGAGCAGTTGCACACGAATCCTTGGCCTTGAAATACGCTTCGATTACGAACGCACGTTGCTCACCCGTCCACTGCGACATCGTGACTAAATAACCCGCACGAATGACGAAGCTAACGCGGTGCCCTCCCCGCCCATACGCCAGCGGTTAGGGAGATACTTTAATTCTAAAACCTAATTCTGCCACCGGACACCCTGTAGTTGATGAGATAGTCTGCAAATTCATCCCCTATGAAAAGCGCTCCAGCAGTCGCAATGGCCGACAGAGCAAAGCACTCGCGTGGTATGCCTGAGGTACCAGGTTAAAGCCCGGGCGCAGGGAAAATTTTTTTATTTTATTTTTTTATTTTTTATAATATTTCTTTTATTTATATTTTTGATTTAGGATTTTTTTTGTTATTCCTAAATTTAATTTAAAAAAAAAATATTTTTTGTAATCTATTTTTTTATGGCACAAGTATTTTTTCCCATCTATTTGTTTCTTTTTTTTTGTAATGCAACTAGATTTTTAAGTTTGTTATTAAATTTAAATTTAAATAATTATTCCTACTTACATTGATCTGACTTTAAAAATCTTAACCACCTCCAAGCGGCTTCGAACCTGCCATCCCAGAACCAGAACCAGTAGTCTTCACGTGACGCCACAGCCGACATTTGTAAGAAAAGCAATTAATTGCGTTTTATTTTAGGCTTTGGCAATTCAATGGCAGATGTCGCTGAACGCTTAAGTTCTTCGAAAATGTCGAACTGGTAGGCACATACTAGTTTATGAACTAGTATTTTTTCTAACTGGTTTGGGTTTTCACTGCAGGGCAACTAGTCAGCCAACTATCTTTTTTTTCATGCAATCAACTGGTATTTTTAACATGGGGATGTCCTACGAGATGGCAATTGTCAGATTTCGGTCAGAAATATACCAGTCTCATACCAGTTCAAAATATACAGAAAAATACTAGTCCATTTATGGACGAAAACCACTACTTTGGAAGTAAAAATAAAATGAATTCATGAATATGCAATAAAAAATGTTTGATTAAGTACACTTTAATACATCATACATTTTTATTTAGCAGCCTCAGATTTGTTAATAATTAGTGTTAAATTTTTTGAGTAATAATTAAAAGAAAAATAAATACATAAATATTTCAAACTTTCGAGCATAAATTTAAATGCATTTTCCATTAAATGATATTAAAAGTAAACGCTTTCAGGTACAATAAATACTATATTTTTATCTTTTTTAATAATAAAACGACTATTTTAGTTTTTGAGTGAACTAAAATAAAAATGAAAGTTTTCTTTAAAATAAATTAAATTCATTAACTTTGCACATTTCAGTCCTTTCTTTTTAAAATTTTTTTAAAAGTAATAAGTAATGTTTAAAATTTGAAATTTGGATAAGAATAAAATAAATAAGTAATTCGTGCAGCTATTAAATATTCTTAATTTTTGTCTATAGTTTGGCTTGTTGGTTGATAATTGAAATTAATCAAATAATTATATTAATCGCGTAATTACAAAAAGTAAAAAATAATTGAAAATTATCAAATATAACAAAATAATCATGAAATTCAGATTAATGAATTAAAAACATGCTTTAATTAATAATTATTTTCTTATATTTATTATTTTATTATACCCGAATAAAAGTTATAATATTTTGTGTACTTTATTGTATTAAACTGTCGAAGTCAAATAAAACAGGGCATAAATAAATCGTTTTGTACTTGGTAAAAGTCTGGTAATTTTCGACCTAGTTCGGTTTCAGTCAGGAAATTCTAGTTGGAAACTAGTATTTTTCCTGACTAGTTTGGGGTTTCACTGCAGGGTTGTAGGTACAGCATCGCGCAGTTTGTTTATTGCATTTAGTTTAGTTTAAATGAAAGTCTGCAGGAAATCGCAGTAGCAAACAAAATGCAGCGCATAGTGTCGATTAGTAAATAGAATTTGTAAAATATAAGTACATATTTTAACAGTTCTATTTTTTTTACAACGAGATGTCTAAATATTTTTCTTGCCAAAAAGCGGGAAATTTTGCGTCCCGGCATGAGTTGTACCGGGACAGAGACATGGTTATTAAATCCGGAACACTCCCGCCGAAAACGGGACAGTTAGCAACCGTGTGGTGAACAGACGCTGCAGACTTCAGTGAGCCCTTAAACCGAATAAGTCGCTGTGGCCCCACCGAAGCTGCAATACAATGACGTCATCGGTAACAAGAACCGCGAAGTCTGTTCTGCCTTTTCCAAGTTGGATAAGGAGCAAAGCGATTGGGTCTGGTCGTCAACGAGGACAAGATTAAGTATCTCCTGTCATCAAACAAAGTTACAATTTCAAGAAAGTGGAGAATTCCGTCTACTTGGGAACCAGCATTAATACCAATAATAATTTCAGCCTTGAAATCCAACAGAGAATCACTCTTGCCAACAAGTGCTACTTTGGACTGAGTAGGCAATTGAGAAGTAAAGTCCTCTCTCGTCGTACAAAGATCACAGTCTATAAGTCACTCATCATGCCTGTGCTGGTGTATGGCGCGAAGGCATGGACAATGAAAACATCTGATGAAGCGGCTCTTGGAGTTTTCGAGAGAAAGATTCTGCGAAAGATTTGCGGACCTTTACGCGTTGGCGATGGTGAATACCGCAGACGATTTAACGATGAGCTGTATGAGGTCTACAGCGATATAGTGCAGCGAATTAAAATTCAGCGGCTCCGCTGGCTTGGCCATGTTGTTCGAATGGACACCGAAGCTCCAGCTCTAAAAGTATTCAACTCGGAACCCGCTGGTGTTAGCAGAGAAATAGGGAGGCCCCCACTGCGATGGAAAGACCAAGTGGAGAAGGACTTGGCTTCACTTGGCATTTCGAATTGGCGTCGGTTGGCACAGAACAGAAACGACTGTGCTTTGTTGAACTCGGCCAAAATCGCTTAGGCAGTTACAGCGCCAAATAAGAAGAAGAAGGAGTCTTGTCTATTAATATTTTGCAATATTTACTACGTTTATGCGTTTGTTCATTTCACTAAATCATTCCATAATATGTAGTTAAATGCTGTAACATACATTGAGGATCTTCCCTAGAAAGAAAAAATTCCGCATACAAAAAAGTGTCTATGTTTTTGTGCCGTATACTTAAGGCGTCGTAAAGGCTGGGTTATGCAAGACTGACCCCCTTATTCTAGAACCCGAATTTTCGTAATTCGTAATTCGTAGCTACGCTACGAAAAACGAAAAATCCACATGCTGCAACCCTTGCGGAAACATATTCAGCATTGCCAGCTATCAGTTGTTTTTCGAAGATAGCTGAATGAAGGAAAACAAAGTGGAAATGAATTAAAAAAACACTCAACATGTGCTTGTTTATTGTAAAATTGGTTAATTTTACATATTTTGAGGAAAATTATAGATTCTGATGTATTTGCAATTATAGCAGCAGAGTAAGCGGGCGCTATGGTAATGAATTCACAAAGGTATGCGGAGTTGTCGGGCATAGTTAGGGTTGCCAGACGTACTGCTTTTGGGAGTACACGTACTCCTTTTTATTGCAATGTACTCCCTTGTACTCCCAACAAAAATGTATGGAAATGTACTCCTTTATTAGTTTTGTACTTCTTTTGTTCTCCTTTTTCCAGCTATTAATATTTTATCATATACAGGGAGTAAAATAATAACTGTCGCACAGTTTTTTTTGTTTTTAATAAAAGGATCCTTTATAGATTTTGCGAAAATTTTATTAATTCGTTTTTAAATTTTAACCTTCATTTGGGTTTACCAGCGGGTTTGGGAGTAAAGCGCAAGCGGCACGCAAGTTTTCATCGGTTACTTTATTACATATCTTCTGTAAATATAGGCTAATTTCCCCCATTTGGGTCCTTTATACTCGGTCTTTTGTCCAACATAAGGCCTCATACTCAGCAATCGAAACTACTCCGAACCGGTGACTAGGAGGGAATTCATACGACCAACCCTATACAGTTTTATTTTCTCTTTTTTTATACAAAGTTTAAGAAAAAGTACACCTGTAAAAGACGTGAGTGCCGCATGAACTTATCTCCCAAAGCTGGCAAATGCAAATAAGAATTAAAATTTTAAAACTAATTAATAAAATTAATGTAAAGTATTTACAAAGTTAACAAAAAAATACTCTTTTTCGCAACATCTATAAAGGACGTTTTTATTTTTCAAAAAACCTGTGTGACAGTTATTATCTTACGCCCTGTACTTTGCCATTCATATTGTGGCAAACACTACTTAGTAAGCAAAGTTAAGTGTGATAGTGAAAAGGTGTAGGCATGGTCGTAGCAAGGTAGGTGCAGAATGCTCGGGTATAAAAATGAGAAAAATATTAAATTAATTATAAGGCTTAAATTAAAAAACTGGCCATATATTCAGAATGAGTTTGGAATTCTTTTGTAGAATTTAGTTGGGAAAATTTCCTATAAGGGGGGTCATTGAAGAGGTGGTGAGCGAAGGGGGAGTGGGCGTAGCACCCCCGACCATCTAGGCCCCCTATGGGTCCCTAGGGACGCCTTAGAAAAATCGCCAAATATCACAATTGGGTGCCACGCCCACTCCCCCTTTGACCACCATCTATTTAACCACCGCCCTTATTGGAAAGCCAGCCCATTTAGCTATTTATTTTTAACAATTATTGTTGCTTTGAAAAAGATTTCTAAAATATCTTTGTTTATTTGTACCTAATTAATGGTAATTTGTAACAATAAATTGCACAAAAAATTAAAAAAAAAAATTGTACTCCTTTTTTAGGTCTTGTACTGCTTTTTTTCTATCGAAAATATAAATGTACTCCTTTCTCCGTTTCAAAATCTGGCAACCCTAGGCATAGTAACCATGGGCGCATCTATGTCAGCTTCTGGTTGAATTGTTGAACCACAAGCCAGAACTCCTCCTATGCCTGAAGCTCTGGTTCTCAATCCAGTTAATGCAATAACAGCTTCTTCCAGCCATTGAAAACATGCACTTTGTTGCGCTTGCTTCTGCCTTCGGCCGCGCTTAGGGATTATAACCCTTACTAAGTAGAATTCTCCTTTCTGTGTTGCGGGGAAGAGGGGCTTCCGCATGTCAACGGTATACAACATTTCTTGTGCATATCACTCCGGCTACGCCGTCCACAGTGTTTTTGCGCAGAACCCACGACGAAATTTGCAAAAAAGTGCATAGTGCAAACCGAGTTTATTAATAAGCTAGTGGTAGGAAATTTGAAACATTTATCTTAAATAAAATGTGAATCCTTTGATTACACGTGTATGTTAAAGTTTTTGGATTCGGGTTATGCGTTTGGACACAACAACCGAAAATCATTGTACAAATAACTAAACCGGACCCAAGTTTCTCGATAAGGGGCAACAAAGATTTTGTTTTGCTCGTTTATATAAAGCAGTGGATAAAAATATACGTATATGCGAAAGGCAAATTTATCTGTTTAAATGAACACCACCAATATTTCTTGTAAACACACATCGATTTACATCTTTTATTTCGCCTCCGACGCAGAATTGTTTTCGTACAAAATTACGCAAAAAAGCTTACTCGTTCGTGTTTAGGCATGCCATTGTTACGAATTTCGAAAGTTCGAAAGTACGATTCGGATTGCAGCATACTATTTCTACGATTCGTAGCAAAATCCAAATACGAAAGAGTTGCAGAACAGGGGTGTTAGACTTTACTTGACTTACCTAGAAACTTAGACGCGATCACTCAGCGTTTCACCTATTACCCTTTCTCTTTGTTTTGATTATAAGCACTTGTATTTGTACACGTAAAATTGTAAATGTTTAATTTGTTTTTACAGCAAAATTGATACAAAATTACTATTAAAATAAATGTATTTACGCGTACCGAATTGTTTTTATTGAATTTTCTGTCTTTATTTGAATGTTTGTTTTTCGATATCCAGATGAATTACATTTATAGAAAAATTTGTATCTGTGGGGCATATTTGTAGGGATTTTATTAAAAACTGAAATGGCAGCATGATTCTCTAACGGATCTCTTTGCACTTAGAAACTTGACTTAAAAATCAAAAATCTGTAGTTCTTAAGTTTCTAAGTGAAGTTGGTTTTTTGGGTAACTGCATACACGCGCTGCTAATTTGCCAGATATACAATTTTCAAGTTAAGTCAAGTCTAAGTCTTACATAACTCAGCTTTAATAGAAAGGCGGACATTGCACACTGCTCCATCCAAAGCTTGTACATGCAAACGCCAAAAGTCAAAATCATTAGTAAATAAATTGCACACAGTGGTAAGGCACACGCAGTGGGTCTTAGTTGAAACCTTGTATGGCAAACTTGTATTACTACACCGCAAAATTTGTCTTGAAAACTGGACAAACAAGAAAACGAGTTAATATAAATATTGTAACGGGGTAAAAATAATAAAATAGTAGCTCAAGTGTAAATTAGGAATACACATTTTTGTACAATAAGTTTATTTAATTAAACATAGTTTCGGGCGAAATTGAACGCAATGTATTCAACCCGAAAAAGTATTCACGGGTGCAGCTAAAATAGGGCTGCCAGACGCCCTGCTTTTCCAGGATTTGTCCTGATTTAAACAAATTGTCCTGGTGTCCTGGTCCACACTTAAAATGTCCTGTTTTTTTAATCTAATTTTAGCAGATTTTTGTTTTGAAAGAAAAGGTTAAGCTTTCTGTCATTAGTAGTCGAAAATCGATAATGAAACATTTTTTCTAACATGCTAGGCAATATCTGGTGAGTTTACTTTCTTTCTTTTTAGTTTATTTGGTTAAAATCTAGTTTTGTATCTTCAGGAAAATGCCAAAAAAGGGCAAGTTCATACTACGCAGTAGATGATTTCAGGAGTTAAAATCTCTTCCAAAAGGCCCTTCGAAAAGTCATTCATTACTTCTTCGTTTTTTGTACAGAGTGGCACAAATTGAAGGGCTTCTGCTATCGCTACTCAAAGAAGAGCTTCCAGAAGGGCTTTTGTAGGACGTACTTCTGAAGGTCTTTGGAGGAAGTTCTTTTATGCTGTTTTTAGTTCATAAAAATCATACTTCTTTGAGGAATTTAAATATTTGAGGTGCAGATCAAATATGTTTTATTGGGACTTAAAATGCTTATTGAATCCTATTTGTAATGCTAACTAGTAATTTTTAGCAAAAAAAAAAACCGACTTCAACTCCCATATAAAAAAAATATATATATATATATATATCTCATGATCCGCTGATCGGATCTTAACCAGATTAGTATGGGACCACCTCTGAGACACTACCTTTCCGATGCAAAAAGAATTATCGAAATCGGTTGACGTGGTCCAAAGTTATGCGGTAACATACATAAAAAAAAAAATAAAAATAAAAATATTCCGACGAACTGATAACCTCCTCCTTTTTTGGAAGTCGGTTAAAAATATAAACATATCCGTGTTCGTATGGAATAGTAGCTTATATCGGGAAGCTTGCTGTTGTCAACATTCGATGCTTGAGCTCATCTGCTCTTTTTCCAGAGTGCCAGGCCATTTGCTCAATTTATAAATACCACTATTGCTTATAATATCAGGGAATAAGTGTCCTGGTTGATGGGTTCAGGATTATGGCAGCCCTAAGCTAAAAGCATGGTGCGCCGCCGTGAGCGTCAATACAAACGGCGCAAAAGCCTCGCTCGCCGCAAGGCTTAGTGAACTGCCCGCGGAGCCACAGAAAGTGCTCCAGACAGAAGCAGCGATGATAAGAAAATTGCCGCACCAACAGACAGTGGAGAAAACAACGGCGATAATTACCATTAGGGATGTTGCGTTGAATGTGGAATTTTAGACATCCGCGGATGCGAATGCGAATGTGGATGTCAGATATTTTTAAAAAGCAATTAAGCATAATGGCGAGATCGATGTTTAAACAGCACTTACAAGCCAAACCTGATGTGTCTTTTTAAAAAGAATTCTTCATTCTCATTCCTTTGGCTGTTTCAGAATTTGGGGAACCTGTAACGTCATCATCGTTTTTATACCCGAGCGCACTTGTGCACAAGGGTATTATAACTTTGTTCACATAACGGTTGTTTGTAACAGGCAAAACGAATCGAGATAAATATATACAAATTTATACATAAATGATCAGAATGAAAAGAGAAATCGATTAAGCGGTGACTGTCTGTCCGTCCGTCCGTCCGTCCGTCTGTGCACACGATAACTCGAGTAAAAATTGAGATATCTTAACGAAACTTCGTACATGCACTTCTATTGGGCGTGGGACGTATGGTATTGAAAATGGGCGAAATCGGACAATAACCACGCCTACCTCCCATATAACGGTAATTTTCAGAAATACGAAAACTGCGATATTTTAGTAACTACTGAAGATAATTCACTTAAAATTGACATTTAGAATAACTTTAGACGAGAAATAAGAATATTAAAAATTTTTGAAAAATGGGCGTAGCCACGCCCACTTATAGTTACATGTGTATATTTTGGAAACCGCTGCACCAATTTCTTCCAAACTTGGCACAGTTGTTGACCCTGGTACAGCATACCAAATGGCCGAAAATTTTTAAAATCGGACAATAACCACGCCCACATCCCATATAACGGTAATTTCGAGAAATACGAAATCCTCGATAAATCAGTAAATATTAAAGCTAATTTATTCAAAATTGACGGTTGCAACAATTCTTTATCAGGAAATACGCTTATGATAAAATTTTGGAAAATGGGCGTGGCACCGCCCACTTATGATCACATTTATGTATATCGGTAACAGTTCTAGAAATTTGTACCAAACTCGGTATGATTATTGTGCTTGCCACATAAAAGCAAACCGTTGAAAATTATTGAAATCGGACTAAAATTACGGCCGCTTTTCATATAACGGTAAATTTCAGAAATGCTTGAAATTTCAATATTTCGAAATTTAAGGATGCTAGTTTACTTAATATTTATACACCCGCTTATCATGTAGCGGTAGCTTTCGGAAAGGTGGAAAACATATATTTAATACTTGCGCCGGGTATTTAATGTGGCTCTGCCCGAACTTAGACTTTCTTACTTGTTTAATTTTAGTTTTTGTAATTCAGTTTTAATACTTTTTTCTGCGACTGGTTTGAAAAATGTGTGCTTATAGCGAGCTAAATATGTAGGTGGATATGGAAAATAAATTATTATTTTCCAGGAATGAAAATTTTGAACAAAATTCTGTTTTCAAAGTCGTGGCTGCCAGCCGAATCGGATCAGAATATTGTTATTTTTTTAAAAAACCACCGCGTTTTTTTAAGCGTTTGAATCTCAGATAGTTACGTAATTCTTATCTAATTAAATGTCAGACCTATAGCTTTTTAATTATTTGAGCATCGATTCTCTTTTTAGCCAGACGTTGATAATTTCGCAAAGAAGGGGCAGTTTTACCACAGAAGTTTTTAGCCAAGGATCCAATATATATCCCTATAAAAAAAAATATTGCCCAACAAGTAAACAAAATTACTGTTTTTAAAATTTTTGCTAAAAATAAATTCCCCAAAGAGCCCCATTTGAAATTATTGAAACGAATATATGTAACACGAAAATTTGGTTAAGAATTACAGTGCACACTTTCTTCTTTTGTGTCCAGTAGTTTTTTAAGATTAGTCCAAAAAAAATCTTAATAAAGAAAGAAACCAACGCAGGTATTTAAAGCACAGAAAAAAATATCATTAAAATGACTATGTTCTCTTTGACGTACGTCAAAGGTCAAGTACAAGTGGGAACCCATCGATAGCTGGGTTATATAGCATAGGAAATAATAGTGGGATTCATGAAACGTCGCAAAGCGGTTGCAAATGTCGCATTTCTTCGCAAAATTTGCCACCTTGCGACACAGATGATTACTTTTGTATGGAAACTTTCTTGCGACAAAATTGCGGCATTGCCATAGTGTTTGAAATGGCAATCATTGCAAAGTCAAAGTCGCGAAACACATGTTTTTTATTGTCTTCAAATACTTCAAAAAAAGTATATCAGTTAAATCTGCTTCGAAATATAATTGGAAACATTTTTATTTTTCTCTAACGCTCGGCATTTTTAAAAAATTTTACATTTGGCAGGTTCCCTAGGAAGGTGGACCTCGGTGCAAAAATTATTTTCTTTATAAAACTAACAAACGTGTGGATAAGACATTTGTAAAAATCTTGAATCAACCAAAAAATAACAAATTTAAGCTTTAAATGCATTTTTATTACCATTTTTTACGTTTTGAAATCAAGTTCTAAGTAAATTTTTTTATTGAGTTTAAAGTAGGTTGTGTTGAATGCACTGTCAAATCATTTGCGATTCATAATTCAAGTGTTTGGTAAGAGAAATATATAGTAGAACCCATCTGCTTTTAATAAAATTGTGTTATATATCAAATTGTGTGACTGTTTTATCTATATTATGAGTTATTATTAAGCAGTATGGGTCTTGTCCCACCCGTGACAAAAAAAGCTAAAAGTTGTTATATTTAATTACAGAAGTTGAGGATTTGTTTCGTGTTTGTTACATAATGTTGGAATATCATTGCAAATATTTACCATAATTGCATTGTCGTTTCCACGTAGTTCTTCTTCTTCTTCTTATTTGGCGCTGTAACCGCCTAAGCGATTTTGGCCGAGTCCAAAACAGCACGCCAGTCATTTCTCTTCTGTGCTAACTGACGCCAATTGAAAATGCCAAGTGAAGCCAAGTCCTTCTCCACCTGGTCTTTCCAACGCAGAGGAGGCCTTCCTCTTCCTCTGTTCCCAGCATCGCGGCCCGCGTTGAATATTTTCAGAGCAGGAGCGTTTCCACGTAGTTAGGTAAGAATAATTCAACGGAGAATTATCCCTGCAGGGAAAGCTACTAGTTGTGAACTAGAATTCTACCAGTTGCTCACGGCGCTCCAACAGTCGCAATGGTCGACAGAGCAAAGCACTCGCGTGGTATGCCTGAGGTACCAGGTTCAAGCCCTGGTGCAGGGAAAATTTTTTATTTTATTTTTTTTTTTATAATATTTCTTTTATTTATATTTTTATTTAGGGTTTTTTTTGATATTCTTAGATTTAATAAAAAAAAATATTTTTTTAATGTATTTTTTATGGCAATTTCTTCCCATATATTTGTTTCTTTTTTTTTGTAATGCAACTAGATTTTTAAGTTTGTTATTTATATTTAAATTGAAATAATTATTCCTACATCTATTGATCTAACTTTAAAAATCTTAACCACCTCCAAGCGGCCTCGAATCTGCGGTCCCAGAACCAGAACCAGTAGTCTTCACGTGACGCCACAGCTGACATTTGTAAGAAAAGCAATTAATTTCGTTTTATTTTAGGCTTTGGCAATTCAAAGGCAGATGTCGCTGAACGCTTAAGTTCTTCGAAAATGTCGAACTGGCAGGCACATACTAGTTTATGAACTAGTATTTTTTCTAACTGGTTTGGGTTTTCACTGCAGGGATGTCCCACCCGTGACAGCTATGTGTGGGACAGTTGCCAGAGGTAGGTTTTCAGGGCTGACAAGCTTTATTTGTTTGTGGAGGTGGACGCAGGGTAGGAGGGGGGCATACGCGGACTCGTCCATTATCTATATACCCTTGTGGTCAGCTGATTAAGTTAAGTTACATTTTGACCAGTTTTGGTTTTTTATTTTGTTAATCTAATGCTTGTAGTTTTTTTTTTAAAGTCTAGCATATTATCTAACCAGAACCACATAAATCTACATTTCAAACTTCTTACAAAAATTATAAAATATCAACAAAATTTAACAATTACACCCAAAAATGTTAAACTTTTTGTTCAGAATTTTGAGGTATGCAGTTTTGTAGTCCATTAAGTTTAAGTAGGTAAAAGTGAGAATTTCAAGACACTAGTAAATCGCGTTCATTTTTAATAATTTTTTTGGCTGACGGCGCTAAGCATTTTCTTCTATATAAAAGGCACCATCCAAAGATAAAACGTGAGTGAATTTAACCGCTACTTGGCTTCTTATATTTTTTATTAACTAATCTTTATATATGGACCACACTAAAAGCTCCTTCTCATATAAAAATTCGTACGTGTCCTACCCGTGGCAAACGTTGTCCAACCCGGGACAGAGGAATTTCGGATTTTTTTATAATAAAGCCATAATTTTTTTGTAGTTTTTGCTTTGTTTGTGTTCCTGGCTCTTTGTTTTATTATAAGACATCAAGTTCACACATGTGAAACAAATGCGCAGAGTTTCCGCAAAATATATCTGCTCCAAAAAGCAGGTTCTTTTTTTGTCCCACCCGTGATAGAAGAAATAAGTCAGATTTTTTCCATGTAAAAGTAAGCCAGATTTTTTTTCGTATTTTGTCATAACTCGTATAATAGTCAATTCGATGTAGCTTTATCAAAATGTAGAATTGTTGAGTACTTTATACTTAAATTTAAACAAGAAAGAAATTTTTTTCTGTACAAATGTCAAACCCGTGACGGTGGAATCGCCCATTTGCAATCCGGAGTTGCGATAGTTCGTTCATACAACTTTGTTCGCAGCATTGCCATCTCGCCAAAAATGCCACTTTGCGACGTCTTATGAATCACACTAATATGTTTAAAGATATTTTTATCAAAGTTGATAAATATGACATTTGATCACTTTTGTTACACAAATACTCCCACGACCACAGGCAAAAATATTGGCTAAAATTTGTCATTTTCTTTGCCATATATACGTTTTATCGGTGCACTTGCACAACATTCGCATTCGCAAAAGCTCCGCATTGATTATTGCGAATGCGAATGTTAAACTTAATGCGGAAGCTCCGCGGTAGCGAATGCGAATGCGAATGCGAATATTCGCAACAACCCTGATTACCATAATGAAATGGAAGTGGGCATCGAGGGTAAAGGTTCGAACAATTAAGCGGAAAATGGTAAGAACAACGGAGCGGACAACGGTGTGATCAACGGAGCCGGCAATGGTGATAACGATGGTTCGGACAATTAAAACGATGGTGGCAATGTGCGTCAAGATTCCGATGATTTGCTTCGTATTGGCAGTGGCCGGTATGGCAGGAAATTATGCAAAAGTGATTTGGTCTAGCTCCAACGGTGTGACATTGCCCAAGTCTGTGTTTTGGCCGCAGCAAATAATCCAAGCAACTGCGAAGACAGGTGCAGCTGCAAAACTTTAAGACGGTTAGCGAACTAGTAAAAGCGCTGAGCACCACAGAATCAGGGGATGCTATTTATCAGGACGGCCGAGTTGTAAGAGTATATAGTATACCTGCCCTAAGCATTAAGTTAAGATATTGTAAACTAGGCATAAGGTGATTTGTATCTATACCATTAGTGACAGAGTTGAGGTTCTAAAGCATAACCGCCCAGGACACCATCTTGCAAATGTTTAGCGGAATAAAGAAACATTCGATATTTGATAGCGGGAACGACGGAAGTGTTTTAGTAACCACTTAGTCTTCTGAATATTTCAAGATGTAACTCAAAATTTACGTTTTTGGGATTTCATCAATTAATAAGCTTGGTAAGTGGAATATGTGTCGGCCGCTGTGGTGTAGTGGTAAGCAGTGCGCGCTTTCACTCATCAGCACCTGGGTTCAAACCCTGGTCAAAGCAACATCGCAAAAAATATAGAAAAAAGTTTTTTTTTTTAACAGCGGTCGTCCCTCGGCAGGCAATGGCAAACCTCCGAGTGCATTTCTGGCATGAAAAACAGCTACTCATAAAAATACAATCGCCGTTCGGAGTCGGCGTAAAACTGTAGGTCCCTCCGCTTTGTGTGACAACATCAAGGCGTACGACACATATCGGAGGAGAAGGTCGGTCAAACACTAACATATGTGTAAGCGCCAATCTATTATATTATTAAGTGGAATATGTTCACTCTAACAGTTGACAAAATTTTCCAAAAATGGCGAAGATATGTGTAATTCCATCTGTATTTTGGTATACCAAGTGTATGAGTAGATCAAACTTTGATTGCGTTTTCCCATAAAATTTCAATATTGAATTAATTCTGAATATTAAAATATATTATAATTAAATAATTTTTAAATTAATATTTAATTATAATAATATATACTTTAATATAATAATAATAATAATAATAATAATAATAATAATAATAATAATAATAATCTTAATAATAATTATATACTTTAATATAATTAATTTAATAATTAATAATCAATTTAATAATTAATAATTAATATAATTTTATTTTGTTTGTAGGAGGGGTAAATGCCTTATGCACTGGCCGGGGGCGCTAGTCTCTATACTACCTTCCTTGAGTGTAGGACTCCCAGCGCCCGCACAAGAATCCCGCATCTGGCACCGCAATTCTGCATGTCTTCATATGTAGGAGCGCGCTGCAGGAGTTTCGGGGTGCTTTCTTGTAGGGGCGTTTCATTCGGGTATCATCAGTAGACAGCCGTCTTCTCGTTTTCAGCGGTGTACGAATTTCACGTATCTCGCAACTGCTTCCCACTTGTCAGCACTGGAGATCATTACCCCAATTATATTATTCGGAGTTATGTCTCCGTATATGTATTAATTTTGTCAAGAAAATAGTTCTGAAAACAACGGAATTGTGTTCACGGATGCACACGAAAAAAAAATTCTGACCAGAATTTACAAAAAAAGTTTCCTCAAAGTTACCAAGTAAAAACAACGTTTTACTATACAATAAACTGTAAAAACAAACCTCGTTTATTTGCCATAAATAAGACATGGATACAATAAATACTTTTATTAAAAGAAAACTAAACAAATTCATTTTACATATGGGCCATTTCAGCGAATACAACACCTCTGATAAAAAAATAAATTACATGAATTGTGTTTAAATCTGTAAAACCAGTAAAGCAGGTAAATAGAATGAATCTTTAGAAATAGATTTTTATCCATTTATTTTTCACTATTTTCTCTATTTTATTATTATAAATGCATATATAATATACTGTAAGATGTTTGCATCAACGCATTTCTTATCTATTAAAAGTGGCAATGCAAAAAATAATTATCCAAGAAGAAAGAACAACTCATGAGCTTTAAAATGGTGGTATGCTATTAGAAAAATACATTTATGGTGAGAAGTTATAAGCGTTCAAAAAATGCTTATTGGATGTCCCACCGGTCACAGACAAATATGTATTTTTTACGCGTAACATACAAATTCTTAAGTTTCCCATTCTTCAAATGAGGTCTTCCTATTAAAAATATAATAAATATTCACATCAAATCAGCAGTGTTCATTTTATTCACGAACTATGTGTCCTCAAAGGCGACTCGTCCCACCCGTCACAAGCAAAAATAAGTTTTTTTTTTTTAATTTTAAAATATAATAATGCCATTAAAGCATGAAATGGTACGTTACATTCTACTAACTACATTCGAGAAAGCCACTATGAACGAAATATTTATAGTTTGTTTAAAACTGAACGAATCGAACAACTCAGAGAAGCGGGTGTCATCGTTGTCTCACCCGCCATGCTTGGAAAATGTTAAATTTCTGTGTAAATTATATAATTAAATTTTATACTTTATCAGTTTCATATCAAACCAATATCTGACTTCAAGTGTTAACAGTTTGACACTTGTCAAATCAATGGTTAAAGAGAATTTACTAAGGGCCGGTTACTCAATGTCTGGTTAACACTAATCTCCGGTTAAACATAGTTATCGACGTTACCGAGTCCCTGTTGTATGCATGGAGTCGAAGACGTCGATAACGATGTTTAACCGCAGATTAGTGTTAACCAGACATTGAGTAACCGGCCCTAAAAGTTTGAGCCAAAACGAGTTAAAATGTCCCACCCGTCACTTTGGAATGCCCCATATGAGGCTATGAGGGCCAGAGGAGCCTATCTACAACAAAATCTTTGGTAATATGAGAAAGAAGGATCTATAAGAACTAAATGCGGTCTTTTACTAAAAAATTCATTGCACCTACTTGATGCTTCATATTATAGTAAAAAAAATTAAAAGGGCGCGCCTCGGGCTATTACCGTTTCGCTTCTGGTAATGCATTTTAAGGTGCACCTCAACTTTTTTTAAAATGTCAGTTAAGCTACTCTGGCGCTCAAGGCCTCATATAATAACTAGCAGAGCTGTAAAATCAAGATAGTCTGCATTCACTCGGCATTCCTTTCAAAATGTTGATTGTTGGTTTGTAAAAATAAAAACCTCATTCCTCAGTGGCTTAAAATATTTCAAAACAAACAAACTGTGTTTTGTTATTGAATGGTAGATTGCCATTCAGTATACAATGTGAATGTACAGCAGCATTCGCACTCACACATGATTGTATATTTGTAATGAATGCACACTTTTTTACCATTCAGTACCAATAATTTGTTCCCAGGGTTGATATATTTTATACTTTAAAGTTTAAACATATCTGGAATTGAAACAAAAACAAATATTTTATTTCAAAGTATATGCACTTATATATAGAAGTTTTCTGTCACTAACCCAAAGCCAATGACTCGCGCAATATTATTCTAAGAGTCCTAGTACAGAAGGGCTGGTAAATATTGAAAATTTCATTTTAAAATTTTATCCTTGAAATTTCGCAATATTTGAATGGTCGTCCCGAATAACGTTGTAAGCACCAATTTACTCAAAACTAGTTTTTTCGCAGATTAGCGTTAAAAATACTCTCGCGTATCATAAGGTCGCGAAATTTCTCAATTTCTATCAGTTTTCGGACATTAACCTACGCTCCAAAGTAAGTAGTGAGTGGAAAAACGTTTTAAGTGCAGGTGACCATGGCCAATTTAGAATTAACAAGCGTAATGCAAAATTGCAATCATGGTAAAAACTGTAAAGTATATTTCGAAAATTGGAATGATATAAAAAATAATTGGCTAATAAATAGTGGGGAAGAATATTCAGGAAGAAATGGGAAAGGGGTATTAAACAAGTAATTTTTAGCAAAAAAACCGACTTAAAAAAAATATATATATACCTATATATTTCATAAATCAAAGATCCGATCTTAACCAAATTAGTGTGGGACCACCTCTGAGACACTACCTTTCCGTTGCAAAAAGAATTATTGAAATCGGTTGATGTGGTGCCAAGCTATGCGGTAACATACATAAAAAAAAATAAAAAAAATATTCCGACGAACTGATAACCTCCTCCTTTTTTGGAAGTCGGTTAAAAAAATTACCAGAAACTGTAATGTGGAAAAACTTTGTAAGTGAAGGAGCTGTGTTAATATCAATTTTGGTTTTTTATTCCCCAAATTTTCAACTGCGCTTGTTCCCTTCACTCAAGCTTCATATTGGAGACTATTCAAAAGCATTTCTCCAATTTTTATAAAATGACCTATGATGAACAATCAAAGAAACCTTATTATATTTATTACATTCATTTGTCGAAAAAGGTTGTAAGCGCCACCAGCAAAGATGATAGGCTTACTGGAAAAACGTGCCTTCATCCATTGGGATTTGGATATAAAACGTTTTTCCACAGGGATCGTAACGGTTATGCTTTTTATCAAAAAAGTTAAAAATAATCGTTATTTTTTCACCGATATGTTTTCAGTCAAAAATAAAAGTTACCAATTGACTTTTATTTTTTCGGTCAAAAATAAAAGTTAAAATATGACTTTTATTTTTTCGGTCAAAAATAAAAGTTAACACTTGACTTTTATTTTTTCGGTCAAATATAAAAGTTTAAATATGACTTTTGTTTTTTCGGTCAAAAATAAAAGTTAAAATTTGACTTTTATTTTTTCAGTCAAATATAAAAGTTAAAACTTGACTTTTACTTTTTCCGAAGATTACGTTCAAAAAGCATTTAAGGAAATAGGCACCTATAAGGAGAAGCGCATTGATGTTGATACGGACCTTATGGATTACTGGGAGAGTAAAAAATGTATATATCCCCGACCAAAAGATCTGGTATGTATTATACATCAAGCGCCACCGACACAAGTCAGTGTAGAACACGCGTTCTCAGCACTAAGCTTATTCTTAGCGATTTGCGATACAATATGTCGAAGCAGAACTTGCCAGCGATATTAATTGTTAAAATGAATTCCGAATC
>NW_023458560.1:15993125-16003984 GCF_013731165.1 Rhagoletis pomonella
TTTAACTTTTATATTTGGCTGAAAAAATAAAAGTCAAGTTTTAACTTGTACTTTTGACTGAAATCTATCAGTCAAAACATAACGGTAATTGCTGACTGTTTTGAAAAAAGTAAAAAAAAAAAATCATATAGGATTAACATTCCTTGGCTAACAAGCATATAACACATATATACAAATGTTAAAAAGACCAATTCTTTCCGACTGACTTTTTGAATTGAAATTTTGAAAATAACTATTATTTTCGGTCCCTGTTTTTCCATCATTAAAATTTTGTAAATCTTATTTTGACTTGATATATATGGATATACATTTGAATTCACGGGCAAGTTTCTTGTAGACTGCTGCACCGAAAAATGGAAAACTAAATCAAATGACTTTATGTGTCAAAAATGTTTTTTATCCATTCCTGAGCACTAAGTCGCTTACAACGTTGTTTGCGGCGACTATTCATTTCTTTTTTAAAAAATTGTATGTTGAGGCTTCCGGACTTCTGGAGTATCTTTCAGGTGGAAATATCTAGGAATGTCTGACCTCTCTATCAATCGCTACGGAGTTCTTCTTATTAAGGCTAGTTTAGGACCGGATCACATTGAAATCGCGGGAAACTGCGTGGCTGATGGCCTGGCGTCGGAAAGGCACCCTAAACCCGTTATCCCCAGATAAGAAGCAAGTAGGAACGCCTCTGCCCCTGCGATACACTCTTGGATGGTGTAGTGTTAGCTCGCCGAGCGTTAGAATAACACGCGATAATGAGATAATAAGAAAGCAATACTCCTTTTCCGACATAAGGAAGGAAAAAAGACGTTTCTCTGCTGCAGAAAATGTTTTTGTAGGGCACTTTAAAATGCTTTTTGCAGCGCAAGACACGTGTGGCCCATAGTTACCCCTTAAAGGTGCCGAAAAACACGTTGCCTCTCAAGGGCTAAAGATGGGGGTTCTAACAGGCCATTGTGCGATTGGTATTTACGCGGTAAGACTAAGAATTTCAACTGATCGTTTTGGTATCAGCTGTGAAGAGGAAGGTGAGGTGGAATCATCTCCACACTTTCTTTTAGACTATCCAACCTTCGGGAGGCTAAGATGGATGCATTTTGGCTCGCACTACTTAACTCCGTTCAGTGTTTTCATGGTATCACAAAGGACAATCTCTCAATTGTCCAAGTGTGTCCCTTGCCTGGGGTAACCATTTTAACCTAACCCAACCTAACCTGTACTTCTTTGAGCTGTGAAAAAGTTGGTCGCATTAGTTTTACTACTGAGTTCATATTTTTAACTTACGTTATTTTTTATTCAATATCTACTAATTTAACCCCAAAAATTTTATCAGGCTCTTATTTATCAAAATTTTCATGTAAATCACAGCAAATGTATATATTCATGTACTTTTTATAAATTAATTCCCAGCGATCAATCTCACAACTATCAGAAACCACGTTTTCAATGCTCACAATTTTTTTAGTCTATATTTACATACATATGTATGTATGTATGTACATATGAGCCGTGGCCTAAGTCATTTCCTGTGCTTAAACGGTTGGTTACTTCTAACTGAATGCATCTATAAATCGTTCTACCGTCATAAACAAATTACAAAACTTTTTACCTTTGGCTGATGAAGTGAACGGATAACAGACGCGTTCAGAAACAGGTAAATTATCACTGAAGTCAAACGGTATAAAATGACTTATGGCACTTTCAAAATAAAAAACACATGTAGTAAAAGATTTAAAGTTTTTCGATATAATTTATAATTTGTACATTCATTGTAACTGATTTTTATATTGTGACTGTTATTTTGTTTATACTTCAATAAAAATCATGGATGTGAACGGGTCTTGAATCGGATTAACCGAACCGAAACTTCCGCAAGTTTTAGAACCGAGATCCGAAGCACTTTTTATAAAGACATAATTCTCCCACTTTTTTGTTTTTTTTCGTTCTTTAAATGAGTAGTCCACTTGCAAAGTGCGCTATGTAACATTTTATCGATTTTTAGTTTTTGGTGGATAACGTCCAGTATTTAATGTAATTCCATGTCCACTAACAACACAGTGCAAAATCTCTTTATATTCTGCAAAAATAGCATCAAATGTTAACTCTTCTTCCAAAAGTCGCTATTATAATTATTTATAAACTTTCAAAAGTATCCACCTTCTGATGAACATGGAAAACTGCTTTAGGTCGTATAGACTGTTAATGTTATCTTATGTCATGTTATGTTATGTTATAATTTTATCAGGCTCTTATTTATCAAAATTTTCAGGTAATAAAAACAATGATTCAATTTAAATGTTACTTGTTGTCGAAGTTTGTTTTTTAAAATTTATGGCTTTCTATTATAAAATCACATAACGCTGTTTGCAAGTGGACTACTCAAATATGGTAATACCATATTTGTATACTATCTGATTTTTCTTAGCATGTGATATCAATTATATATGTAGGTATATTTTTATGTAAAATGGATTTATACATAGTTTTTTTTTATTCCCTAATCGTTACACCGAACCGAAACCCCGCTTCAAGGGCAAAAACCGAACCAGTGTAAAGGCGCAAAAACGCTTCGAACCGCTGAACCGAAACGACCAAAGTTTACATCCGGCCCACGTCCATAAAAATATTGTTAGTTTAAATCACTTTAATCTTCTATGTACATGTGTCAGTTGAAATAATCTATTAATTTTTTAGGATATATTTAATGTAGAAAAGTTGTTTCGGTTCAAATTTAAATATTTCATTTACACGAGTAAAAAATTTATTAGCTATTAGTGACATGTAAAAAAAAAAACAGTTATTAAAAATTCAATTTCCGTTTCCGATTGCCTTTCAGTTCGAATAATTTTAGTAGCGGTCACCTGCAGCTGGTTATGAAGACTGAATCCTAAAGTCAAACGGGTCCGCTAAGCACTCCACACTAGATCGCTTGGCACTCCACAAAATGCCAATCGTCGCAGCTAACAGGCCAGGCTGCGATTAATTTTTTTTGTTCCAACATTGAACTCAATTTTTTTTTAGTAACGAATACGAACGTAAATGTGAATGAATATTAATAAAACTATCCCATCTAAAATGCCACACACCCAAGTAACTACATACATATGTTGGTATGTATGTACATATACATATGTATATTAATGTACACACATACATACATAGAGCGTGAGTCAACAACCGCCAATCCTCCTCTTACTCTTCTACAGGCCACTAAGAAGGCATGGAAGTCGAAACGAGCTCAATCGGAATGTAGATGAAGGTGTGGGGTTGCGGTATTAGGTAGGATTCAAAAATACGCTCGCCCAGATAAAGGATAATAACGTTCACGCTTAGACAGTTATAACGTGAATACAATAATAATAACAAGCCAAAAGCACAACATCAATAACAAGGTAGCATACGTACATAAATATGTTCTACACTACTGCTTTCGAGGCAACAAAGAGGACAAATGAGCATAAAAATCGCAAACGGCATTTGGAGCGACGTCGACAACGATGTCAGCCGTAACGTCAACTCTAATTCTAAACTGTGAATATTCAATGCCGAATGGTCGGAGGAAGACTAAACAGTAAGTAGCGGCGCTAAAACTATCTTCGAAATTGAATCAAATGACTACTATTTTTTCGTTCAGTTTGGAACTGTGGCGTGTTGCGAGTTAAAAGCAAAACATTATTGGAATGCCAAGCATGTGTGAATATTTGCTTATATGACCATTGGATGGTATTTAGTTAGTGTTGTCTAGGGATGGGTAGTGGAGAGTTGAAATTCGATTTTTTCCGAATTTCGAACATTGCCCAACCATTCGATTATACGATTCGAAATTTGGTGGTGCAAGTTGGATTTAATTCGAATTTTTTCGAATTTTCCAAAAAAAATCTTAAGTGAATCTTCTTAATCGAGTTCGGAGATGTTTACGTTAAATATTTAACACGATTTCATAAAATCTGTATCGTTCGTTCGATTTTCAAATGTAATATGGTTTTAGCTTTGTGCCATATGAATGTATGTAAGAAAATCAAAATGAAATTATTTAATAAGTTAAATAAATTACCCCAATATGGGTATCAATCGAAATGATTTTGAATAAACTTTATTTTTTAATTACATTTAAGAGGGGTGCCACCTGTTTGAAAAGTTAAATTTAGTTAAAGAAGTGTTGTGCTTAAAATACTGTGCAACAATTACAATATTTTTGAGGTGCTTGAAGAGAGTGGCCACCTGCTTAAAAAGTTAAACTCAAATTACACTGTAGGACAGCCCAAACCAGCCCGGACTTTGTTAACATTTTCTGAAAGTATACCCATCCAGTAGTAAAACACTCGTTGGATTTGCGAAAGTTAGCTCGTATTTTTATTTCATGGCCTACTAAAGTTTTCATGTCTTGGCCTAAGTAGTTTTCAAAAAAATAGTTAAAATAAATGTCTGAGCGAAATTAAAGGTTAAGACATATATAATAAAATTTCATGGGAAATATTTTCGTAGAACATTTTAACCTATTAGCTCCCGCCTAAAAGGGTAATTTTGATCCTTACTTCAATAAATCCCACAAAAAGCAAATTTGGAAGGTCGTTAGAGGACTGGTGTACTCTAGAAAAATATTCTCCGGAAAATTTAATTAGGGGTCTTCTCAGGCAAAAGCCTCGTGCTACCAACGTAAAAGCCTCAACAAATTTAAAATAAAAAATCAACAAAAGAAGTACTTTTTACATTTTTTTTTAATTTAAGAATAACAGTTCCTTCTTGGCACAGATTTTTCGTCTCGATGCATCAGATCGAAAAACATGTATTTTTTAATTGCATCCCTAAGACAAATGGAGTGCCACACACAGTGATGGCAAATTTAGTCAGAAACAAGAAAGTTGAAGAGTTTATTTTTTTTTTAAATAAATATGAAATTCGATTTTTTCTAGAAAAATTCGATTTTATCCGAATTATAGCAACACAAAGTTCGATTTCAAAAATTCGACATTTTGGAGCTAAAATTCGATTAAAATTCGAATATCGAAGCTTCGAATATCGAATTTACCCATCCCTAGTGTTGTCTGTGGTGAGCTACAAAGCGAAAACTTGACCGAGTCCAACATGGCGTATGAGTGTTTTATCAAATGCTTATAGGCCTGGTTGCCACTTCATAAAAATTTTGTGTACCACAATATCCAAGTAAAAAGGCCCAAAATAAAATAAAATATACCATTTTTTCCGTCCATCAAAAATGTATATATATTTTTTATAATATCAAACGTTATCAAAAATTCCAATATTTTCAATTCGTGTAAAAAAATTAATTTTCTCCACATATTTGTTTGCATTTGTGCATATACAGGCAGTGTAAAATGTTAGTGTTCACCTTGTTATAATATAATATTCACAATTATTATAAAGAAATGTTATTTTCATTAATTATATCCCTATGGTATTCGACGCCCTGAATACGAATCCGAGATCTTTTAGTCTCCATTACGTCAGATTCGAGGTCATTTGAAGGTCAAGTAGGGAAAAATTCGTTGAAAAACGTGAAAATTCAATAAAATTCTTCTGAATTTGACCTTAAGATGACCTTGGCATGACCTCTAGATAACTTTAAAGAATCAAGGGACCCGCATATTCGGATTCGGCGACAACAAAAACCTATGTATATATATGAATTTTTATTTGTATTGAATACATTTTTATTCAGACCTCGGGTTTGAATTCAGCGCGTCGAATACCATAATATATGGAGGTTTGATTCAATAAGCAGAAACTTTTTTTTTTGTAAACCTATGTTATTTATGAAAATACAGTTCATTCTATAATATAATCCATATATATCAAAGCTTCATACTTTATATAATCTTCATAAAGTTAAAAAAGAAATTTATCAAAATTTCAAAATTTTTATTCAGAACTTCTAGAAAATTTTTGAGTATGCAGTTTTGTAGCCCGTTCAATTCTAGTGAAACAATGTGCAAGTTTCAAGTCGCTAAAAATTACCTTTGACTTTTTAGAATTTTTTTCTGATAGATTTTGATTATGATTATGCGGTGTATGGATGGTGTTGCGCGTTTTCTTCCATATAAAAATAGATTTTGATTATGCGCTGTATAGATGGTGTTGCGCGTTTTCTTCCATATACATAAAAATAGATTTAGATTATGCGTTATATAGAAGAAAACGTGCAACACCCTTCACCCTCCGAGGGTGGACCCTCCGAGTTCTGAAAAAAAAAATTATTCCTCAAAGTTACATACCCCTCATACTTCCAGATTTGGTTGATTACACATTGCAGTTATTATTTCCCTGCTGTATACTTTTAGGCCTCACTGCATTTCATTAAATAAATTTTGGCGATCAAAAATTATCATAGCAATTGTCAGAATTCCACTGCAGTATGGCGATAACAATAAACAGAACAAACAGAAAAGCGTCAGCGAGTGCTATCAAAGAAACAGATAGCTCTCGTCAACGCCAAACAAACAAAAAAGGCTGAAAGGCCCAAGCAAAGAAAAAAAATCCATTTTTGGTACAATTGTACCAAAGTGGCAACAGTCCTTATAGGTAATGCTCTTGCGGATGAATTTTTAAATGTACATACATATGTATGTACAAGTGTATTTGTGTGTTTGTATACATACACACTTAACCTGTCGGGAATTTCGTAGTCGATTATTTACGACTAGCTTTTGATTGGTTTTAAAGTCATGCAGGGTTCAGCCGAAGTAATAAATATGTGTAAAACTTGTTTGACAATTTTCACTTAAAAAAAACGTGTGTTCAAAAAGAAAAAAGAAAAAGCAAGTATGTACATATATATGAATATTGAAATTGCGTTTTTTATTGAAAGCAAGAAGACGAGGATTTGAGTTGGTTATTTACAATAATGTAGCTGTAAATATACATATGTATGTATATCGTCACCTTAATTCACAAAGGCCCTGATTTCAAAACTGCGTTTTTCACAGATTTTGGTAGGACGTATTAAATTACACCTTCAATAAAAATTTTAAAGTGCTAGTACCAAAAGCAACGGAGCTACATGCCACTTTCTAAATAGGCCTACCTGTTTTTGATACCCTTTTTATAATGTTTTTTGGTTCTCCTGTAAAATAGAAAATTTGTTGGTTAGGGCCTTTGTGAATTAAGGTAACGATATGTATGTATGCACGTACATATATTACATACCGATGTGAATAGCACATCTTTAGTGGTCTTTATACATGGTAATTAAATAGTTGTCATGTAGGTAATAGTTAATCTAAAATAAGTATAAAAACCAAGAGTACCAAAAACATTATATTAATTAACACACTACCAGTCAACTTGTAAATAACCAGTTTGATGTTAGCTGAAAACAAAATAACTTTTTTGCAATATCGTGATGTTAAAGTAGTCAGTTGAAAGCAGCCGAAAGTAGTCGAGTCGTAGTCACCCCTCGTTTAAAAATAGTGTTAGTTAGTGCATTTGCAGTTAGTAGAGTTCCCTACAGGGTATTTGTCGGTACTCTGCGAAAAATTTATCTAGCTATAAGTTAACTTGAAGTTGTTTAGGAAGGAACTAAAGTTCACTATTTTCTGTATATTTTATATGAGGAAAGCTAACTATATTTGTTTGGCGATGGCCGTGAAATAGTCAGGGGTGACTACCACTGCATTAGATGTCAACTAACTTCTGTTAGACATAAAATATCAATAAGAAAAAACTATTTGTTTTTAATTTTTTTAAGTAATTATTTAAATGCTTTATTAAACATTACATATTTGTTTACGTATTCGAATTCCGTCAGACATAATACCATGCTCTGACCGACAACAAAACCCTTTGAAAACGAGTTTTGGGATTGTGGGCTGAAGGCTGATCACACCGGCTGTTATTTTTTTCTTTGACATTTCATACATCCTTTGTTTACAGTTTTGCTACAAAAAAAAAACAAAACCAAAATACTTTTCTTTCATTTTCTTCTCATTACCAACCTTTTCCTTTTGGTCTTATTTTAATTTGGCCAGCCAATTAACAATAAATCTGAACTGGCGTATTAAAGATGATAAAATATGACTTCCACTTCGATAAATAATCGAAAAAAAACTTGTGCAGACAGCGATTGGAATGAATGGAACGTGAGTTTTCAAGTAGTTTTTATCGAAAACTGATTTTCGTTTGACAGATTTTACATGGACGAAAACACAAGTCTTAGGTCGAAAACCAGTTTTAGCAAAAAAGTATATGTGAAGTGCAGACAAATGTGCATTCAAAGTAAAATTGGTATGAAAATATTTGATAGGAACTTGTTTAAAGAACACAAATTTTCGAATACGCCTGCAAGTTAGCTTTTTGTAGTTATCTAAAAGTTATAAATTTAATCGAGAACCCGCAAAAAAGCTAACTATAAGTGCGTTTTTGTCAATTGGCAGTTTTTTTCTGCAGGGTAATTAATGAAATTAGCAGCTTCACATTCAACGCACTGCATGCGATAAGAAGCGGTGGTCTCATACATACATACACATATGTACTTTTTATATGTAAATATGTACGTACCCAATAAATATTTTTATTAAATCCATAGGTGTAGCTAGGTAGGGGCAGGGGCCTCAGCCCCCGCGAAATTCCAAATTGTTTCCTATATATTCAAAAATACTACCAGGAAATGCTAGCTCGATAATTTGGGCCGCCCTAACTTTCAAGTTTTTTCTTATGTACTATATACATACATACAATATATTAAACCATACACTCAATGCTAACTAAATAATTTGTAAATTTTTATACCCGAGCGCACTTGTGCACAAGGGTATTATAACTTTGTTCACATAACGGTTGTTTGTAACAGGCAAAACGAATCGAGATAGATATAGACAAATGTATACATAAATGATCAGGATGAAAAGAGAAATCGATTAAGCGGTGACTGTCTGTCCGTCCGTCCGTCCGTCCGTCCGTCTGTCCGTCTGTGCACACGATAACTCGAGTAAAAATTAAGATATCTTAACGAAACTTGGTACGTGTACTTCTTTCGGGCGTAGGACGGATGGTATTGAAAATGGGCAAAATCGGACAATAACCACGCCTACCTCCCATATAACGGTAATTTTCAGAAATACGAAAACTGCGATATTTTAGTAACTACTGAAGATTATTCACTCAAAATTGATATTTGCAATAACTTTTAGACGAAAAATAAGAATATTATAAATTTTTGAAAAATGGGCGTAGTCACGCCCACTTATGGTTACATGTGTATATCTTGGCAACCGCTGCACCGATTTCTTCCAAACTTGGCACAGTTATTGACCTTGGTACAGGATACCAAATGGCTGAAAATTTTAAAAATCGGACAATAACCACGCCTACATCCCATATAACGGTAATTTGGAGAAATACGAAATCTTCGATAAATCAGTAAATATTAAAGCTAATTTATTAAAAATTGATGCTTGCAACAATTCTTTACCAGGAAATACGCTTATCATAACATTTTGGAAAATGGGCGTGGCACCGCCCACTTATGATCACATATATGTATCTCGGTAACCGTTCCACCAATTTGTACCAAACTCGGTATGGTTATTGTGCTTGCCACATAAAAGCAAAACGTTCAAAATTATTGAAATCGGACTAAAATTACGGCTTTTCATATAACGGTAAATTTAAAAAATGCTTGAAACGTCAATATTTCGAAATTTAAGGACGCTAATTTATTCAAAATTGATACACCCCGGCTTACCATGTAGCGGTAGCTTTCGGAAAGGTGAAAAGCCATATATGTAATACTTGCGCCGGGTATTTAATGTTCGGCCCCGCCCGAACTTAGACTTTCTTACTTGTCATAATTAAAAATGTTAACATGTGGATTATCCGAGTCTGTTTCAAGTTATTCTCACCAACTTCAAAGTAATTCCATTTGAGAAGGGTAAAAACCTGGGGCCTATTTCATAAAGCGACAGTGATAATTTTGCAACGACAGGCATTTTCCATGTTATCAGTGACAATTCGGTAGTTTTGTGGATGTTTTGTTTCATAAAAATAATTGTCACCACCTCATAAATTCCATGAGAAATTCCATTGAAAAAGTGACAAATTGTCATTGTCGGGGTTTAAAATTGCCGTTGACAAAATTGTCGCCAGTCATATGAAATTTATATGTAAATCATATGCAGTAATTGCATTTGCATTATTTTAGTTGTAAGAAATATTTGAAAAGTAATGAAATACGCGCAGTTACCATATAAATACATTTACAAAACTCTCCTGTGAAAGCTTTCCGACGGAGCTATTTGGTTTTGTCGCTATTGTCACGACAATTTTGTCAGAGTGACAATTGTCGGCACAATTGACGACAATATTCCATAATATCACTGTCGTTTTCCAAAAATTTTCACAGTTGCCTACAAGCGTATATGAAACAGAAAAAATGTTGCCTACAATTCTGGCAGTGAAATTTTATAGAAAAATTGACAATTTCCGCACCAGTCACTTTTATGAAATAGGCCCCTGGCTGTAGTCGACAATGAGCGAAGATGGATTGAGCGGTAAACTAGTAATTAAATTTATAGTTCAATTGTTTATTACTTTGTCTTTACGTTTGTGTCTGCTAAGTGTACATCGAAAGCTTGTATGAGAGAACCATTCTGAGATTATTGATAAAACTATAGACCGGTTTGGTGAACAGCCAAGACGTTTACTTCTTAAATAATTATAGCTTAAAACGTTGTATACATTTTTAGTTTATCTTACCAAATCGCAGAGGTATATTACAATACCAGAGGTTCCCAAACTTTTTTTTCTCGTAGACTAATAATAATAATAATAATAATAATAATAATAATAATAATAATAATAATAATAATAATAATAATAATAATAATAATAATAATAATAATAATAATAAT
>NW_023458560.1:16003994-16006408 GCF_013731165.1 Rhagoletis pomonella
ATAATAATAATAATAATAATAATAATAATAATAATAATAATAATAATGGTAAGGGCTAAGCTCAGGGCCTTACCGGGGTCACACAGGGCGGATCGTGAACAGCCTACTTCGGTGGGTTAGCTGCGAATAACCAATAAGCAGTCCCAGACCAAGAGCGGCAGGAGCCGAGGGCCTGATTTAAAAGATCAGAAATGCTTGATGAATCTCCTGTGTCCGGGCGAACAGATGCCGCCTCCCAAAAAGCATCCCAGGATTGAGACCAGTTAGATCCTGTTCATGGCATACTGGAACATGTATACGATTAATTCGACAGTGGGCTGGCGAGAGCAGTATTCCACCACTTTAGTACGTGAGGGTGACACCTCACAAAAATGGCCGGTGGGCTAATGTTGCAATCGCCCCCGTCTCGTTAAAACCCTGGCAGGTCTTCAAGTACGTTCAATACACGTCGCCATTTAGTTGGCCGCACAGGTCCAGTTGAGATTTACTCCTGATTTTGCGCTGTCCTGGCTCTGAACACAATATCCCATAAGGACTTGTGTCAACCCTCGCGATGGCCTGCTCCTTTGAGAGAAGGGAACTTCGGGACACTTAAAGCGACTGTGCTACGTGTGGAGATAGCGGCTTGAATCGGAGACCCAATAGAACTGAAATGATTAAACAAACAACAAAAACAAATGTAATAGATGTAGATGCTCCCGAGGAAGAATGCAGCGCATTTAGAAAGAGCAGTAGAGTTGTGCGCTCCCCGCCACAAACTCCTCTGCAGGCAAAAGCCGGCACCACGAGCACGGTGAAAGCCGTCGGCGTGGTGCAGAAGGGTACACCTTTGCAAACGACAACTCCCGGCAGCCGGCATGGTGGTCATCAAACGCCAGCTGCTGCAAACAGGGACAAGCATGCCACCGCAAACTTGGGAACTTGCGAAGGCAATGAAGATGAGAAATTGGCCCAGATTCGGCTCGTCTTGAAGAAGATACAGAGTGCTGTCTCCAAGCAGAAAAATGTGTCCATGGACATAAAAACGGGTATGGCTAATGTGACCAACCGTACTTCTTTCGGAAGTACAGTACTTCCTTTTTCGCTCTTGTACTTCGTACTTCGAAGTACAGCCAAATGTACTTCTTTGCGATATTTTGTACTTCAGGAGAGAGATTCTGGACCAGTTAGCGACAATTTTCGGATCGCTATCGCACTCTTTGATGGTTGATTTAAATAATTTTGCCCCCAGGTCATGTACTTCTCCGGTCTTCTGGACGATCGTCACATGGCCTGGGCGATAAATTCGTTCAAACCATTAAAGTCGTCGGGGACCGATGGCATCATACCTGCGCAACTGAAAATGGCTCTGAAGGTGTCGTGGAATTGGTTGGATACTATTTATGCGAAATGCGTTAGAACCGGGTACATCCAAAGGCCTGGAAGGTAGTCAGTGTTGCTTTCATCCCGAATGCCGGAAAAGGCTCTCATGTTTCCTCTAGGGATTTTAGGCCTATCAGTATCTTCTTTTTGATAAAAATGCTAGAGGGACTGATAGACCTGTACATAATAAAGAAACACTGTGACTGTCTTTGAAGAGCTCAAAATGCTTATTGCAAGAAAAGTTCGGTGAATACCGCCTTGCACACAGTGGCCATAGAAAGCCTTCACGCATGAAGATTATGCAGTAGGGGCCTCCTTCGATATATAGGGGCCTTCAGTAATGTCACTCCAGAGCATAGATAGGCATTTTTGTTTGTGAGACTGTGTGGGTAAATGCGAGAGTAAGTTCACTACAGTGGTGCTAAGAACAAAATGTTCGCGTCAGTTGCTTAACCGACAGCAAGGAAGTAACAACGTGATCGCTTTGACGCAAATTTGTATGATAATATTTATGCGCGACTAAAAATGACTGAAAAACATTTTTTCATGATTTCAGATCCCTTTGGGAAAATGCAATGTCTCTTATGTTACGCTTCTATTTGGAATCGGAGATATAATATTAAGAGACATTATAATTTTTTTCATAAAGATTTTGATAAGTATGAGGGTGTGGAAAGGGAAAATATTTTTTTGGAAAAAAAGAATATACTTTTACAAAAGTATAAAGAATGGGTTTCGGAAAATGATAATGAAAATTTGAGAAATGCGGAAACCACCTTAAAAAGGGATCTGTAAAATTTTATAAGTAAAAGCATACTTAGGAAGGGAAGACCATTTTCAGACGCCATTTTTATACCCGAGCGCACTTGTGCACAAGGGTATTATAACTTTGTTCACATAACGGTTGTTTGTAACAGGTAAAACGAATCGAGATAGATATAGACAAATGTATACATAAATGATCAGAATGAAAAGAGAAATCGATTAAGCGGTGACTGTCTGTCCGTCCGTCCGTCCGTCCGTCCGTCCGTCCGTCCGTCCGTCCGTCCGTC
>NW_023458560.1:16006418-16014495 GCF_013731165.1 Rhagoletis pomonella
GTCCGTCCGTCCGTCCGTCCGTCCGTCCGTCCGTCCGTCCGTCCGTCTGTGCACACGATAACTCGAGTAAAAATTGAGATATCTTAACGAAACTTGGTACGTGGACTTCTTTTGGGCATGGGACGGATGGTATTGAAAATGGGCGAAATCGGACAATAACCACGCCTACCTCCCATATAACGGTAATTTTCAGAAATACGAAAAGTGCGATACTTTAGTAACTACTGAAGATAATTCACTCAAGATTGATATTTACAATGAGTTTTAGACGAAAAATAAGAATATTAAAAAATTTTGGCAAATGGGCGTAGCCACGCCTACTTATGGTTACATGCGTATATCTTGGTAACCGCTGCACCAATTTCTTCCAAACTTGGCACAGTTGTTGGTCCTGCTACAACATACTAAATGGCCGAAAATTTTTAAAATCGGACAATAACCACGCCCACATCCCATATAACGGTAATTTAGAAAAATACGAAATCCTCGATAAATCAGTAAATATCGAAGCTAATTTATTCAAAATTGATGCTTGCTAAAATTTTTTACCAAGAAATACGCTTATGATACAATTTTGGAAAATGGGCGTGGCACCGCCCACTTATGATCACATATAAGTATATCGGTAACCGTTCTACCAATTTGAACCAAACTCGGTATGGTTATTGTGCTTGCCACATAAAAGCAAAGCGTTGAAAATTATTGAAATCGGATTAAATTACGACCGCTTTTCATATAACGGTATATTTCAGTAATGCTTGAAACTTCAATATTTCGAAATTTAAGGACGCTAATTTATTTAAAATTTATACACCCCAGCTTATCGTGTAGCGGTAGTTTTCGGAAAGGTGGAAAACATATATTTAATAATTGCGCCGGGTATTTAATGTTCGGCTCCGCCCGAACTTAGACTTTCTTACTTGTTATTAAAGAAATTGTTCTACAAATTTTAGAAAAACTTCATAGCCCCCTATACGTTTTTTTTGAAAAAGTTCCTCTATCAACCAGAACCGTCACAAGAAATATAGATGAAATAGGCACATCGCTTGAAAAAGCTATTAAAGAAAAGATCAATGACTGCAAATTTTTTTCCATATGCTTGGATGAAAGCACGGACATAAATGACATATGTCAAATGGTCATTTGTGTTCGATGCGTAGACTCCAACTATGAAACATTTGAATCAATGCTTTCGCTAGAAAGTTTTCATGGAAATGTAACAGGGAGGTTAATATTTGAAACTATCCACCAAAAATTTATTTCTGAAGTGGACCTACGTAAGTTTGCCGGGGTATGCACGGATGGGGCAAACGTCATGACTGGCAAAATAGAAGGTTTCGTAGGGCAGTTAGAAAAACATGGCATTATTCTTAACTCCTTCCATTGCATTATACACCAAATGTCTCTTGCTTCCAAATTTTTGAGCACGCTTTCCTACATGAAAACTGCAGAGCAAATAATTAATAAAATAAGGGGTGGTCATCATTCACTTACCCATCGGAAATTTAAGGAGTTTTTAAAAACTTCAAAGGCTGAATACAATGACCTTAAAATGTTCACCGAAGTACGATGGTTAAGCCGGGGTGACTGCCTGAAAAGATTATTTGCTCTGAGGAATGAAGTGCTACAGTTTTTAAAAGTGGAGAAATTGGATGGAACAAAGGAATTAATACAGGTCTTAGAAGATAGCGAATTTATTTTTAATTTGGCTTTTCTTTCTGACTTATGTAATTATTTAAATGAGCTTAATTTGAAGTTACAAGGAAAGGAAAAAACTTTACCAACATTATTCAGAGAAGTTATTCATTTTCAAACTATTTTATTTTTACTGCTTTCTGAAATCAAAGGTGGGGATTATTCAAGTTTTCCCCAAACCTACACCTTAATTAACAGCATTGATATTTTAAAAGTAAACAATGAACACACGCAATTATTAGAGACTCTTTTTTTCAACTTTGAAGACAGATTTCAAGACTTTCGAAAAATTAAGCCTTTAATTGACATATTTGAAAGTCCGTTAACTTGTGACATAACCCAATATTCATATGAAACTCAAAAAGAATTATTAATTCTAAGAAGTGAAATGTCAGTTAACGATGAAACAGATATTATCGATTTCTGGAGAAACTTAGATAGCGAATTTTATACAGATCTTACAGAAATTTCCCTTAAGATTTTATCATTTTTCCCATCAACATTCTTCTGTGAGCACATTTTTTCTGACATGAAATTCATCTGTTCAAAACAAAGGAGCAGATTGACTTCCAAAAATTTGTCAAATGCTTTATTAACAAGAAATTGCCATAAAGGTATATACGTTAATGAGGGCCCTAAATGCTTTCATTCATTAAATAGCGCATAATTTACTATTGCATAAAAAACAAAAGCAAAGCGACGATACGTGTCATCCCTTTGCTTGCTGAAACACAACTGACATGAAAATTCTGTTCTAACACCACTGTGGCCACGATTGAGAGAATACAAAGGTTGCGCCGATCTCGGACCGCTATTCCTCTCTTAACGAATTTGACAGAATCGTGGTTTGCATGACGTCACACTTGTGCAACTTGTTTAAGTTTTCCTTGCAACATTTTTTCTTCTTCTTCCATTCTTGCTCACGTTTTGGCATTTCTCTCTCGCAATTGCACCAGTGTGACGTCACACAAAAGTTATTCTCAAAAATCCTCTCTGATCGGCGTAATCTTGTATTCTATCATTCTTGACTGTGGCTCAATTGATTTTTCGCTCTCAACAGCAACTGAAATGAAGAGCATAAGAATACGTGTGCAGAGCGTAATCAGTGTTGCCAGAACTTTTTGGGCCGACCGGCTAGATTGGCAAAAAAAAGCGGCTAAAAACGGCTAAAATGTTTTAGTGAAAATTCACATGCTTTATTTAAATAAATCGCAAGAAACGAAAGACTAGTTAACACCATTAATTTATATCGAGTGTATATTCCTCATCAGTGTATATTCCTCATCAGTGTGTATTCCATCATCAAATGAATCACTATTGTATATATCACCTGAATTCATTAATTTTAAGAGATCGTCATCTACAGTAAAATTATGGCAGCATTTTTCTTCACGTTTTAAACCGTATCTTATATATAAAAGAGCGTTTAACGTTTTAACGCACATTGGATTTTTTTTACTTAGTTTTTATTATATTCATTGAACTAAATATTCGCTCTACTTCTGCATTACTTATAGGCAAAACAAGAAAACTAAAATCTAGGTTGGAAAGGTCAGCAAAAGGGTTTTCTCCTAGGGCATTTCGAAATTGATAAACTTCGGCCCAAAATTTTACAGTTGAGTCTAAATTACTCCAGGTATGTAACGTTAACCGTTGCCATTGCATCTCTATGGATGTTATTTCGTCGGCATTATATTTGTGTTTTTGTTGCTGTAGTTGAACAAATACTTTTGGTTTAATTACTCTTAATGCATTTCCAACCGAAAAAAGTCAATTTTTTTAGTGTGGCAATATATGTAGGGAGGCGTTGGCGTAATTCCTTTATTAAAGTGATAATAAAATAGCGACCATTTTCTCGAATTATTTTCTCGGCCTCGTAGTCAAAAGCGTTTGTGCTTACTTTTGTTTTTAAATACTCTTCAAAACTGTGATAAAACTGAGGAAATGGATCAAGGTATGGTTCCAACGGGGAGCATATAGGATCAAATGTGTCCGCGCTAATAACCACTAGGGAGCATAGATGCGAAAGTAAAACATTGAGTTCATTAAAAATCTTCATTGGGTCTGCATTATTGTTTTCGAACAACTTGTTTACTTTTGTGCACCTTAAAATTAGGCAAATAGTAAAATCGGCTAAAAACGGCTAACTTTTTTTTACAAACCGGCTAACAAATCAGCTGCCGGCTAGATCGAATTTTCTCCGGCTAGTTGCTATCAAAACCGGCTAAATCTAGCCGGAAAACGGCTAAAATGGCAACGCTGAGCGTAATACCCACATGGGGTACCTTGGCCTATCTATGCTCCAGAGGCAATAGTCAAGTATATTAATAATCTGGGGGTTGAAGCCAACCAAATAAGACTTATCTACAGCTTACTTCATGACAGAAATGTCGCGAGGGAGTGGGGGAGCGTCTGCACACAGTGCAGTGCCAATAAGAGCACTCCACAAGATGGTGTTCTCTCTCCCCTGCTCTGGATTGCGGTTGTAAACGACCTTCTAGAGGAACTGGAAAAAGTAGGCTGTCGGGTGATCGCCTATGTAGATGATGTGAAACTTTTGGTTAAGGCACGATTTCTATACACCATTTTTGATCTGGCTCGAGGTTACCTGAACCAAGTAACTGGGCGGGCGATCAACGACGGCTGTCGTAGAATCCCAACATTGAGGAAAGGGTAAGAAAGGTATCGGTTGCCTTGTACTGCTGTAGGGGAGCTATCGGTAAAAGGTGGGGTTTCTCGACCAAATTAATTCATTAGCTGTAGGAAGCCAGATTTAAGCCTCTATTGTTTCAAGGAGCCCTAGTCTGGTGGAACTCACTAGAGAAGGCTGCACTTGTAAAACAGGAATTAGCGGGGCATTAGGAGCCACACCTACACTGGCGCTTAACACTCATATGTTGAACACGGCGCTTGTGGATATTGCAGACAGAATTGTCGCAGCACAAACTGCTATTAAGCTAAGAGAAACCGGGTCCTTTTGTGACATAAAAAAGGAAAAGAAGACATTTCTCTGCTGCAGCAAATGTTTTTATAGGATACTTTAAAACACGTTACCTCTCAAGGGCTAGTAATGGGGGTTCTGACAGACCATTGGGCGGTTGGTATTCATGCGGTGGGACTAGGAATTTCAACTGATCCTTTTGTACCAGCTGTCAAGAAGAAGATGAAGTGGAATCATCTCCACACTTTCTTTTGGACAGTCCAACCTTTGCGAGGCTAAGATGGAAGCATTTTGGCTCGCAGTTCTGAACAAACACTGAGCTCTCAGGGATCGAAAGTAGCAGCATTCGAAATTTCGTAATCGACTCGCGGCGTTAACTTAACCCAACCCAAGTAGTACTTCTTTGAGCTATGAAATAGTTGGTCACATTAGGTATGGCCCAAATCGAGGAGAGCCTAAATATACCAAGCTACCTACGAGAACAGCGCCGGAAGGGGTCTACCCTTTCCGACCTGTAGAAAACTGGCCCCGGCTCGCAAAAGAGAGCTCGAACTCGATCCGACTCCCCTACAGGCGAGCCGGAAAAGAATAAAAAATACTACTAATAATAATAATAATAGTAGTAAAAATATTATTATTATAATAATCCTAATAACAATAATGGTAATAATAATAATAATGTACAGAAAACCGTACCAGCTAATCAATGGAAAACGGTTGGAAAAAGCAGAAGAAGAGAAAAAAGAAGAGGGTGAGAAAAAAGAAGAGTCTCGCCAAACTAATCATTAAGCCAGCTGAAGGCAAAACCTATGCAGAGGTGCTGGGAACGATACGAGGTAAGCTCCAACCTAAGAAGACAGAGACCGTAATTCGATCTGTTCGGAAAACCCGCAAAGGCGGCGTGCTCATCGAAATGGAGCGCTGTGGCGACCACTCAGCATTTAAGGAAAATGTGTGCACTGCCATTGGCCAGCTGGGAGACGCCCGTATTCTCACTAGACGTTTACGTCTAGTAGTTCTGGGCATGGACTGCCTAACCACGGCCCCAGAAGTGGAGAACTCTATACGCGGGGAGTTAGGAGACAAGATGAATGGCCAACTTCGCGTCTCTCTCCCCGCTGTAAACTCGCGAGAACAAAGAATGGCCGTGGTGGAAATCGACGAACTGCCAGGCCGGACTCTTATTGAAAAGAGGAAGCTGCGAGTAGGTTGGATTATCTGCCGCGTACGAGAGCGCGCGGATGTCCAAAGGTGTTTCCGCTGTCTGGGGTATGGGCACAAAAAGGCGGCATGCAAAGGCCCAGACAGAAGCAGTTCATGCTGGAAATGTGGTCAGTAGGGCCACATAGCCTCTGCATGTAAAGAAAGCCCAAGCTGCTACCTGTGCTCGGCAGGAGATGGACAGAAAAATACCAATCACCTGCCCGGGTCGGGAGCGTGCAAGGCCTTCAGGGATGCCCTTGCTGAGGCTAAGACAAAGCTTGGGAGAATATGATTAAATTTATACAAGGCAATATGAACAGGAGTAGGGTAGCTGATGACCTGCTGGACCAATTGGTTCTTGAACAAAGAGCAGACGCTGTCATCATCAGTGAACCCTATAGAACAAAGGAAACCTGGCATGTTGACCAATCAGGCTCGGCGCGATATGGATTGCTAACCCCAACCATCGCGCAGAGAGCAGCGGGGTCGGACGCTGCTACGTCTGGGTGAAAATGGCGCAAATCACTCTGGTGAGCTGCTACCTGTCTCCAAACGACACAGTCCTTGTCTTCAGGGAAAAGCTCGAAGACCTTGCCACATAATTTTTGCTGGAGATTTCAACGCAAGAGGCGTGGAATGGGGTATGCCCCAAACAAACACCAGGGGAAGACTGGTCCTTGAAATGGCAGCCCGCATTGGCCTGACCATCTTCAACACCGGAACGACCCCTACATATCGAAGGCCGGGTTTTGGATACTCTATCCCTGACATAACTCTGGTCTCAGAAAGCCTTCTTCGAAGGCCTGACGGATGGAGAGTGATGGAAGACCTGAGTGGTAGCGACCACAACTACATCACCTTCCAAGTCACTGACACAACGCGAGGGCAAACACGTAGTATCCCTCGCAGGAAACCAGGATGGAACCCGTCTAGGGTCGATGTTCGCAAGTTCGATACGTCCCTCCTAGCAGATTCCTAAGGTATTTCACCCACAACGGGAGAGATCCACAACAGGGAGTCTTCTACTAAGCTGGTCCAAGAAACTATGCGCTGCATTCAATGCCACAGAGGAGAGCATGGTCAGGTAAAAAGCAGGTATACTGGTGGAATGACCGAATTGCTGAGCTGCGAAGGGCCTGCCATAGAATGCGGAGACTCGCAACGCGCGCTCGTGGCAGACCTGAGGCGCTGACCAGAGCAGCAGCCTACAAAAGCGCTAAGAAAGCATTTGGGCCGAGATACAGAAGAGTAAACGGAACTGCTGGAAAGCGCTATGTGAGGAAGTCGATCGTGATCCCTGGGGCTAGGGATACAAAATAGTGATGAAAAAGTTCCATACATCATCGCAAGCGATGGACGAGGCCCGAGTTAAGAATATAGTGGATGCGCTATTTCCCACACACCCACTAAGAGCAGATACAGTGTTCGTCGAGGAGCAAGCCGAGGCACCACTGTTTTCGACAGACGAGCTGAAGCTAACCCTGCGAAGCATCAAGGCCGGCAAGGCTCCAGGCCCAGATGGCATACCAGCGGAAGCAATCAGGTTAGCAGCAAAAACGAGCCCTGATCTCCTGCTTAACATGTACAACAGCTGCCTTAGGGCCCGGGTCTTCCCAAGCCAATGGAAGAAGGCGAGACTGGTGCTTATACCCAAGGGCAAAGGGGACCCAAACTCTCCTTCATCCTTCCGGCCACTCTGCATGCTAGACACAGCAGGCAAAACGATGGAGAGTCTGCTCAAAATACGCTTGACGTCAGCCATAGGAAGCGAGGGAGGCCTTTCACCCCGACAACATGGCTTCAGGAAGGGACACTCAACTATAGGAGCAATTGGCGAAGTAGTCAAGGCGGTACATAAGGCTGAAGAAGCCTGCCATCAGGCGCGGCCAATAGTGCTGCTAGTCACACTGGACGTCAAGAACGCCTTCAATTCGGCAAGATGGGACGACATGCTGGAGGCCTTGGAACGGTCATTCAAGGCTCCAACATACTTGCTGGATATGATCCGGGACTACCTCAGAGACCGTTGGCTTTCGTACGACACAACACAAGGTCAGAGAAAGAGACGTATAACCGGCGGAGCGGCACAGGGGTCTGTACTTGGCGCGGACCTCTGGAACGCCACCGGAGAGCGCCTTCCTTGTCGCCTTCGCGGACGACGTGGCCGCCGTCATAACAGCAAGAAACGTCCAGCTAGCACAGCTCAAGCTAAACCAGGTCATGCGCAACGTCAATGGA
>NW_023458560.1:16014505-16017539 GCF_013731165.1 Rhagoletis pomonella
GCAAACTCCCATTCTGGGAACACATCCATGGAGTATGTGAAAAAGCTGCGCAGAGCACGGTGGCTCTAAGCCGGCTGATGGCGAACGTGGGCGGCCCGAAGCTATGCCGCAGGAAGCTTCTGATGACAGCGGTCCAATCGGTGCTCCTGTACGGGGCAGAAATATGGGCCGACGCATTGAAAGTCAAAAAATACCGGATTCAAATGTCTTCGGTCCAGCGTAGAGGGGCAGTACGCATTGCTTCTGCATACCGTACAGTGTCCGCGGACGCGGTCCTAGTTATTTCTGGCGTCATGTTAATTGAGCTACTCGCTTACGAGCGAAAAGAGATTTACAATCTCAGTGCCGAGATAGGTCGAGTAGCTGCCGCGGCAAGGGCGCGCGAGCAAAACTGGAACGCGAGCACAAAAGGTCGATGGACGCACTCCCTGATAGCCGACCTTCAAACATGGCTGAACAGACCACATGGGGAAGTCGATTTCTACCTGACGCAATTCCTCACCGGTCATGGTTACTTCCGAGAATATCTTCATAGAATGGGAAGGGTGGACTCACCGTTCTGTCACTACTGTGGAAACGGCGAAGATAACGTGTACCATACATTCTTCACCTGCGAACACTTCTTGATTTCGCGCAGAATGTTGAAAGAAAGACACGGAGACATAATTCCGAACAACATAGTTGGGGTAATGATCTCCAGCGCAGAAAAGTGGGAAGCAGTTGCGAGATACGTGAAATTCGTACTCCGCTGCAAACGAGAGGACGCCTGTCTACTGAGGACCAGTGTTGCCAGAACTTTTCAGGGCGACCGGCTAGATTGGACAAAAAAAAACGGCTAAAAACGGCTAAAATGTTTCAACCAGAATTAAATTTTTTTTAAATACATAAACTACAATTAGAAAGACTAGTAAATCCGTTGAATTTTTTTTGGTTAATAAAGATTATTTATACGTAGCTAAGCTGTACACCACTTTATTTTTGTTTAACAAAGGAAACTGTCGTTATACGTAGCTAAGCTTTACATCAGAAGTCATGTTTGTATTACTTAAATATAAAAACAGAGATAAATTACAAACTTATGGCGTTTTCTTTTCTATTAAACAATTTTGCCTTCTTATAAATATTGGATCATTTTATATTATTATTAGCTGAGAGTATGGCACTTTTGCTTAGTCGGAGGGCAATATTTTGAGAAATGAGCACGTAAAGCTGTGAAAGCAGAAGGTAGTTTAATTTATTGACATTCGCTGTTGTTGCCGACCACTTCACTTTTAACAAGTTCATGACATTTAACTAAAATCATGCCACCAGATTCACTAGCAGAAAAATTTTTGTTTCTTAAAAAAGTAGAAAAAAATTTGAAGTTAGTGAAGTTCGATGAAAATATTAAAAGTGTTGCGCGTTTCCAAACTGCCAGAATTCAGTACACCTGAGCAAACGTTCGAATATAAAGTTTTTTGCTTTTCCGAGGTAGGGTACGTAGGTTGATAACAAATTGCTGACGCAAAATATCTTTAAACCTCTGAAAGATGTACCATTATCCGTGGGACAGGAAAGAGGTCGAGTTAAAATGATGCCTGCAACTTGTAACAGTACCGATTTTTGGATTCTCGGAATTCTCTGATAAATATGTGGTGCTGCTAAATATATATATACAAAAATATAAGCACGAAACTATGTATTTGTCACAAGAATTATCCACATAAGATGAAAACTACTGCAGTTTTATTTTATAAAATTTAAAAAGTATGTTCGCACCATGTATTGTCTTCCCAGAGAGTTTTGCTCCACATCGAAATTCGTGCTCTTTTATTTTCTAAGTGTAGCGAATAAAACTTCACACTTAAATTTAAGACATTCATAACAAAAATTTTATGAAGAAAATTCCCTCTACGTTCTCCCAAATATAAACTGGGACGCAAAATTGAAGCAAGTTTTGCCTATTTTTCTTTAGTTTATTTAATATTTATTATTTTTTATGAATATGTAGCTCATTACTTAACAAACAACATATACTACAAACAGATTTCACACTTGGTGTAAAAATTATGAAAATTCTGCAAAATTTCAGCAAAACTTGTAACTTTTTAATCTGCTAAATTACGCGTTCCAGTTTATGTATATTTGGGTCACTCGCTTAAAACAAAAAACATTGAAATCGGCTCACTATCTGATTGTTTTTCAATTTTATATAACACAGTCCGACATGAAAATTTTCTCAGAGATAAGACTAGCCATTTCTAATAGATTTTTGAGCACTAAATTTGTAAAAATAAAAACTTGTATATTTGAGTTTTAATAAAATAAGGCGAAGGGCAAAACCGGCTAAAAACGGCTAATTTTTTTTTTGCAAAACGGCTAACAAATCGGCTCCGGCTAAATCGAATTTTTTCCGGCTGTTTGCTATCGCAACCGGCTAAATCTAGCCGGAAAGCGGCTTAACTGGCAACGCTGCTGAGGACACCCGAATGAAACGCCCCTACAAAAGAGCAGCCCCAAGGCTCTAGCAGCGCGCTCCTGCATCTGAAGACATGCAGAATTGCGGTGCCAGATGCTTCGGTGGGAGTCCCACACTCGGGGAAGGTAGTATAGAGACTAGCGCCCCCGGCCAGTGCATAAATCATTTCCCTCTCCTACGAACAAAAAAAAAAAAAAAAATAATAATAATAAGAATAGTAATAATTATAATAATAAAATTAATAATAATAATAATAATCCCAACGGTTTTTACCCTCCATTCCCGCCCATCCGCACGAGGTGCGCAGTCCGCATGACGCACATTGGAGTATTTCATTGCAATTTGTGTGATAAATAAAAAAAAATCAAATCGAAGATACCTAACCATCGTTCGAAAGAGAATAGAATTCTACATCACTATGTGAAAAAATAATTGAAAAAAAATTAACGTTATCCATGCACTGCGATTGCCAATTTGACGTTTTCTTTACTTTGGTGCGCGCATAGTAAAAAACAGAAGAGTTTTGATATTTCCAAGTGATTTTTCTTGAAAAATTAAAAAAGTATAGTTTTTTGA
>NW_023458560.1:16017639-16020261 GCF_013731165.1 Rhagoletis pomonella
AGCAAAAACCAAAACCTTGGTTGAAATATCTAATATATCTGACTCATGAACCAAAACTGAACCAATATTTAAAGTTGGGTACAAATTTTTAGATGTTGCATTGGGTGAAGTACAATTTATCGATTCGAGAAATTAATGCACTGATGAGAAAACGAAAATTCGTATATCGAGACGATAAAGCGGCCGGTAATCTAAAGGTTAGATGAGGAAACGGCCCTAAGTTGTAAAGCTTGATCTGACTTTATAACAGTTTTTTTATTTTATACATATATTAGGTGGCTGATTCGGATCCGGCGTTAATACGGTATAGATATAACCGACTTTATATTTTTAATTCATACCAAAGAGTATACACACTAGCGATCTAAAGTGAGTGCATGATGATTTTTGTTATATATTTACAATGTTTTTCAAGCAAGAATTTTGTTTGTTAATTATTTATAAAAATTTGCTTCATGCTTTAATCAAAGTCAAACTTTCAACTGTATACAGAATTTAGAAAAATTCAACAAATTTTCATCGAAATTTTTAACTTTTTAATCCATATAGTTAAAAAAGTTTTAGGTATGCAGGTATCTATAACCGTGCGCAAGTGCTTAAAAAAATACCAGAAATTTACGAAAAATTTAACGATTTTTTAATTATATGGTTGGTAGGCGTGGTCGCTATTCGATCTTGCCCATTTTATGAGCAGAAGTTGTTAGTCATTCAAACATAATTTGTGCAAAATTTCATCCCGATATCTGTCTTAGTTCTTAACATAATAATTAAATTACCCTACTAGAGCAGATTGGACCACTGTGCAACGCCACGAAAACAATGACTGAACAGAGTTTGATTTTTTTTCCGATGAACGAACACGACACGCGAACGATCGATTAATTAAATTTAAACATATCTACACACTCATAAATATTAACTTTAAAATGTAAAACCATTAATTAAATAAGCGTGTATTAATTAATTGAAAATAGAAGTGAATTCCTACATGTGTATACATATAGTGTATATAGCTAAGATATCTTTACGACAATCATGATCATCTCTACGATGAGTAGAAACCGAGATATAACGATTTGAAAAAGTATATGATTGTTCAGAATTACGAAAAAATCCAAACTTTGACAGATCATATCTGCGAAGAAAAAAATAAAGAAAAAAAATTCCTCGAATACGTGTTAGCTTATTTCATGTGTAGAACCCATAAAAAAATTTAAAGCGAATCGAAAGTGTGACACCAAATTTGATGTCCGATACGAAAAATAATGCCTCACATATATTTCATTACTACAACGCATAACCGAAAAACTTCAAAATAAAAGTTACGAGCAACGAAAAAAATAATAAAGGCGCTGGCCCAGTGCAGGCTTGCTTTGCACGCCTTACTTACTTTAATTTGCCTTGATTTACTTCAAATACTCGTTTGGCCAAATGGTGGCTTAGAACGCTGTGAAAGCTACCAGCTGTGTAGTTAAAAAATCAAGGTCTGTTCCCTTACACTAAGAATAATTTTCCCATAAAATTCCAGAAAATTAAAAAAAAGGAATTACAAAACAATCTTTTCAGTTTTATTTTTAAATTATTGGGAATTAATTTTTGCATTTCAAAGGAATGATAATAATTATACATATATAAATATATGTACACTTATTAAAAACAAAAAAAAATCCCATATTTCAAGAGACGACATTATAAATATCGCTAGCTTTGAGTGAATAGTTGATTAGTCCACATTTTGTGAAACCTCATATTTTGATAAAGGAAGCAAGAGAAATCAAGGCAAAAGAGGCCCGGAAAAACCGTTAAGGCCAAAATAATACGAAATCTTTTAATAAAGATCGAATCAGTCTGATTCGTATGGAGGTTTTCTTTGCTTTAAACACGCAAATTGTTGTATTCAAAGTTCCTGTAAAATTTGTAAAAATGGACTTAGCAACTTTTCAGCCAGCGATATGTTCAATATAAATATGTAAACATAGAATAATATTTCTTAAACTTTGAATTACTTATATTATATATTTTTTTTTAATTACGAAAGCAAATTTTTGTTCATAAAAGTGTGCAGCAGTTTGTTTGAATTCATTTAAAACACACCTTTTTGTCAAAGGCCTACAAAACGCTTTCAAATAAAACATTTGCCTATTTGAAACTTTGGGGCGCTTAAAGCATGTGAAGAAAAGCTGTCATTTGGCCAGCCTTCATACGTTTTAGTATATTCCAAATAAGTTTTGACAGTTCTCAAAGCGAAGCAAGCAAAGCAAGCCTGCATTGGGCCAGTACCTTAACTCTTACTAAGCAACTTAAAGAAACAAAAGTCGAAAATAAAAGTTACGAGCATTGTATAGGCTTACAAGTATGGAAAGCGCCATTTTGTTTGTTTACATTTGAAAACAGCTGAGATCACCTGATTTTCAATTCTCTCATTCTCCGCACAGAGTTACAATCAAGTTTCAGGAAAAACTTTAAAATGTATATTGAGAAATATTTTAGAAAAATGTGATTTTATTCAATTGGTATGATTAAATGAGAAATTAAAAATGCATGCCAAGTCTTGCATTTCCAATAATAACGATAAATGAGTCAGATATATTAGATATTTCAACCAAGGTTTTGGTTTTTGCT
>NW_023458560.1:16020361-16029295 GCF_013731165.1 Rhagoletis pomonella
TTTCCAAGTGATTTTTCTTGAAAAATTAAAAAAGTATAGTTTTTTGAACAGTGGAACCTTCTACCTCAGGTATTTTTTGAACTTAAAATGAAATATATTAGTACAAAAAGTGTCTGTTTGTATTTTTAATGTTTTTCTCCGTGCAGGCTTATAAAATGTGTGTTTTTGGGTATATAGTAAGCATATAGATGTGAATACCACTCAATTCAGTGAAAGTTTATTTATTTTTTTTGAAACAGCAATTATAAGTGATATGTTAACAAAAAAAAAGTTTGCAGATTTTCTGCGGTTTTTAAGAAAAATATATTTTTTTGTATGCCCATGCAATTGAAATATGTATGTATGTATATATATTCAAGCAAAACAACGGAAACTTGATATGAGTACATTAGGGTGGAGTAAAAAAAGTTAATTTTTGTTTTCGGGAACGGGTACCCTTCATCTACTGTGTATGAGACTTAGTAACAATTCTGTAAAATATTTAATTTTTACGAAATCATCTTGAGGTCGCACATTTGGCTTTAAGTTTGAAATTTTTTGAAATTTTTTACATTTAAAAAAAAAACTTTACTTAAAATTAACTTTTTTCACTCCACCCTAGTGTACATCAAGTAAGTGTAGCTATTGTTGTTGCTGTTTTTTTATTTGTTTTGTTTTCTTTTGTTTTTATAAATTAATAAGGGTTAACAGCTAGTGGCGAAGCTACTATTTGTTTAGTGGAGGGGTAAAGGTGATCTACGTTGCAGTGTTCATGTTGCTTTTGTTGGTCCCTTTTTTTGTTTTTATTTTAATAAAATAATAAACGTCAACTATTAGTGATGTAGCTTCTGTTTGTTTAGATAGGGGTAAAGGTAGGAAATATTTTGGATTAAGTCCCCATTCCGTAGAATGCTGCGTAGAAAGTAATTGTGACTGTTCACTATGTTTATTTTTTGTGTAGAACGTAATTGTATCAAAAATAATTGGATCGATGAGTCTGTAAAAACTTCCAAACTTCCCTTTAGGAACAAGTTCAACTACCGTATTCCTTCTTCGTCGAAGCCTTTATGAAATTATGGAAAACTCCGGTTGTAGTCAGCTCCAAGAAAAGTTCAAATTTCTGAAAGAAGAGATAAGAGAACGAACTAAAGTTTCCTCTGAAAATATGAAAGAATTTAACGAGAGGATAAATAAATTCTGTTTTGATTTCAAAACTCGCTGGTATGCATCGGCAAGGAAGCAGCAATATTTCCTGCAGTCCAACAGAGATTGGTTAGATTCTTCGATTGGTTTTAGCTGCTGCAAAACACATAAACGGGGCCGCATGGAGGTACCCTTTGAAGAATGTAGTGAACCAACTAAACGCAAGAAATCTTTAGCGCTTAGAAAGACTGCCCCTCTGCCTTTGCTAGTTCATGCAACTCAAATGGGTCTGAGAGCTGCGGGACAGTTAGATGCGTCGAAAGTGATGCAAGAAATATCGGAATCACCGGCTAATGCGACTAAGTACCGGTTAAGTGTTCAAAATGCTGGAAAAAATAAACAGATGTCACAAGAAGAAGCGTTGTCTGTTTTGGTAGAAGCTAAATTGTCCCGTCATCAGTACAACATCATAAGCCAGTCTGCTCCAGAAAAATTTCCTTGCTATACATACGCGCAGTCTGCGAAAAAAGATTGTTACCCTAAACGCGAATGTATTAAAATAGATGAAACTTCAGTAAAAGTGAGTTTGCAAGGCCTATTAGATCATACCGTTGAACGTATAATGCTGTCACAAAAAAGTGTATTTGAAATACTTGATGAGGAAAATTTATATGAATTATGCTTGTACTCGAAATGGGGCTTTGATGGGAGTTCTGGGCATAGCTTGTATAAGCAAGTATTTCATGGCCCGAGTGCAAGCGATTCATCGGTATTTATAACTTGCATAGTACCACTAAGGTTGCTTTACAAGACCAAAATAATTTGGGTGAACCCTCGTCCTTCATACACAAGGTATTGCAGACCATTAAAAATGGAGTTTGTTAAAGAGTCTGCCGAAGTTTCGAAAACCGAAAAAGCACGGGTTGATGCAGAAATAAGAAACCTCGGAAATTCTATTGTATTTATTGACAATAAACGTCTAGAAGTGCGTCACAATTTAATGCTGACAATGGTAGATGGAAAAGTCTGCAACGCACTTACGGACACAAAGTCTACACAATCATGTTATTTATGCGGAGCTACAAGTAAGGAGTTAAACGACATCGATAATATGGTAAAAAGGGAGGTGAATATGAACAATATTCAATTTGGTTTATCGATTCCTCATGGTTGGATACGATTTTTTGAATGCCTTCTCCACGTGTCATATAAACTTCCAATAAAAAAATGGCAAGCAAGACTAGTAGATGAAAAAGAAATTGTATCTGAAAACAAAGCTCGTATCCAAAAGGAGTTTAGGGATAGAATTGGTTTAATTGTCGACCAGCCAAAGCCTGGCTATGGAAGCACAAATGACGGCAATACTGCAAGGAGATTTTTTGAAAACGCTGAAGTTTCATCAGAAATTACAAAAATTGATGTTGAATTAATAACAAAAATGCATATGTTGATGATTGCCGTTTCAAGTGGACATGAAATTGAAGTAGAGAAGTTTCGTCAATTTGCTTTGAGTACTGCCAGATTGTTTGTTCAAAAATATCCTTGGTATTATATGCCTCCAACGCTGCATAAATATTTTATTTTTAATGATGATTACGAAAGCAAAGAAGAAGACGATGATGATGATGTTTTTGCTAATGACTCAATGTCAGATGATTGATAACATAAAAAAATTTAGAAACAAATTTTACAACCGCTCTATATTTCAGTATTGGATATGTATTTCATTAAAATTTATGAAAAAAATAAAGTTCCATTAAAGTATATGGTTTTATGATGTTTTTTATAGCTTATAATTGTTTGTTAACTAAAAAAATATAAATTCCGTTACTGAGCGGCTTGGCTGATTTAATCACACTTTTTGCTATCAAATACCCCAGTGTGTGACGTACGGAACCAATATATTCAATTTTTGCGCCGAGTCACGATAGGCAGGAGTTTGTTAAGTGTCGAGATCTAAAACTCTTCAGCTACAGAACTGAATTCATCAGCTGATTTTATGTCCTTATGTTAATAATGCATTTATAGAGAGAGGATAGTATCGCTTTCTTAATGCTGAAAAGCGAATCAGATATATCAAATGTGCTGGAATGAGAGTTAAAATCCTGGCATAAGCAACGGAGTGGTTCGTGTAATTCAAAATTAGTTTTACAAGTTTTGAAAAATAGGAGATAAAAGTGTCTTGATACACGGGAGGGAACATTAAGGCTAACTTCACCCAGAAGAAGCGGACTTGAAATTGAGCCTGTCAGTAATTTAACAATAACAAGTAAGAAAGTCTATGTTCGGGCGGAGCCGAACATTAAATACCCGGCGCAAGTATTAAATATATGTTTTTCACCTTTCCGAATGCTACCGCTACATGGTAAGCCGGGTTGTATCAATTTTGAGTAAATTAGCGTCCTTAAATTTCGAAATATTGAAGTTTCAAGCTTTTCTGAAATTTATCGTTATATGAAAAGCGGCCGTAATTTTATTCCGATTTGAATAATTTTCAATGTTTTGCTTTTATGTGGAAAGCACAATAACCATACCGAGTTTGGTACAAATTGGTAGAACGGTTACCGATATACATATATGTGATCATAAGTGGGCGGTGCCACACCCATTTTCCAAAATTTTATCATAAACGTATTTCTTAGTAAAGAATTGTTGCAAGCATCATTTTTGAATAAATTAGCTTTAATATTTACTGATTTATCGAAGATTTTATATTTCTCTAAATTATCGTTATATCGATTTAAAAATTTTCGGCCATTTGATATGCTGTACCATGGCCAACAACTGTGCCAAGTTTGGAAGAAATTGGTGCAGCGGTTACCAAGATATACACATGTAACCATAAGTGGGCGTGGCTACGCCCATTTTCCAAAAATTTATAATATCCTTATTTTTCGTCTAAAATGTATTATAAATATCAATTCTGAGTGAATAATCTTTAGTTGTTACTAAAATATCACAGTTTTCGTATTTCTGAAAATTACCGTTATATGGGAAGTGGGCGTGGTTACAGTCCGATTTCGCCCATTTTCAATACCAATCTACCTTGGATAAATGGAAACATACATAGCAAATTTCGTTGATATATCTCAATTTTTGCTCGAGTTATCGTGTACACGGACGGACGGACAGACAGACATGGCTTAATCGACTTCTCTATTCATTCTGAGCATTTATGTATACATTTGTCTGAATCTATCTCGATTCGTTTTGGCTGTTACAAGCAACCGTTATGTGAACAAAGTTAATGTACCCTTGTGCACAAGTGCACTAGGGTATAAAAATTGTACCAAGCATTTCCCTGCGACTGACAAATGTAGGAAGATTAACGCGTTTTAATCGGCTCATATAAGGCGGAAGGTTATATTGAGAACCCCAACGGAAATTTCTTAAAGCAAAAAGTAGGAATTGTTTTTGAATCGATTCTATCTTGTCTGAGTAAATTTGATACCTTGGATTCCAAACCACCGAACCGTGCTCCAGAATCGGTCTAACTAATGTTGTAAACAGTGTTTTAGTGATATAAGGGTCACTAAATTCTTTTCGTTTCACAAATGCAAGTACACCTTTAGCCTTGTTGTCACATTAATGTGAAAATTAAAATTAAGTTTCGGACCCATTGTGATACCAAGGTCCACAAAATTGTAGACCTGTTCCAAATTATAGTTATCTATTATATAAGAAAGTGGCTGAACAGCTATTCGCGAGAAGCACATTACTTTACATTTTTCTAGATTTAGAGGCATACGATTCCCAAAGCTCATCAAAAAGTGCGAAGAATAAATATAAATATAATGATGTAATTTTGCATCGCATGTGAGTTCCAAAACTGAATTCGGAGTGGCAAACATAAGAATAAAATATTTTCCTGTGTTATATTTAATAAAATAATTACACACTTGCAAGTTTAAAAAAAAGAGCTCGTATTAGTAGAGGAGACCGTGGGAGATCGACCTTCACCGATCTGATAACTCGATGAGACATATTCTTTATCAAATATAGTTTATAAACAAATGTGCCTATGATAGCTTGCCTATCGAATTTAATTAATTTTAATCAATTTTCTTTCATCACCTTCACTCTTTTGATAACCGAATGAGCTTTATCTCAATTGATAGTTTTTAACACACAGAATATGCCTAGGTAGGCTTGCCTACTTATTTCTGTGCATGGCTACTTGGCAAGTAGATGTGAAGAGGTAAGTCAATATAGGTAACTACATCGATCTGTTAACCAACCGAAATTGATATCATAGGTAAGATATTTTTATTACAAAACCAATCATATAGGCTTGCCTGCAAGAAATCGTACATAAAATATTATTGCCAAGTTATAAAGTTTTTGAATTTGATAGGTGCGAGAGAGGAAGTAGAGCGCCCGAGGTACGTATGATAGAACAGGACACAACATAGCAGCTGCACGCTACCTGACCGTTGAATGCATCCGAGTGCGCATGCTCGTGTACATGTGAGTGACAGCATTTATTTACACTTGACAGTAATTTTGAACTCTAATTTATTATAACTCTAATTTCGATTACAATATTTGTATTTTTTCACTTTATATATACTTACAGCCAAGAAATAATCAAAAATAAATAATTTAATATATTAATAAATAAAAAAAATTAATTCAACAAATTTTTTTTTGTAATTTTAAAGCTAAATTATAAAATTAAAAAAAAATCTATATTCTTTATTTAAAACTAGCCGACCCGGCGAACTTCGTCCCGCCCATAATTAGATTTTTAATTTAATCTTTTTGGTCCAACATTTTCTCCAACAGTCCACGATTTCCATTGGCAAATTCATCGGCTAAAATTATGGTTTGGCGGTCGTTTGCCGCCTTAAATAACCGAACGAAAGTGTTATGTCCATGAGAAGGTCCCCGGCGGCAACAATGATCCGGATCTATAGTGAATTTGCCCTAGAAACTTTATCTTATAGTTAGTGACAATTTCAAAATGGATGCGTATCCTTGTTCAACAGAAATACAATATACAAACATAGACTGAGATGAAATGCGAAAGCAATTTAAGTGAAAAATTATTTTTTTTCTTTCAGGTTCTATATTAAATTCAATTAAAAAAATAAATCTTCATTAAATTTCTTTTATTAAACTGGCTTTTAAGGTATTTCAACAGGTAGTGGTTTGAGATTTAGACTGCACAAATCAACCCTGGTATGTCCGAATGAAGCTTTAACGCATAATAATATTGGCAAATCACATCCATTAGGCCAATCGTAATACACGTAGGGATGCAAATTTTGGGGAGTAACATCGATGTTTCGATGCATCGGAAAAATGAACATCGATACTAAAATACATCGCCAGAAAAACATCGATATATCGATGGTTTCCGATGTTTCGAAATTTGTTAGGAAAATTTAATACTTTTCAATTCCAACTCTCTGTAATTCAATTATTGTTTTTATTTATTTACAATTCCTTCCCAATAAATTGAATAGAAATTCATGCCGTCGTAAGTTCGCTGGGCCTAAAGTTCCAAGGCCCAATTTCGTTGAAATTTCAACGGGATCTCGGTCCTTTTTTAATTACTAAGTATGCATTTTTAATATCGAAAGATAATAGTAAACTCAGAATTTCTGAATGTTTCTTTTAAAAGAATAAATATTAAAATTCATGGCCAGTCAAAAAATTTTAGAAGCATAATTCGAGGTTAAAACATCGGTATATCGTCTATTTATCGATTTTAGGAAATTGTAAACATCGATGGCAAACACCGAATTTCGAACCGATATTATCGATGTTTCAAAAATAACGATGCTTCGTTTGCATCCCTAGATACACGAGAGTTCGATATACTCAATGGTGCAACAGGTCGATTCAGTCTGACATTCACGGCACCTTTTCTCACTTGTCGATTTTTAGTAATAACGCGAGCTCAGCATCACCTCACATCTCTTTTTTTGCAATTGGACTTCCTTTACCGTTTCCAATACATGTTTTGAATATACGTCAAATCGGATCATAAAAAAAGATTTTTAGTAATAACTCAACTCCAGCGCCAACTGGCGGGTTAAATTGTGAAACTAAACTATCCAGAGACTCACTCAAACACACACACACAACTTTTTTAGGATTTCACTCACAAATATACCTACAGAAGAATTATATACACATTCAAAGATAAGGAAAAGTCATTTTGCCATGCCCTCTTTTCAAAGAGCCTACTTTTCTCCATGAGTATGGGATTGATTTCATATATCTCCATACGAACTTCCAGTACTGTACCATGAACACTTGCAGAGATATACAGTATGAAATCTGTAATGTTAATGTGCCGGGGATATACAGTGACCTGAATGTGGTTAAGTGAGGCTGATGCGTATCAAGGTATACAAACACGCGCAATAGCGCATCTCACTGTGACTAACGACATTCAGCCGGGTCGGGACCCTTTTAAATGTGCCAGCTCTTAGCGGTTGGGGGGAGTTCGTGGCTGGTGCCGAAAGTCCACATTACAAACTTTATTATAGAGTCCCTGCAGAAGCTAAATAATACTGATGGTACGCTACAAAGGAAAACAAATCCAAAAGAAAAAAAAACAAAAAACTAAACGGCTTGAATGCAAATAACATTAAAGCGGGATCAATAATTACAACAATGGTCAAAGTCAAAACCGGTACTGTGGTTATCCTCATTTGGCTGGAATCGCGACGTATTACCGCGTTCTTTACCCACCCTCCATGCCACTCAATTAACCTTTTTGGTAGAGGGCCCGTTTTTATTATCGCTGATGTCGCTGTTTTTAACTCACCATGTCACAAGGAAAAGTCAAAATTTTCTACTCCAACATTATAAAGTCACTATTTTATTAACGAAAATTCATAGTTCCTTCGCAATTACTGATAACTTATATTTAGGCTTCAACGTCTGCCACTCTTCAAAAAAAAACTTGCAAATTGGGCTATTACGAGAAATTGGTATAATTAATAAAGTTTAACAAAACAAGTTCTGGGCTTGTAGAATTTTATAAACCCTATTCCAAATATACAAATTGACAAATCTTACATAAAATTTTAACAAGTACGAATATAAAAAAAATACCATTTGCCCATGTGTACTGGTTGCGCTAGTATATAGGTAAGTATATAAGTAGCTAGGGAATTTGTTTATTTACTTAGATCTCAGTTTAGGTGTCAATATAAATTATCTAGGGATCTATCATAAGTTCAAATGTGGGTATTAAGACTTATTAACAACTTAGAAAATAAGGTAAATTTTCATGATTAGAGCATGTGCAAATGTAAAGGCTCAGGAGGATGCATAAACATATAGAAAATGTAAATATGTCGCCAAAACAAAAGCAAGCAGTAGAGTTCTTCATGCGGGCAATTCACATCGGATACTAAATACCAGCACTAGTCAAATTACGCTTTGTACCTACTTTTGCTTTTGCTTTGAGGATCGCCTCAACAACAAATACAAGAGAATCGCATTTTCTTACTTACTTTTTTTTCCACTGCTGTCCGATGAAAGGCCTTCCAACGACGCGAAGTAATGCTGAGGAAAATTATGCTAAGCAATTGCTTTTGCCAAAGTTAGTATAAGTTCTTGTTGCAAATTTATCGTTTCTTTTGGAAATACAAATTTATATCTATTTTTGGGTTCCGATCGGTTCGTATTTATGTTTTTTAAATTTTAATATTTTAATAGGCTTGTCCGATCTTGCATCCTTTAGTGCAAATAAAACAAAGTTATTCCACTATTGTTGCCCAACGTTTCGCTAAACTCATTAGCCTCTTCAGGGGCTGGTTGTTTATTTTCACTGTATCAACAATAAGTACA
>NW_023458560.1:16029395-16034773 GCF_013731165.1 Rhagoletis pomonella
ACAACCAAAAGATTTAAAGTTAGTGGTAGGTAATCATTCACCAAGTCGCTCACAGCCTACGGCTTCGGCTACAACAGGTGAAAGGCTGGGAGTAGTAACGCGTAGCCTAGCAGGAAATTTAGCTCCAAATATGACCTCGGCTGTGGAACAGCAACCAGAACCGCCATCTTTAAACACCAACTTAAATGTCCCGATTGCGGACATGAGTCAAAGCTCAGGTAATGCTCCCAACCGAAATGCTCGAGATAACTCGAACAGATCGCGAAATCGTGGGAGAAGAAATAATGCTAATCGTCCAAACAGTATTGATTACGACCGCATCTCACAAATGGTAGAAGAGAGCGTTCAACGAATGTGTCGTTCCTTGAATTTAACTTCCAATCCAATCGATCGGAATACGCGTAATAATAGCGGATCGCCCGATGAGAATAGTCTCAATAATTTGTCAAGGGGTGGATCATTAAGTACGGCGGTTAATCCCACAAAAATCTCTAATATTATACAAAAATGGAATGTGCAGAATTAGCATGTTGACCAGGGAAACTTTAAACAATGATTTTGACGCATTATGCAAAAATTTGCACTCACTGTTAAAAGGAAAAGCCTTGGATTGGTATTGGAGGTACCATAAACAGGTATAAACAATTGATTGGCGTGAATTTTGTCTAGCGTTACGTTATCAATACAAAGACTTTCGTTCCGATTTTGATTTCCGTGAACAAATACGTGCGCGTAAGCAAAAGCCAGGAGAATCTTTTCAGAGTTTTTACGATACAGTCAGTTTACTTGTAGACCGACTAGGCAGAAGCATTCCGGAGGAAGAGCTAATTGAAATTCTTATCCGTATTCTTAGACCTGAAGTCAGGCATGAATTGTTATACATACCTGTCCTATCAGTGGCGCATTTGAGGAAGTTGTGCCAAATGCGCGAGAATCTATTAAAAGAGGAACAGTCCGGTAGATCTAGCTAAATTAGACCCCCAGCTACTATAGGTGCCCGTAGACAAGTATTTACTCTTGAAAGTGAAGAAATGGACCGGGTTGAATCTGATAGGACTCAAGCAGATATTGCAGCTATCCACAAGCCGCACAGCAAGCTAAAGTGCTGGAACTGCGATAGTGAAGGGCACATATGGGAAGATTGTCTGGCAGACAGACGCGTGTTCTGCTATGGATGTGGGACACCGAATGTGTACAAACCGCAGTGCGAAAAATGTGCGAAGCGCAAAGCGGAAAACTGCCAACGGGGTGCATTCAACAACAACCGACTGCCCCCGAATTAAAAGAAGGAACCAACAAACCGATTATTAACCGCCAAAACGCTAGCTTTGGTCATTCTACGGATATTCATTTTTCCTTTAAACCGTACCATGAACGACTGGAAAACTACATGGAAGTTAGGAAAAGAATTTTCGAAGAAAACGGCAAGCGAGTGAAAAGGAACACATTGCGTATGAGAGATTTTTTTGGTAGAATACGTAAAAATAAGAAGATATTAGTTTCATCCATTTTTAATAATAACACAGACTTAAGAAGTTACGCGGAAGTAAAATTTTTGAGTTATACCGAGCTAGGCTTATTAGATACTGGCGCAAATGTAAGTTGTATCGGGTCCGATATTACGCAAAAAGATTTCTCCAATTTGTCAGAATTTCACCGCATTAATTCTCATGTAAAAACAGCAGATGGCCGTGCGCATTACGTTAAAGGGTTTCTTAACATATATATGCGATACCAAGATATGGAAAGACAAATAAAATTATACGTCATACCGTCGATTCCACAACGACTTATTTTGGGTATTGACTTCTGGCACATTTTCGAATTGGCACCAGGGATTATCAGTGAAGTGGCGTTAGAAAATTCCCAGGGAGATTCTTCGATTGATTTTCCGTTGACAGATAGCCAAACACAGCAATTAGAAGCTGTCAAATTGCTTTTTCCTAATTTTGAAATTCAAGGCTTAGGCCGTACTGGGTTGATTCAACATCATATTGACGTAGGCGGTGCCAAACCGATTAAACAAAGATACTACCCTGTTAGCCCGGCTGTTGAAAAATTAATGTTTGACGAAGTGGATAGGATGATGAAATTAGGCGTAATTGAGCCATCTAATTCAGCATGGAGCTCGCCAATGAGATTAGTGGTAAAACCCGGCAAGGTTCGATTGTGCTTGGATGCCCGCAAAGTTAATGAAGTGACGAAAAGAGATGTTTATCCACTTCAGAGCATCGACGGCATCTTTTCTCGACTGCCAAAGGCTAACATCATTACCAAATTAGATCTGAAGGATGCCTATTGGCAGATTGAGTTGTCGCCAGAGTCGCGTCCGTTAACAGCGTTCACGATTCCCGGACGACCGCTGTACCAATTTGTTGTCATGCCGATGTGCCGACTCATGGATGCCTTAATCCCCCCAGATCTGCAACATTGCGTGTTCGGTTACTTAGATGACATGTGCATAGTATCTGAAGATTTTTCTTCGCATCAGTCTGCGGTGCGCATAGCAGAACAATTTCGAAAAGCGAATCTTACACTAAACCTGAACAAAAGTCAATTCTGTGTAACTAAAATCAACTACTTAGGTTATGTGATAGGAAGCGGTGGAGTTTCCACAGACCCAGAAAAGATTTCTTGTATTGTGTCTTGGCCCCCGCCCAAGAATATTAAACAAGTCCGTGGAGTTTTAGGAGTGTGCGGATGGTACAGGAGATTTATTAAGAATTTTGCGGAAATCACATGTCACATAACGGAGGTTTTGTCCACAAAAAGAAAGTTTCTTTGGACTGACGAAGCTCAAGCTGCGCAGGAAAAGCTTAAGTTACTCTTAACTTCTGCACCTGTTTTACAAAATGCCGATTTTAATAGAAAATTTTATTTACATTATGATGCCAGCGATTATGGTATTGGCGCGGTGCTTGTACAATTATCCGATGAAAATGATGAAAAACCTATAGCATTCATGTCAAAGAAATTATCGAAAGCTGAACGAAACTATAGTGTCACTGAAAGAGAATGTTTAGCCGTAATTTTAGCCATTGAGAAGTTTCGATGTTATCTCGAACTTCAAGAGTTCGAGGTGATTACTGACCATTCTAGCCTCGTATGGCTGATGCGACAGAAAAACGTTAGCGGTAGGTTAGCAAGGTGGATTTTGCGCTTACAAACATATAAATTTACCATTTCCCACCGCAAACGCAAAGATCATACTATTCCGGATGCGTTATCGCGAATCTATGATACCGAGATATCGAGCTTAGAAGCAGTAGGCCCTGAAATTGATGTAGATTCCACCGCTTTCTTCGATCCAGACTATGTGCAATTGGTACGGAAAATCCAAGACAGTAAAGACAATTTACCCGATTTAAAAGTCGTTGATAAGTTTGTTTATTTTCGCACGCAGCATTTGGCAGGTAGCATAGACGAAGACAACAACGCGTGGAAATTATGGGTCCCCGAAAGGTTGAGGAAGGACGTTATTAAACGTGCCCATGACAGTGTCATTACTGCCCATGCCGGCATACAAAAAACCATTGAGCGAATTAAGCGTAATTTGTTTTGGCCAGGTTTGGCGAAAGATGTACGTGACTATATTCGACAGTGCGATACCTGCAAAGAAAAAAAAGCGCCAAACGCTACGCTTACTCCGCCAATGGGGTTGCAAAGCGTGTCTTTGAGACCCTTTCAAACATTTTACATCCATATCCAAGAAGCAAACGCGGCAATATTGGTTGGTTGATAGTGCTTGATAATTTTAGTAAATTTACCTCCGCTGCTATACAAGATTTTCTTCTACATCACATTTTTCATTGTTATGGAGTTCCTGAGACGATAGTAAGCGATAATGGTTCGCAGTTTAAGTCAAATGACTTTAAAGCATTTTTGACAGAATTCGGAATTAGGCAAATGTTCACTGCTTTATATTCGCCGCAAAGCAATGCAGCTGAGCGCGTGAACAGGTCATTGTTAGCTGCTATCCGATCATATATTAAGCAGGACCAATCAGAATGGGATAAATATTTGACAAGTATTTCTTGTGCCCTTAGATCTTCACTCCATGAGTCAATAGGATGTTCGCCATATAAAGCCTTATTTGGTTGCAACATGGTAACGCATGGTTCGGATTACCGCTTGCTTAAACACCTTTCGTTGGTCGAACAGTCGAGTGTGGCAATTGACTATGGCGACAAATTGACAATATTGCGAAAAGACATACAAGACAATATACGTAAGGCGTATGATCGAAACGTAGCTCAGTATAACCTGCGAGCAAAACGAGTTTCGTTTAAGGTAGGTCAGGAAGTGTTCAGACGAAATTTCGCCTTAAGTAAATCCGATAAAAATTTTAATGCTAAGCTGGGAGCTCAGTTTATAAAATGCAGGATAAAGAAAAAAGTAGGAAATGCATATTATTTAATCGAAGACTTGAAAGGCAAAGAAATTGGAACTTATCACGCTAAGGATATTAAACCCTAATTCCAGCTAATCATCCAGCCAAAGGCAGTCAGATTATCTGGCCTTGTAATGGTTTAGGAAGCCAGCTTCTCTATAAATTTTTGTATTATATTTAGTAAAGCATTAAAGAACCATTTTTCCCAATTTTTCTTTCGGGCCCTATGCGGGCTAAAGAAGACACACTTTTTGTAACTGCTACGCTTTACCATTTTTGTTTTATTACTTTTGCTTCTTAATAACATACATACATATTCTCGCAAAATTTTTCTATCATGGGATATTTCATACCCATAAGCAAAGAAACAAACCACTCCTCTCATTTGGTCTAATCCGCTTTTGGATAGGTTCGCGACAGTTTTGACAGTCTTAGTGTGACAGTCATTCGTAAGAGGATTCGAGAATTACTGCTGCTAAGACTAGCCACATGGGACGAGTCACTTCCTCTTTCGTTCAAGTCGTCGGCCGAGTAAGTTGTGTGCTAATCAGCAAATAAAATATCGACAACTATCAGCAGAATCCCCCCAGGAAGTGAAATAATAGCGGGTCCTGAAAACGAAAAGCCACTTTTTGGAAACAATTGTGTTATTCCTCGTGGTAAAATTTATAGCGGAAAGCGCGGAAAAGTTCGACCTCGAACGGGAAAAAAAAAAAAAAAAAAAAAAATCAACTCCAATTATTACCTCCACGCGCTAAATCGCACCTAAAAGCTGCCGAGCTATTCCGTGGCTTTGACATCTGATTCCTGCTGCACAGATTGGATTGCGCTGGACGCCACTTGCCCGCAGCATCGGAATTTTCCTAGGAGCACACTAAACGTAGTAGTCACCAACGACGAGGTTGGATATACCTAAACGCTGCGGGGTGCAAAGAGCCGTAGCCACCACCAACATTCTCCAACCATTCTTCTGTTGTGTATCTGACGA
>NW_023458560.1:16034873-16048425 GCF_013731165.1 Rhagoletis pomonella
TAATACTATTAGTTTATAAAAACTTTTGCATACGAAAAATTTAGTACATGTAAAATTTAAAAAAATTTAAATTGGTAAAATTCATTTGTTTAATAACTGGGCACTGTTTTGTTAGATCCAAATCTTTGAAATGCTAGCCGGCAAGATGGTTACGGATTTTATTATTTTCATATAAAAAGGTATTTAGTCCTAAAAATAGAGTATAACTTATAAATATTATTCACTAAGTATATCTGGCCATAAACCAGCATTTATATTTCTCTATCGATTTCTCTAGATAGAAAACAATTTTTCTAAAACAAAGATGCAATTTGTGCCCTTTTTTAAAAAAACTCATTGAACTTATTATAAAATTAGTGAACGTTGGTCAGCAAGAAGCCCATTTTATATTTTTTTAAATTCACACGGCATGAAAAATACAGTTTACTTATATTAAAAATACGTAGGAATGACAGCATAATAGACATTGTGGGTGTTGAAGGTTCTTTGAACTATAAACTGTAGTTCTTATATAGAGTCGCACTATTTTTTGCAAACACCAATCGAAGAAAAATACACCACTTTTTGCTTTGGGCATTTTTTGTCAATTTCCTACACAAAATGTGGCAAGCTTATCTTAAAATGACGAAGAAAAACAATCAACAGCCGAGCGTGATATTACCTTGGTGAAATCTGCAAGCAGACTGAATCGAAATTCGCTGCTTTGCTTCTGTATACCAGCGTTGCCACTAACAATTTTTTTCCCTACCAATTTTCTCCCCAAATCCGACCAAAATCGTTTACAACCGACCAAATAAATTTCAATTACAAAAAAGCATTCTGAAAGCATACAATTCATTTATTTAATATTAAATGCTTCGAATACAAAACATTTATATACATACATATATGTACTTTGTACATTGTAAAACAAACAAGAAATAAATAAATTCAGGTACAGTCTTAGGCACAGAGTGGAGATCATTTAACATTTTTTGGTTGTATGAATTATATACATACATGTTATGTACCAATAAGTTTAATTTCTCAAAAGTAAATTTAAATCAATTAATTACACATGCAAATCTTTAGCAGCTGACCACACATAGTGCGGGTCCTTTTTGTTTACAAGTTCCTTGCATAACATTATGCTATTGATACCAGGGATGAAAAATGGAAATTTCAGATTGTACCTAATTTCATTAAATAAATGTACCTAAATGAGACAGATTGTACCTAAACCAAGTTACATCATTCATTTGTAGTTTTTTTTATTAATGTTATTTAAAACATGAATACAAAAGATGATTTAACATGATTAGGTTTTTTTTTTACTGAGTCTATATCTACAGATTATAGTCTAATGAAATACTGAAAAATATTGGTGAAAAAGACAAAAAACACACTTATTTATCCAGCTTTTTATAAGACAACAGGAAAAGTCTGCTAATTTATCCCCTTCCTTTTAATAGGTGCAGCAAGTCTAGAGAAAATAATAAAATTTCCGTAAGTAACTTCGAAAGCATTTTAAATATATTTCCAGAAAAAAATAACTATAGTTCTCATCTAAATAAAATATGAAATTTGACACTGGACTGTATGGGCGAATAAAGGCTGGTTTTCATTATGTCATATTTTGACAACAAAATTTTTCGACATATTTTGACACAACTTTCTTTCCTTTATCCCTACCTTTATCGATGATATTATGGGCCAAAAACTTACAAATAGCCGCTTCAGCAGCGCATGTACACGCCTGAAGGCCTGTTCTGATCAAAATCAATCAAAATCCCATTTTTTAGTCCCATTTGACAATTTGTTTTCACTCATTTGACCGCAAATGCCATTGAATTTGACTTAGTGGAAATAAGCGTTAAAATTAATAGAAAACAATTACGAATTTGAGGATAAATAAGTAAAGTGTTAATTTTTCGTAGTGGCTGCTCTAAATGCAATGTAAAATGTTTAAGATAAAACATAATATGAATTTTTCACCGACTTCAAAAAAAGGAGGAGGTTATCAGATCGTCGGAATATTTTTGTTTGTTTTTTTTTGTGTTATGTATGTAACGCATAACTATGGACCACCTTAACCGATTTCTATAATTCTTTTTTCATCGGAAAGATGATACCTCAAGGGGGTCCCATACTAATATTGTTGTTGAAATTAACGATAATCTTAAATTTTTATATGAGAATTGAAGTCGTTTTTTTTTGCTTAAAAATTACTAGTTAATTTCTTCCTTTTGACCACTTTTCTTTAAAATTGTTTATTCTTCAAAACGAAAGCGAAGCTTCTCCCTATAAGTAAATATATTAGCACTGTAAAAGAAAAATAAAAAAAAAATAAAAATGCGTCTGATCAAAAGATGATTGTACCTTAAATCTAGTGACTGTACCTAATGTACCTTTAAGTCATCAAACGTCGGAAAAAGGTACAATTGTACCTACTTTTTCATCCCTGATTGATACTGTCAATCTTAAGTTTATTTCTTAGTTTAGTTTTTATTAAAGAAAGCGTTGAAAATTTGCGTTCTGCAGCCGCAGAGTTATGTGGTAATGAAATTATATTAAAAACAAAATTGGCGAGATGCATGAAGCTATTTTCATTCATTCCATTTTTAATAGAATAAACTTTTTCCCAAAACATATCAATGTCCAGATCGCTGGAAATATCAAGCTCACTTAGCCTCAGTAAATTCCACTGCGTGGTTATTATATCAGTATCACAATCTATAAGATGGGGAAACTTTAACAAAAGAGGTAAAATTGGTAAATCTGCTTTAGAAACTACCTTAGCTGGTGTTATTATTTGTAAAAGTTTTATATCTTCACGCTTGAAATCAAATCTTAAATTTATCTGGTCCAAAAACTCTACGTAAAACTTTAATATATTGGTTTTAACTTCAAGAATTTCAGAACAATTGACATTACTTTTCATAAACATCTCAGCTTTCGTTCCAACAAAAATGTCAGATATTTTAAGATGAATATTTTCATTTTTAAAATCAATATAGATATTGTTACTAACCGCATCTTTTTTAATAAAGTTACTCAAAATTAAGAGATAATGTGCTTTGACAGTTGCATATAAGTATGGCAAACGAGAGCTTTCAGCTTGGAACTCTTTGTTAAGATTGTTAATTATGGTCAAAATATACGATAGAAATAAAAAATAGCATTTGGTTTTGCAACACATCCCTTCTGCCAGGTCTGCAGATCGCATACCGTTTACTTCGTAAAAGCAGGAAATAAAATAAAGTTTCAAACTATCCCATTGCTCAACTATTCTTAAAACAACGCTTTCTAGTGAAAGCCATCGTGTTTGAGATATGCCCAAGATTTTGTGGGGTTTTACCGAACAGTAGTCCTGAAATTCCTTCAGTTCATGTATCCTCTTTGGTCTGTGGGAAAAGAAACTATATATGTTGCGGCACAGTGTCTCAATGCTTTTCGGCAATTTTTACAAGCGTAGCTTGAGCAAAGGTGAAGTGAGTGGCATGTGCATTTTATATAAAATAAATCGGTTTCTGCACTCAATAATGTTTTCAGCCCGCCCAAGTCTCCAGCCATAACATTTGCTCCATCAGTCGCCAAACCAATTAGGTTTCTTATCAGAATTTCATTCTTAGTAAAAAAATCTTTTATTAAATTAAAAATAGAATTTGCGTCTGCTTTGGTGAGCTCTAGCAATGCAATGAAGCGATCTTGTTCCACATGAGCGCTATCGACGTATCGAGCAACTACTAGGCTTTTTGTCGTAGACACATCCGTAGTCTCATCAACAATTAAGGAGAATTTCCTATTTCTTAAAGTAGATATTACTTTTTGACTTCCCTGCTTAGCTATACAACCAACTACCTGCATTGATTTTGTTCTGCCACATTTCAGCGATTTCGCTATGGAAGAGTCGGGGCAGCATTCCACCAACAGAGCAGGCAGGTAATCCATTAGCAGCAATGGGAGGTTGTGCGTAATGCAAAATATGACAAGTGCATCCTCGGCTTCTCTAACTTTCTGCTGTTGGTTTCGCTGCTCAGCGTTGTAAAATTTTTCTATTGTAACCCTGCAAAAATTGCGACTACTCCATGCATGCATGTAAAGAGTACTCCCTAAGGACCAAGGAGTACTCCAAAATTAACCACAATTCATATAAAAAATATGGTCCAATTAACATTGCGATGTCCTAGGGCAGGACCATACACTCCATCTCTGCATTACATCAATGTAGCACAAAACTACTCCAACATATTAACAATGGAATTGTTGATATATTTTTTCGTTTGTACACGCTTTTATTCTTCACTTCACAGATGCTTTTTCGCAATTAATAAAAACCATAAACAAAAATTAAAAATTACATGTTGCTTCTGACGGCATTCGAACCCGAACATGCTGGGAGCTAACAACTAACAGCGAGCATCTCTACACGTTGAGCTACAGCCAGACATGCAAATGTGCTTTCAAATGCTCAAGTTCAGTCACATTTCGTTAAAACACGAGCAGTGATTGGGTAACAATAAGCTGGTGCAGAGACACGAGTTGGTCCTCTACAGCATGACAGAGGGACACTTTTGTAAGTACTCCAATATACCACAAATAGCCTACATGGTCCAACGATTTTTGCAGGGAAACAGCTTTTTCTGCGATTCGTAGCTTTGAATGTGGATGACGGTTTTCTCATGCGACCTGAGATGGCCGCAGTGGCTTACTAGCTGCTTGGAGCAAACAAAACAAAAGGCGCCTCTATTTTTTTCTCGCAACCAGTCAAAATTTTTTAACCATTCCGCTCGGAACTTTCGTTTTTGTTGTTTGCCGCTTGCATCACTTAAAAAAAATACATATATAAGCAGAAGAATTCAAAAAACATATGGGGTTGGCTTTGATATAATGCATCAATTGCTTTTTATGCAGAGTATCAGGATTTTTTTGGACGAAAATCGATGAGGATGTGGAGTGAGTGTTAATTTAAAAATTATTATCACACTATTTAGCAAATAATAGTTTTTAAGTTTTTCTTAACTTTTTGGGGTGTAAGACACCCCAGTGCAAAGCCTATTTTTGATAAACTTTTTCGTTATGTCAATAAAAGCTAACCATGCAATTATATGATCTTGTACCTTTGAAAAATTCAATAAGACATTTCATTTTAAATTTATTTTATCTAAATATTTCCAGCGTAATATATGCAAAAAAAGCTTAAGCTGTGTGTTTTAAAAGCAACATTTCAATTGGGGTGCAATTTACCCCAGTGTGTCGTTCACGTCAAATAAAAAAGGTGTGTCCTCCGAAGGTTAAGTGCACTTACTTATCCCTTTTGTAATTAATTGCAAAAGCAAGAAATGCGCGCGTTCAGCTTACGTTGGCTTTTTGGCGTTTGAAATTAATTGTAGCAGTTGTGTAGAAGCAAGAAATTCGCGCGTTTGGCTTTGCGTTGGTTTTTTGACATTTTCCTTTTCTCTTTTCTTCACTCAAGGCACATGGTTACAGTGTTGCCAGGTCTTCGGCATGAGAAAACGTCCCTCTTGGTTAGAAAAAACGTCATTTCCTACCCAAAAACGTCTTATTCAAATGAATGTACAAAAAATTGTTCTTATTAAACTTTGATTGTATACAAAGGTACATGTGTACGTAAGGTATATGAAAATGTCACTGCACATTTAAAATTCATTGTAAACTGATTTGAGATCGTTAATATAAAATTCATTTTATACATACAGCTGATTAGGTCATCACCATTTTGATCGATTTTGGCTGTTTCTCTTTTGTTTATTTCATGTTTATTATTTTTCCATAAAAGCTCATTGTATAACAAACAAAATATATATCCACATTTCAAACTTTGTGCAAAAATTATAAAAAATCCGCAAAGCTTCAGCTGGATTTTCCACTTTTTATTTAGATTTTTTAGAAGTTTTTTGAGTATGCAGTTTGATAGCCCATTAAATTTCAGGGCAATAATGTGCAATTTTAAAGGGGCTAAATAATCGCGTTGATTTTTAATAATTTTTTTTTCTTGTAGACGTTTGGTAAGGGGGTCGGTTGTCGAAAATGCTAAATTACGTTCTGTTAAGCAAGAGCATAGCAATATTTCAGCCTATTTTGCGTTCATTACATTTTCAATGAAGTCTTAAAAAAGTCGCCTACTTTTTTCTGACTTTTTATGCTGCTACAGCTTTTTTGATGCTTCTGCGAGCGTGCGTGTTGCAAGAGAGCAGCTCTTCCTAATTTGGCTTTTAATGTGCAATTGCAAACATTACAATAAGCCTCGTAACCTCACACGGGATCCTTAGTCCAAGAATCAAAAAACAATTGCGCGTACGCTTGGTATGCATCATATTTAAGTCATCTGTGTCCAAAGAATAAATATCTTTTGTAGTTGCTGCAAAACACAAAGCTTGTAAAGATTTATTAAGAAAATAATTTAAAATCAGTTCTAATTACAAGATTTAGTAACAGAGAAAAATTACTGGGAGTTAAAAAACGTCATTTTTTACATAAAGAACGTCCGAACGTCAACAGGATACAAAAAACGTTCAAATGACGTTAAAAACGGCAACCTGGCAACGCTGCATGGTTACCATGTACATTTTTAGTGCACATTTTTACGGCAGGATTGCCATATGTTTAAATGTACAATTGGCAAATATTTATATGCAAAATTATGTTTGAAATATATATTGTGTAACTAAAAATTTAAAAGCTTGATTCAACTTTTCGACCAAAATCTTACTTTGCCGAACAACCGACCAAATGAAAAAGAAGCGACCAGATTTGGTCTGAAAAGACCAACAGTGGCAACACTGCTGTATATGTATACGAACTGCGGCGCTGGCGTTGCTCGCGAGCAAAAATTGCCCAGCTCTGGTCTAATCTATTCATGTAGGTAGCTATTTGCCTAGATTAGCATATAGGATCCTTTTTTCCGCGAAGTGGACCAGCGACCGATCTATTCGAAAAATCTTATCTATGGTCCGACTTGATTAAAATTTTGTACGTAGGTTGGTTTTTTTCTGGATAAGCTTCATGCAATTTCGAATATATGTAAATAGCCTTGAGCATCCACCATATCAAGGGGCGAATTCGTCACTTGCCAAGTTTTTTTTTGCGACAATCAGAAATAACGGATACAGCCAAAATATAATAATAATATATAATATATCTATACTAATATATATTTTGAAAGCAGTTTTTTTAGTGTTTGCAAAGCCGGAGTACGGCTGAACCAATTTTTTTTGAATTTTCAGACACCTGCAGCACGTCTCCCAAGGATGGTTTTAGGCTAAAAAAATTCTATATGTAAAGGGGGCGTGGCACCTCTAACACAAACCGAATTTTTTCGTAGAGTTCTGGAACTTGGTATGGAGATATACGAAATCAACCGCATACTCTTGGAGAAAAATTGGAGCTATGGGAAACGGGGCGTGGCACCTCCAATACAAACCAAATTTTTCATACTACATATCACTGGAAGTGTTCATGGTAGAGTTCTGGAACTTTATATGGAGATATACAAAATTAATCGCATACTCTTGGAGAAAAACTTAAGCTATTGGACAAGGGAACGTGGTACCTCCCATACAAAACCAATTTTCATATGCATATCTCTGAAAGTGTTCGTAGTAGTGTTCTAGAACTTGGCATCGAGATATATAAATCAATATTGGAGAAAACTTGGAGCTGTTGTAAAAAGGGGTGTGGCACCTCCCATACAAACCGAATTTTTCATACTGCATATCTCTGGAAGTGTTCATGGTAGAGTTCCGGAGCTTGGTATCGAGATATAAGAAATCGATCGCATAATCCTGAAGAAAAATTGGAGCTATTGGAAAAGAGGGCGTGGCACCTCCCATACAAAGCGAATTTTTCATACTGCATATCTCTGGAAGTGTTCTTGGTAGAGTTCTGGAACTTGGTATGGAGATATACGAAATCAATCGCATACTCTTGGAGAAAAATTGGAGCTATTGTAAAAGAGGGCGTGGCACCTCCCATATAAACCGCATTTTTCATACTGCATATCTCTGAAAGTATTCATGGCACAGTACTGAAACTTCGTATGGAGATATGTATGTATATGAAATCTAGTCCATACTCATGGAGAAAATTCGGGCTATTTGAAAAGGGGCGTGAGGTCTATAAACGTACCGACTTTTAGCTATCTTTGAATGTATTTATAATTATTCTGTAGGTGTGTTTGTGAGTGAAATCCTCCTAAATGGTTGTACGGATTTTAACGAAATTTTTTGTGTGTGTTTGAGTGGGTCTCTGTATGGTTTAGTTTCACAATTTAATTCGCCAGTTGGCTCTGTAGTTGAGTTATTACTAAAAATCTTATTTATGATCCGATTTGGCTAATATTCTAAATATGTATTGGTAATGGGAAGAGAAATCGTATTGCAAAAGTGGCACTGGAGTCGAGTTATTACTAAAAATAGCCAAGTGAGAAAAGGTGCCGTGAAGCTCAGATTAAATCGACCTGTTACATCATTGAGTATATCGAACTCTCCTGTGTTACGATTGGCCCAATGGATGTGATTTTCCAATATTATTATGCGTTCCAGCTTTCAAGGTATTTCGTCTGAAATAAGTATATGTATTTATGTATATTGCATTTCTGTAGAACAACAATTCGCACCCATTTTGAAATTGCCACCAACTATACTGTAAAGCTTCTAGGACAGATTCACTATAGAACCGGGTCATTGTTGCCGCCAGGGAGTGAACAGGAAAATAGTCTTCCAATTTATTTCGTTTTGCGAATAACTGTGCTATGAAATGCTGCACAGTTGGAGAATTTCAAGAATTTCTTCACGGATATGACACTTTCCTTCAGATATTTAAAGCTGCAAATGACCACCAAACCATAATCTTAGCAGATGAATGTGCCAATGAAAATCGTAAAAGTGAATTGTTGGTGAAAATGTTGGACCAAAAATTTTCAATCAAAAAATAAAAATTTTGGGCGGGACGAAGTTCGCCGGGTCTGCTAGTATTATATATCAAATAAAACACCTCTTTGAGGTAAAATTTTCGAGTGACGAAAGCTGAACTAGAAACACAAAATTTATGATATCAATTTCGTGACGAAAATTATACGCATTTTTTAACTGCTTTTCAAACGTAGGGAAAATCTTTTTTATTCATACGAATCGTTGCAAAAGTTCTGTGTTTTTTTTTTAATTGTGTTTCTAGCAGTAAACGGAAATTCGCAACGTTCCGAATAAATAAAAAAAGATTTTCCGTACGTTTGAGAGGCAGTTACAAAATTCGTATAATTTTCGTCACGAAATTGATATCATAAATTTTGTGTTTCTAGTTCAGCTTTCGTCACTCGAAAATTTTACCTCAAAGAGGTGTTTTATTTGATATCAATTATTTTGGGGTACTAACTAAATGTTTTATTTTTCTCAAATAAATTGCTAAAAATATTCTGTAAATCTTAATTATGTATTCAAATCGATGTGTCCATTGAAACATATAATTTTTCGAATACGACATAAAGCAAAAAAGGATGATCAAGGATATGATGATATCAATGATGATATGTATTCGAAAAAATTAAAAATAAAAAAAAATATGAGAAATGATAAAAACTTATCAACTTGGTACCAACTTTGGATACAATAAACAACTGTGTTCGTCTGATTGCCTCGTAGTTTAATTGTTGTTAAGATTTCTACTGGGTGTGGGGCGCACACGTGTGTTTTTTTTAAGATGTTTTACTTCTATCACGTGTACGGTGTTGCACTCGTGCTATTAAACTAATGATTTTTTCTCAAGTAGTTTTGCTCAGTGGCAATTTATACATATGTATGTAAGTAGTAGCGGCACATTGGGTGAACTAAATGCATTCATACAGACATATTTATGTACAACTATAGGTAAATACCAGCTAGGTTAAGTGCGGGTGATAAACCCATGTAGCATAATTAAATACTGTGTACATACCTGCAATTAAAATGGGGAAGAATGTTACAATTTCGGCATGTGACTGAAAAAAAATCTAAAATACACACAAATTGTGGTTTCCAAGACATGTACGAAGTGATTAGCACAGCTGCATTCTTCATCTTGTCAACAGGCGGGAAATTCCCCGATTTTCAGGGAATTTCGGTTTAACTGGCAATCGGGGAATGGGCGATTTTTTTCGGGGAACTGGCTGTCTTATTATTATATCTTAAAGTAACCAAATTAGACGGATATGTTAATTTTTAACCATTTGACCCTTTTTGGAGCGACATTTTTTCAATTTGAATAGCAATATCTCCACAACAAGAGTTTTTCCAGATATAAGCTATATACCAGATGAAAGATAAGGTTTCGGGCTAGATTTGTGGAAACTAAGAATAAAATCGACTGACCAGTTTTTGAGAAAATTCTCGAAATCTATATCTTCAGCAGCCCGATTTTTAGATTTCAGCCGATAAAGTTATAACATATTTATATTTCATAAACACAAAAGTTAGCGTTAGATAGCTTGTTTGAAGACCCTTCTACTGATATCCACATCAATGACATGGACTGAGTAATGTCGCCTCAGTGGTAGTTTAAAAAATTGCCTTTTTCGAATTTCAGGCAGCAGCCACGCCCACACAGGCATACGAATCAAAACATCCTGGAACAAAACCTTCTTAGCTTTTCTTGTACTTTAATTCCTGAAAGTTTGAAAAAAATTAAATGATGGTACGTACAGACGCCACATACATACCAAAGCATCTCGTAGTGGAGACACGAACCAAAACACATTTACCTCTATATCTTTCCAACTAGTGGCCGGAACTTAATATATAAGGTATCGTTTGAAAGGTATTGGCCCATAGAATAACACTAAATATGTTGGGTGTGCCCACATGCCCCCTTAAACCGGCAAAAGCAAAAAAACGTTTTTTGTTTCGCAACACTTTAGCCATATTTTTAAGAATCTGGTTAATCGTTTACGAAGCCTGAATATATTTTCTGGACACACTCTGCAAGACCTTTCCAACGATATATCAAACATGTCGATTGGACGTCTGGATAAAAACTTCCAAATCTCGTGTATATATAAGCGAGTCATTTCAGCATGCTACTGCTGTTGCTTTCGTCACTCGCGCGCACTGCCGTGCGCTGTGATTATATTATAAATATTTTTCGGAAAAACTCGACTCCTGCGCCACCTACAAGAAAAATAAACAAAGTGCGCACCTCCTCTTTTAAACTTCTTTCGAACAAAAGAACAGTCATTCAAATCGGTTGAGAAACATAGGAGCAGTAGGGAGGAATAGATTTGTATGGGATTTTGTTAGCGTATTAATATATCAAATAAAACACCTCTTTGAGGTAAAATTTTCGAGTGACGAAAGCTGAACTAGAAACACAAAATTTATGATATCAATTTTGTGACGAAAATTAAACGCATTTTTTAACTGCCTTTGAAACGTGCGGAAAATCCTTTTATTTATTCATACGATTCGTTGCAAAAGTTCTGTTTTTTATTTTGTGTTTCTAGCAGTAGACGCAGTTTTGCAACGTTCCGAATAAATAAAAAAAGGATTTTCCGCACGTATCAAAGGCGGTTAAAAAATGCGTATAATTTTCGTCGCGAAATTGATATCATAAATTTTGTGTTTCTAGTTCAGCTTTCGTCACTCGAAAATTTTACCTCAAAGAGGTGTTTTATTTGATATCAATTATTTTGGGGTAGCACATTTAAAATCGACCTTAAGTCAAAATTAAAAAAAATTAAATCCCTTATTACTTTTAAGAGGCTCATGTCTCTAATCCTTGGCTAACCCATTTCTAATCCTAACTAAAGTAAGTAGTGGAAGCGTTCATGGTAAAATTTTTGAACTTGGTACGAAAATATATGAAATCAGTCACATATTCATTGAGAGAAATTGGAGCTATTGGAAAAGGAGCGTGGCACCTCACACTGTATATCTCTGGAAATGTTCATGGTAGAGTACTGGAACTTGGTATGGAGGTACTATGTATATGAAATCAATCGCATACTCTTGAGAAAAATTTGAGCTATTGTAAAAGCGGATGGGCCCTCCAATACAATACGAATTTTTCATACTGCATTTCTCTGGAAGTGTTCATGGTACAGCACTGGAACTGGGTGCGGAGATATATGAAATCAACCGCATACTCATGAGGAAAAATTCGGACTATTTTAAAAGGGGAGCGTGGCACCTCCCATATAAACCGAATTTTCACCGAACACCGAAGTGTATGTGTGTTTATGTATATAAAATCAATCGCATACTCTTGAGAAAAATTGGAGAAATTTTTGAACTTGGTACGGAAATATATGAAATCAATCACATACTCATGGAGAAAAACTGGAATTATTGGAAAAGGGGCGTGGCACCTCATATACAAACCGAATTTTTCATACTGTATATCTCTGGAAATGTTCATGGTAGAGTAGAAATCTATCGCATACTCATGAATAAAATTTCGGACTATTTGAAAATGGAGCGTGGCACCTCCCATATAAACCGAATTTTTCAAAATAAGTATCTCTGGAAGTGTTTATGGTAGAATACTGGAACTTTATACCAGCGTGGCACCTCCCATACAAGTCGAATTTTTCTTATTGCATATCTCTAGAATTGTTCTTGGTAGAGTACTGGAACTTGGTGTGGAGATATATGAAATTAATCGCATAGTCATTGAGAAAATATGGAGCTATTGGAAAAGGGGGCGTGGTACCTACTATACAAGCCGGATTTGTAATGGTTTAGGAAGCCAGCTTCTCCATAAATTTTTGTATTATATTTAGTAAAGCATTAAAGAACCATTTTTCCCAATTTTTCTTTCGGGCCCTATGCGGGCTAAAGAAGACACACTTTTTGTAACTGCTACGCTTTACCATTTTTGTTTTATTACTTTTGCTTCTTAATAACATACATACATATTCTCGCAAAATTTTTCTATCATGGGATATTTCATACCCATAAGCAAAGAAACAAACCACTCCTCTCATTTGGTCTAATCCGCTTTTGGATAGGTTCGCGACAGCTTTGACAGTCTTAGTGTGACAGTCATTCGTAAGAGGATTCGAGAATTACTGCTGCTAAGACTAGCCACATGGGACGAGTCACTTCCTCTTTCGTTCAAGTCGTCGGCCGAGTAAGTTGTGTGCTAATCAGCAAATAAAATATCGATAACTATCAGCAGAATCCCCCCAGGAAGTGAAATAATAGCGGGTCCAGAAAACGAAAAGCCACTTTTTGGAAACAATTGTGTTATTCCTCGTGGTAAAATTTATAGCGAAAAGCGCGGAAAAGTTCGACCTCGAACGGGGGGAAAAAAAAAAAAAAAAATCAACTCCAATTATTACCTCCACGCGCTAAATCGCACCTAAAAGCTGCCGAGCTATTCCGTGGCTTTGACATCTGATTCCTGCTGCACAGATTGGATTGCGCTGGACGCCACTTGCCCGCAACATCGGAATTTTCCTAGGAGCACACTAAACGTAGTAGTCACCAACGACGAGGTTGGTTATACCTAAACGCTGCGGGGTGCAAAGAGCCGTTGCCACCACCAACATTCTCCAACCATTCTTCTGTTGTGTATCTGACGA
>NW_023458560.1:16048525-16065927 GCF_013731165.1 Rhagoletis pomonella
AAGTTGTTGTTGGAAATGTACGCGATCAATTGTGCCATCGTGATCAAAATCGTCAGTCCAGTACTACAAAAATACAATTAAGTTCAACTTGGAACTAATCCATGTTATTACTAACCTTAATTCCCTCACAACTGCCACTATGTTCTTGCATAATGCTATTAAGTTGAGGAAATGTACTGCATACTACCAAATCGTTTGTACTACGGTTTGATTCATGGCCATTAGCGGCTTCATATTTTTCTTCCGTTTCCGCAGTGAAAATGCTTTGGAATTTGAATTGCAAACGAGGCTGCTCGAAGAGAACCTTGACTCCGAAATACCAGAATACGGACTAAGCAATGATACCAACAACATGGGAATCATCACCGACAATATGATGAAGATAAGTACTATAATACTGGCGGATGAACATAATGCATTTTTATAAATAATTGCAGTGTTCTTTGTGTGCAAGGGTATAAACTTCATAGCTTTGCAATCTATGTATTTATTCTTCCAGATTATTTATTTTTTCTCCAAATATTCCACTGCACTTGCAAAACTAATATTTTCTTTTAGTTGTTCCATTTGATTTTGATGGTTTCCATGGGCAACTGTATAGAGTTTGTGAAATTATCAAATGACATATGTGCATAAGATCCAACATACATCCATCATTAAGCTTAAAAAAGGAAATTACCAAAAAAAATTTCGATTGAAAATTGGATTTTTATGTTAAAAGTAGTGAAAATAAATCTTACTTTAATTCGAATCTACATACATAAATAAAATTCAACAGTCCGGAAGAAATGGCCAGATATTCGTCAAAATTTGAAAAGTTCAACTACAGATGGCGCTGCACTTATTTTCAGCCTAGACACATGCCGGAAGCGCAATCAAGTTATCACGGAATTAAACCATACAAATTAAAGGCATCCACACACCTATGCGATTCTGTCGGAACGAATCCGCAGCGTTTTTGATGCTACTGACATTACTGCTTCGAAAACGCAGGTATTATTTTTCAACAAAAATAAAATTCTTAACTTTTCTACATCAAATGTGTTATGTTTTCTTACGTTCAATTTTGTTTTTAACCGACTTCCAAAAAAGGAGGAGGTTATCAGTTCGTCGGAATATTTTTTATTTGTTTATTTTTTTTTTATGTATGTTACCGCATAACTTTGCGCCACGTCAACCGATTTCAATAATTCTTTTTGCAACGGAAAGGTAGTGTCTCAGAGGTGGTCCCATACTAATTTGGTTTAGAGCCGATCATTGGATCATGAAATATATAGATATATATATATATTTTTTAAGTCGGTTTTTTTTTGCTAAAAATTACTTGTAATTTTGTAAAATCCTTCTATTGACCTTTTTCGTTCTCAAAACGCGGCAGTCTGCGATTTCGGCACGACGAAAAGAGAGCGAAAAAGTATTTTTCAACAAAAATAAAATTCTTAACTTTTCTACATCAAATGTGTTATGTTTTCTTACGTTCAATTTTGTTTTAATTTTGTAAAATCCTCCTATTGACCTTTATCGTTCTCAAAACGCGGCAGTCTGCGATTTCGGCACGACGAAAAGAAGAACTGTGCATGTTCGAATAAATCGCTGCAGCAAAATCGTATAAGTGTGTGGTTCCTCATTTAAAACTATGGTCGGCATTGTTGTAATTTTTGTCGCAACAGATTCGCACCAACAGAATCGCATAGGTGTGTGGATACCTTAAAACTGCGTTTCCACGCCAACCAAATCACTTGGTTCACTCTCTCAATTACGAACGGCGAATCAACCTGTCTACACACCACATTGGTGATTCACTTTGTATCTCTGCCTCTTGTTCTTTGCTTTTGTATATTGTTTAATGTGTTATTTATTGTGCATTTCAACGGAGGAAAAAAATGTGTAGTGTAGAGATGGGTAGTGGGGGTTGAAATTCGATTTTTTCCAAATTTCGAACATTGCCCAACCATTCGATTATTCAGTTCGAAATTTAATGGTGCAAATTCGATTTAATTCGAATATTTTCGAATTTTCAAATAAATTTTTTTACTAAAAATTTAAAAGTTTGTTTGTAAGAATGATAATTCAAATCGAAAAAGAGATTCAGTTGAACTTATATTAATGTGATTAACTATCCATATCGCTCTTCTTAGCATCACAACCAAAAATAAATACAACTAAGTTTTTTTTTTTCAAATAAATATCTCAAAAAAATATCAGAAAAAAATCCTAAAATTTAGCAAATGTTGCATAAGGAAACTAATTTTTTGGGACGTATAAAGTGATTTTATTTATTTTTCTTGCGTTACGAAAACAAAAGAAATTTGTACATACTTCACGTTACATGCTTATGCCATCATACGTATGTTTATAACGAATAAAAAAGTCTTACATTTAACGGCAACGAGATCTTTAAGTAAACAAGAGATTGCGCCAATCGCGGAACCGCTAATCCGCTCTTTGTGATTTTGACAGAACCAGCTGTGTGCGTGACGTCATCTTGGTGCAATTGTTGATTGTGAGCATACGAAAAAACCAAATAACAATTTTAATATTTGTGCGTTAACATTTCTGCGTGGTTTTAAACAATTATTGAGACATTACAAAGCAAAATGAAGTGTACAGTAGAGCTACAAAACTATCGATAGTAACGCCATTCGATAGTTTCGATAGTTTGAAAAATACTATCGATATTTTCGATAGTATCGTATACTATCGTTTTGTATATGTAGGGAAACTTCAACTCCGAACAAAATGTGTATAATATATACATATGTACAAATGTAAATATAAATATTGCACATAGATAAGTATAAATATTACATCTTAAGCGTGAAATTCTAAATATTTTCCTTAGTTCAATTTACAGCGTCACTTATTTAAGTAAAGATCACAAAATTTCAATGCAGCGGCACTATCGAAACTATCGATTATCGCCCAAAAACAATCGATGTATTCCCAAAAATAAAACTATCGATACTATCGATAGTTTTGCACCTCTAGTGTACAGTGGCAAAGTGTAATAGTGAAAACAAAAGGACAGCGTGCGATATAACGTTTTTTTCGTTTCCTACGGACGCAAACCTGGCGAAAAAGTGGAAGCAGTTCTGCCGGCGACGAGATGCATTAAACACCAAATCGAGCTTTGTGCTGTGTGTGAGCTATGAGCTTCTACATGGAACTATGTTGGCCTTTCCTTGGTGAATTGTAGTAGGTATATTTTCATGGTGAATGTAGACAGTTGCTGGTTTAGTTTGCTGGCAATGGCATACATACAAAAGTAGTTTCTACAGTAAATAGATACATGAACTTCACTATCTACTTATTTTAGTTAGCACCTGATTCTTTTTAGTGCTGGTATGAGGTATCTTACCGCGCTGTTACGTACCTAATACAAAACAGTGCCCAAATTATTATACATTTAAAAGTTCTGCTTAAATTACGTTTTACTTACATACATAGAATATTCGTTTCCAACGAAGCCACACTCATGCATTCTCTCGGAAATGGTACAAAGGTCATCAAATAAAAGCTGTGGAGTCAACAGCTGTGGAGTTTATGGTGGTTGGCTACCGTCCACAAATATAAATATGCACTCTGCATGGCTTTTTACAATGGCGAGTCCAAAAATTCACTTTGCTGCACACCTTCCTTTTGGTCTACATGAAATTGCAAACACTGTTAATAATCCATTTTTTCATGCGCTAAAAATCGTACTTAACTAAAGGGCTACATGTCCAAAATTATTGCTACGTGTTCCTAATTAATCAATCTTTGTATATTTATTGATTCCTACAAAATTGGGCCATGTAATACTAAAATTAACACATTTTTCTGCATTGTTTACATATTTTTATATGCGTTTTGGCCAAGGCGAAATTATACAAGGTGGTGTTGATGGCGAATTAAATTTTCGCCGCGGTACTACTGAATGTCAAAATGATGTGTTTGTTGTAAACAAGGCGAATTCATTTTACAACAAACACATCATTTTGACATTAAGACATACCTCGGCGAAAATCTAAATTCGCCATCAACACCACCTTGTATAAATTCGCCTAGGTTTTGGCATTTCTCTCTCGCAATTGCACCAAGATGACGTCACGCAAAAATTACGCTCAATAATCCTCTCTCATTGGCGCAATCTTTTATTCTATCATTCTTGGATAACACTGTGATAGTTTTTTTTTCAAACATTTTCAGACACATGGGCGGAGAAGACGGTTTCACCCTATTCGGGTATGGGGCATCGAACTGCATCATTAGTTTTTTAAGTTTTCTGCACGCCTTCATAGAACTTTTTATTTTGAAAAATTTGCTCCTATGGACATTTTTCAGGTGTAAAAGAAATTCCAAGAATAATTCAATAAGCCTACGAAAGTAAATTGGTAATTTTTTTTACTGATTTGAATTCTCTACGAGCTGTAGAGGACAAATATCTTATAAGAATTATGGAAGATTTGAATGTAAAGAATGATGACATTGAAATACCTGAAATTCCTTCTCTTTGAAAAAGAATAGCTAAACAGTCATCAGTTCAGATAAAGGACATTAGAGAAGTTACCGGTGGTAAAATATATTTGTAGGTACTACAGGCGATACTTGGCCAGGGAAAAATAGAAGTTTTCTAGTTTAAAGTTTTGTATAAATTTAGTATAGAAAGAGCTTTGCCCGCGGACAAGCTGATGCCCACCACAGCTCTAGATGTGTTGTAGGGAGATGACAGTTTTTTTTTTTTTTTTATGTCTATATGCAGTATGAAAGAAATTACAAACGATAACATGTCAAAATTCAAAACACTGTGGTGCGCTTGCCATGAAATATCTAAACAGCATGGAACGTAGATATGAAGATTTTTTTTAATCTTATGAGTGCATGCTTACTAGATGCTCTCGTTGCAGCATTATCCTACCCTAGATTTAAAAAACAAGTGGCTTAAGTGCCTTACTTCAGGTGATCAGAAACCATGAACCAAATTGTTAAAATACAATTGTTGGGAAATTTAGAGGAATTTTTTGAAAGTTCTACAGGTGGCAATAATCGGCGAAAGAATAGCAAGAGCTTTTTGATTTTAAATCATATACTGGAAGGAAGCGAAAGCGAATGATTTAATAATGAGAACGGATTTAAACATTTTGAACTTTTCCAAGTGAAATTCACCTTTTGAAGAGTTATCCAGTTTTAAAAGAAATATTTATTCAATATAATGCAACCCTGCCTACTGCCGGTTCAGTTGAACGAATGTTTTCACTGGTAACTAACTATGAACTTAACACTTATCTTAATCGCACAAAATGTTAGATGAATTACTGGATAAACGAGTAAAATGAAATGTAATTTAAAGTTATACAAAATTTATCTAAAAAAAAAAAAATTTTAAGCTTGTCTTTAAATATCATTGCATTGTATAGGAGCGGCTTGAAAGTCACCAACAGCTACCTATGTATGTATGTATGTCTATGGGTTGCTTCACAGGATTTAACGAACTGTGAATTTGTAATCAGAATCAATATGGATTCGTTTCTGGAACTGAAGGAATTCCAAACAAGTTATATTATTCGCCTGTCATGGCAAGATCTTTTTGTTTTCCAATTTTTTTTCAGGGGATAATCAAGTGAGCCCTCGTGAGTTTTTTCTATTCGCCCAGGAAAGTGGTTTCAAGTATGCACGTTGATTCGATCCCAGAGCATACATAGGTCTATTACACGCAAATGAACCTTCGGCATCATCAAGTGTATATTCTTGATACGGAGCAGGCAACAAAGATAAGATCTTAACGCAATTCCAATTGCAATTGACATCTAATGAAATGTATTAATAAAATACTTTCCGATATTAATCCTCTGAAAAAAAAAACAAAATACAGGCATACCTGTGTATGTATTACACAAATTCTTACAGATTTTAGCTATCTAATACAAACGAATAAGCATTTGGCGGAAATTGATTGTGAAGATAAGAAAAATAATTCAGAGGGAGGGTAAGCTGCCCCAGCAAACATTTAGGTTAGAGAACGATTAGAAAACGATTCGAAGTGTAATGTGTTTCTCAAAGGCAGAACATTAGAAGACGATCGGAGAAACTGTAGAGAATTATATTAGAAGGGGGCCTAGTTCTCAATACCGATAAAGAGGTGAGATATATAATCGAATTATAATGTTGAACTCTAATTGGTTTATAATATCTTGTGTTTTTCTAACCTGATTTTCGATTCGACCGCTACCTACATTAGAATTCTAACAGCCCGAACACAATGAAAGCGACGAGCTGCAGACCACAGCTGTCAAATTATTTTAACACGTACTCTTATGTAGATAATTATTTTGGCAACAACCGGGCTACGCGACGGCTATGATTGTGGCCAGATTAGATCTTTTTCTATTTTTCCGGCGACAGATAAGGTTCTTCCTCTTCTTTTATGTCAAACTCATACAAATTCATGATGTCCCTGCCGCGTTCAAAAAAATCATGTCGTCATCGACAAAGCGTTTAGATAATGAAGATAACAGATTGGAAGCTGTGGCCCGTAGCTTGTCGTTTTCAATGTGTTCAGAACTTAATGAAAAATCTGAATATTTCTCTAACGTTAGAGACTGTGTTTGCTGGGACCGGCGAAGTGTACTTGGTTTTTTTACACTCTCCCAGTAAACATAGAGATTTGATATGCATATATGTATACTACAATTGAGAATGATTTTGAGATTTTGATAGCAGAGTCGATAATAAGGGGAGAAAATTTTTGATTTTTAAATCTACTTAAAACCTTGTTTATCAAATGTGCTTTAAACTTTTATTTATTAAATTTACTTCAAATTAATTTTAAAATTGATTGTGTTAAGTCATTATTTTTTCGTATTATTTTGTATTCAATAAAAAACAAAACAAAAAAACAGTAAAAATTATAGGTTTAACGTCTTAAACGTCTAATTTGGTATTTAAGAACTAAAACTAGGCATAAGTTTTAAAGAAAAAAAAAAATCAATTTGGTATTTAAGAACTAATACGAGGCAGTACTAAATTCTTTACGCTGTTAAACTAAAAAATTATATCTCATTGGCTACAAAAATTAATACTAAGATTTTTTTTTTTTTTTTTAGTTAAAAAATCTAGTTTTTTCATGCTGAAAAAAACGCAATGGAATTTCGTTCGAACATTCCGTCTGTCACATGGCGGTACTTTGGCGAAAATGAGCCTGAAAGGGAAACTTTAAATATCGATTTTTTGACACTTTTACACCGTTTTTCTCAAATTCTGGAGTTGATGGAAACTTTATGCTTACAGATTCGTAATCAGCACAAAAATGTCTATCAAAAACTTCTTTAACATTTTCCGCATCAAAATCGGTGCTGCTCTGTGTTACCTACACCCATTATATATAGAAATCTTTTTCTTTTTATAAGAGGTGATTTCGCCAACTGCAGAACTAAACCGCTCAGGAACAATTTACTACAAGAGCGTGGAATTGCTGGCTTATGCCGATGACATCGACATCATCGGTAACAAAAACCGCGAAGTCTGTTCTGCCTTTTCCAAGTTGGATAAGGAAGCAAAGCGAATGGGTCTGGTGGTAAACGAGGACAAGACGAAGTATCTCCTGTCATCAAACAAACAATCAGCACACTCGCGCCTTGGCACCCACGTCACTTTTGACAGTTATAATTTCGAGAAAGTAGAGAATTTCGTTTATTTGGGAACCAGCATTAACACCGATAATAATGTCAGCATAGAAATCTAATGCAGAATCACTCTTGCCAACAAGTGCTACTTTGGACTGAGTAGGCAGTTCAGGTTCAAAGTCCTCTCTCGACGTACGAAAACCACACTCTATAAGTCACTCATAATGCCCGTGCTGGTATATGGTGCAGAAGCATGGACAATGACAACATCCGATGGGCCGGCTCTTAGAGTATTCGAGAAAAAGATTTTGCGGAAGATTTACGGGCCTTTACGCGTTGGCAACGAGGAGTACCGCAGACGATGGAACGATGAGCTGTATGAGCTTTACAACGACATGGACATAGTGCAGCTAATTAAAATACCGCGGCTCCGCTGGCTTGGCCCTGTCGTTCGAATGGACACCAACGCTCCAGCTCTGAAAGTATTCAACTCGGTACCCGCTGGTGGTAGCAGAGGTATAACGCTTTCGTCAGGTTATTTAAGACGGCAATGGAGGATATGCCTTCTGTCGACCACAAAACCAAATGTGAACGTGAAAATATAAATATTTGATTCACATGCTTAAATCTTTTGTATACTGAACAGCAGCTATATTAAGCTGGGTCTAAATAATTTTTATGATAAACTAATACCATATTGATGTTCCTGCAGCTCTTTCTCAAAAACTTTAAATTCTTCTCGGCTGGTAAGACTGTTGGCGACTGTTGACTTCTTAACTTCGGTTCTTCCAAAATGCGAGTAAGATTATTTGTTAAGATTCTTCTTCTTCGCCTAAGCGACTTTGGCCGAGTCCAAAACAGCACGCCTGTCGTTTCTCTTCTGTGCCAACTGACACCAATTGGAAATGCCAAGTGAAGCCAAGTCCTTATTTCCAACGCAGTGGAGGCCTTCCTCTTGCTCTGTTACAAGCATCGCAGCCCGCGTTGAATACTTTCAGAGCTAGAGCGTTTCTATCCATTCAAACGACATGACCTAGCCAGCGGAGCCGCTGAATTTTAATTCGCTGCACTACGCAAGCTCAAACAGCTCATCGTTAAATCGTCTGCGGTATTCGTCATCGCTAACGCGCAAAGGCCCATATATCTTGCGCAGAATCTTTCTCTCGAAAACTCCAAGGGTCAATTGCTTACTCAGTCCAAAGACAAGAGTGATTCTCCGTTGGATTTCAAGGCTGACATTATTATTGGTGTTAATGCTGGTTCCCCAATAAACAAAGTAGTCTACTTTTTCAAACTTGTAACTGTCAATAGTGACGTGGGTGACAAGACGCGTGTGTGATGACACGAGATACTTCGTTTTGTCCTCGTTCATCACCAGACACATTCGCTTTGCTTCTCTATCTCAGAAGGCAGAACCGACGCTTCTGTTTTTACCGATAATGTCGATGTCATCGGCATACGCCAGCAATTGTTAAGATGTTAAGATTCACTTCTATAAAATTATACGATAGTATACATACATATGTATGTATATGTTGTATAACACAATACAATAATTAATACAATATTTACCTTGTAACAATTTTTCTTTCTGTGCTTGTTGGAACAATTAACAAAATTTTCCAGATCTGATTGAAAAAGATAAATATTAATATATCGTAGATGTGTATTTCTTTGCATATAAACAGAATTAGCTTTTCTATTGACGGGTATATTATCCGATGTGTTTTCATAAATTTCATTAAAGTCTCATGTTTCAGCTCGATTCAATTTAATTTACTTATAGTATGAGTGAAGAATAGGAATGAAAAAATAAACACTGCATTCAAAATTATAAAACTTTATATATTTTTCAGATGTTTCCTCTAAAGTGTGTTGTATTTTATCATTTCATTGGATAGCCATAATTTTGTAAATTATTTCTCGACGCTGTAAAAATTGTCAGGCTCTTTTTTTCTAAAAAGTAAAATTTTGATGTTTCTATAAAGGAAAACTTTTCGTTTTTAAAATTTCTGGTGGTTTAAGCTGTCTTCTACTGAACGGTTGTATACTTGTGCAGCAACATGATTATACTTCTGATTTTACTTTTTGAAAGATAATTTTCAAATCTAAATGCGCTAAATGTTTTTGAATAACCGAAATGTTTGTTATCGCCTGTCAAATGTGTCAAGCAGTGTGAAAGTTAAAAGTTTACATTGCCTCTTCGTAATACTCGGATATATTTTCTACAAAACTACATAACATTGCATTGACACTGGTAATATATTTAATACAGTGACTAAGACATAACAGAATTCGAATCCCTAAACTTAGAAGCAAAAAACTGGGTCTAAACTCATTAGCTTTAAATCTCTCAATATCTTTTAAAGATCGAGGTAGTCTCGCAAAGTCCTTTGGCATTTGGTTGCACCGAAATTTTAGTTTGGAATTTAAGAGTTGAATTTTTTCAGTTTGTAGAGCAGTGGTGTCCAACAGAACGTGGACCAAGGGCTACTGTGAAACCATCGCTATGATCCGCGGACACCGCTAGCTTAACTTCAATCTTAGCTGCGTTAACTCGTTTCACTCTTCTTATATTCAATGTATATATTCTACTAACTGATCCTTTAAAAATATTTATTTATTATTAAAGTTTATACAGTTAAGTAAAATTAATAACAGTGCATAATATTTTAATGAAGAACATTCATTGCAAAACCTTCTTCGGAGATTGATTAATAAAACGGCGAAATTTGGCACTGAATCGATAGATATGACGTAAATTATGTGTTTCTCGCCGCTTTAATTTGAAATATTTATTACTTTCCCTAAAAATAATAAAAATAGTACGTTTCGGTATTTGTTTTTTTTATAACCATTAGTTGTGAAAAAGCCTGTTCCAGAAGAGTAAACGACCGGAAATGTTGAAAGTTTTTCTTTGTCAACTGCTCTATCCATAGATCGATTTTGATATTGCAAATTTGTATTGAAATCATTTAGTTTTGCAGTCACATCAGTTAAAAATGCTGCCTTTGGATTTCAGGAATATCTTTATTTCTGTCATCAAAGCTTCAAACGCGAAGAAAGCGCGTAAACTTAAGCAGTGTTTGCATTGTTGAACTTTCACAGGCGATTAGTTGAATCAAAAAATGAACGAAAGTTGGCGGCGGTCCAAATTCATTGACCGCGAGTTGTTGAAAGGCCGTTTGCAATATTCAACTCTCGCATTCAACAAAAAGTTGAACAATGCAACCGCTCCTTTACTTTCGCGGTGAACTATGTTTCCGAGTGCAACGGTATGTAAATTCTCCAAAGAGTTTTTAAGGAATGATGCCGAAGTTACAGTCTTTGGGCAGGTTTAAATCCATGTTTACACGTCTTTCTTCGCCGAAGTTTTTCCGAATTGAAAAATAATTATCCATTGCTGGGGAATGTAAAAACTGAATTTTTGGTTTTCGGTTTAAAAGCAAAAAAACGATTAACACCTAAATAAAAAAAAAATACTGCAAAAGATCATACCAAATTAAAAAAAAAAAACGGTTTTTGCATACACCGATCATATTTGAACATCTCTTGTTTCTGTTTCAGTGTTACAAGTAACACTACTGAATGTAATGAAAATTAATTACTTAATTAAAATAAAATGAAAAAGTTTAAAAATTTATAGTCATTGTTTAGTTCCGAAGCAGGAGTTTTCCGGTTAGCAGCTAGTATGTTTGAAAACAATCTTGGGGATCCTTTAAAAAAAAACTAGAAAAACGATCGAGTTTCGACGATTACTAGAACTCGTAGCTATTTTTATATTGTTGTCAAAACAGATGGACGTAAAAGTAGAACAAGCGTGTAATTTTAACAAAATATGAGTAATGATTTTGCCAATTCACCTCAGAGAATATTAACAATTAAAAAGACAACGTCCAGATTAACGAGATATCTATTATCTATTATTATCTTATTAATGTTTATACTGAAATCGGCAGTGGGACTCTAGAAATCGCAAAATTTCTATCTAGGCTTTTGCCCAAAATTATACGACACTTTCAGGGAAACAAAATCTCTCCAGAGTGCTTACGATGTTATATGGAACCTCTTCATTTTGAGATTTTTAGCCATAGAAATTTATCATAGCGGCTTTTAGAACCCCCTTGTAGAACAAACAAGAAAGTGAGTTGATATAAACGTGGTAAGTGTGTACATAACAATAGATAATAAAATACTAGGCCTAGGTATTGCTCAAACAGACAGATCTGATCATTTCGGTATACCTTTTTATGGGTATATCTGTTCTTCTTCTGGTACTTACCAACATCGGACTAATATAATACCAATTCATATTCATGAAATGTTTAACAAACTCTGAAATTTGAGGGGAAAACTCAATTGAAAAAAGAAAATAGGAAACTTCTTAAATGTTAATTAGGCAATCTTTGGTAAGTGGGTGTAAATGTTTTGCTGTTAAAGCGGTTGTTGTTTTAATATTATCAAAACATATGCACTTACATATACATACATATGTTTCGAAACACTTATAAATTCCCAGCCGAAAAGAAACACAATCCTTTCTTGCTAACACATGTATGCTAATGAAAACGATTTACACATATTCTAGGGTATTGTTTTTTACTCCATATGTACATAAAAATGAAATAATTTGTACATAAAAACAGTATATAATTTTTGTTCGAATTTTTTATTTTTATTTTTTTGGTTGAGCATCTGCGAAAACCGCAGGCAGCGCATGACGCTCACGCAAATGCTGTGTGTTCGAGGGTAAAAAATGCAGCGGGTTTGAGTTGCATGTTTACATACTACATATTTAAATATATGTATATGTATGTATGTTTGTGCATACCTTTGTAAGAACGCGTTTACGCACACGTAGATAAATGAATAAAAGAAATTTTATAAAAACTCACTACGCCTTCTTTTTTCACCAAAAAGCGCTGGGCGTATTCCGGAGAGAAAGGCATAAATGCACCACTTACATTCTTACACAATTTACATTGCATGCAAGGTGAGAAAAGTATTAACATTTGGGAAAACCGCAAAGAAACGCATAATATTGACAGCATTTACGGCAAATAGGAGCCACACGCACAATAAACATCGTTTAACGGTTATTGAAGGTAAACAGTTTGCCATAAATGATGAACCACAATTTTTGTTTGTAGATTTCATCCGCATAAAAAATGGTTTGTTACACCATATGACAGTTTACAAGTATTTTCAAAATAATGCAGCTAAATATTTTCATTCGGAAATATTTTTTCTATTTGAAGACAAAGCATTTTTCCTAAATATAGCATGTAAAATAAGCGCTATCTTGTCACACCATAAAAATTTATACTTTTGATGTCCACTTGTGGCCAGCATGACAGTACGCCAGTAGAAGCGATATGAACACAGCGATATCCTTGGAGACAACACTTTGCAAAAGCATAACTTGACATTAGCTTTTTGTTGGTGTATCAACAAACAGGTGTGCGCGATGCTTCAGGCGTTATGATAGATGCACAAACAACGTAGCTTTGATTCCGTAGCATTTTTTTTTTATCTTTAGAAAACTGTGAAAAAATTTACATGCATACATACGTATGTACATACATATGTATGATACATCCCAGCCGGCTTTCAAATATTTACAAATGCTTGCACAACTTTGAATGGATAACAAACTGTCAAAACTGCGCTGGTCACTTTTTAATGGCGACTAGGCAGAAGCGCTGGTGTTGTCCCAACGGGGAGTCAAAATTTTATATTTTTTTTACAAGCGCGCTCGCTTTTCTGAGTTTACAGTTTTAAACTACGCGCGATTTTTTGACAGTTTTCCTGTTCTAAAATGTATTTATGTAAAAGCTTGTGGCTTTGTAATTTATTTTACCCCTTTTAATTAAAAACTTAAAGTGGAAACACTTTTTTGCGTTCGTTCGATGTATATAGTGAGGAGTGTTGTCAGTTGAGATAATTTGTAGCTAGATTTAGCTATTATTTCCGACGTTTAGCTATAGAAATTTGCGTTTAGCTGTTAGCTACTTTTTAAGCTTTTTTTAATCGAGTTAGCTATTTTAGCAATTCTTTTTTTTATAATTTCGGCATTTTTACACAGAGTTTTATCATTGTGATGAATATCAAACAGTACAAAAATTGGTATCCTGGTATGCCTAACCCATTTTTGTTATATCGATAACACCGTGCGACAAAAACAAAAACAAACATTTCGAAACACACGAAACAATCAATATACTTACGAAACTATAGTAAAACTGCGTTTGTAGCTATTCCCTCTTTTTCTCTGAGTACAAGCAGGAGTACAAAAACAAAAACAAAAAATGTGCATGTATCCAAGGTGTATTAAACAAGGTGTGATTGACAATTCAGTGCGGCTCTCTTTTAAGGTACTATTATGTCAAAAAGTATATAGTATTTTATTTCGATTCTAGATTTGTTTTACTTACATTACCCGAATATATATATTTTGCCAATAAAATAAAACAAATTGTTTATAAAATAGTTTTAGCAATTTTCTTGTTTTTAATTGCCCAAGTTTTATGCTTTTGTGCGTTTATTTTTATATTTAAATTTTTTATCCTAAACATTATTCGACACTTATAAAAGTAGGATTTTACATTTGTTTCCAATTTTATATGTGAGCATAACTCTAACAATTTTGAAATTAAATTTTTTTCATGCGAAATAGTTTTCCATTAAAGACTTTGCTTCGAGCAGTTTTAAATTAAGCTCTTCCATACTTGCTTGCATGGTTTTAATTATTTCGGTAAGAAGAAATATTATTTTTGTCAACGTGCATTCTAAAGAGTCGCCTGTTTGAGTTTGGACATCAACAAATAATGTATCCTGATCGCGTTCTAAATCCTCACTTGTTTCAGTTATTTCGTATGGCATTGGGACTGCGCCTGGGTATAAACGAGCTCGTTTGAAAGTGCTTGATTCGGACGGACAACTAATGAAATAACTTTCCTTGAAGTTGTTTTCACAAACGCGAGATGAATCACGTAGTACAACACCACAGCTTTCTTCCCATCGCTGTCGTCTAAATTCGCAACTAGGTGGTTTAAAACATCGCACTATTTTCGTGTCCTGACTTTTATTGCATACAGCGCACCGTTCAAACGTTTTGCTCCATTTCATCTTGGTTTCCTTACATTAAATATTTAAGAAAAGTCGAACGTATTATTTACTACCCAACTTTAAATGTACTTACTTGCTCTCCTCGGCGGTTTATCTCTTAACAATTTCACGTTTATTAATAAAATTTGTTGCTTCAAGAATTTGTGTGTAACTTTTTTTTAAACAAATTCAAATTTGAAAAAAAAAAATCAAATGGGTTAAGAATTCATTTCAGTTTGACATTATAGCCTGTTTCTTATGAGAACAATGTCAAAATCAATCACACTTTGTTGAATACATTTTGCATGTATCATGATTCAATAATACAAGGTTCGAACAACTGACAGTTGTCTCTCTCGTACCGCTCCCTTAGGCCTGGCACGATGTTGCTTCTTTTGAAAATGAATTAAAAAAATAGTAGTTTTACGTATGAAAAAGTACTATAAGGTAAATTTCTGTTGAAAATTAACAGCGTTGGCATCACTGCTACCATTATTGCTCTTTGCTTTCTTCATATTCGCTGTCATTTGATTTTTCAGATTGCGTAAAATTAGGTAAGTTTTTGAATAATTCCGAGTTATTCCTAAATATAGTTAAAGTTTCTAATTATTAATGTCTAATATACCTAATTTGCTGCATAATCAAGAGCAGCGCATATAATTTGAGGCCCACCGTGAGGTAGTATTTCACCAATTGCTTTTTCTGGTCGGGGGGCACTTGGTAATTTATTTATTATATTTATTTAAATAAATCTGTAATCTCTTTCCAGAAAACCTTGTCCGAGGCTTTAAACAAGTGACTATAAAGTGGAAATTTAACCAGTGACCTTTTTTTTAGCGTTTCCCAATGAGGTCGAGCAAGGCGTAGAGATAAGCGCCTTACACGAGGACGCCCTGGAGTACATCGCCGGTTTCGTTATCAGAAAGCTGGGCTTAATGCAACATGTTTCAGAGGAGCATACGTACACCTGGGTTGACGAAGTCTCCAGAGGCGCCTTGGCTAAGCCATCCAGCGATTTTCTGGATGTTATCAAAAGCCTGGAGATCGTGTTCAAGACGTTTAATGGCGACCATATAAAGCCTTGCTCAAACTATTTGTGTAAGCTCAACGCATGTTCGCAACACATTAGTGCCAGCGATGAAGTAAAAAAATTGTTTTTTAAAACTCGTATGTACCAGTTGATCAAGAACCTCCACAAGGCGCAAAAAACGCAGAAGAAGCCGGTCCCGCAAAATCAAGGTAAATCATTAAAAGAAAATATAAAATTAGTTTTTATTTAGTAAAAAAATATATATATTTTATTGTTTATTTACTTTTAGCATGCCCACATCGCAGATCAGCTGCTCGCCCCGCAAACTCCACAATTCATCCCGGAAGCTCCACAGCATAACGCAAGTACTCCTCCTTGCGTGCCACCAAATACCACTGCATAATCATTCGGGTAAGCTTGCAAAAATTACAATCATTAAGTTTTCGATAAAATTTGCATATACTAAATTTGCGTATTATCTTTAGCACCTGCTATACCTCTGACACAAAGCAGACCACTGGGTAAATTAGAACGCACTGTTGGTTCAGAGTCGAGATATACAAAACGCAAATAAAGTATGTATATAATAATAGATTTGCGCTTACACACACGTTAGGGTTTAGCCAATCCTCCGATTTGTGTCGTGCGCCTTGATATTGTCACACAAAACGGAGGGACCTACAGTTTTATGCCGACTCGGCGATTGTATTTTTACGAGAAGCTGCTCTTCATTGGAGGTTCGCCACTGCTTGCCGAGGGGCGACCGGTTTAGAAAAAAACCTTTTTTATTTATTTTTTTATTTTTTTTACGTTGGGTTGAACCAGGTTTGAACCCAGGCTCTGCGGAATGGTAGCACGCACGGCTGACCACTACACTACAACTACTACATAATGCAATAATAAAATAGTTACTAGTCTAAGAACATATAATATAATAGCTAATAGAAAATCTAAGTGCATATGCAATGAAATATAATTACAAGTATGTACACCCAGAAAAAAAATCGTGTTAAAACAACCAAATTTTAACCAATTTTGTGGTTATTATTTTTCAACGCGATATGTCATGTTATTTTCACATGAAGGAAATTTTTTAACATTTTTCCCTCTTGTTGACTTAACATTGGATAATTGTTAATTTAACATTGAAAGTGCTGTAAATTTAACCTGAAACATCGGTTTATTTTAACAAGGCATGTGGTTGGTTTCACAGGATATTCTACATGAAAATACTGGTTGAATCAACAGGAGTTGTTGTTAAAATAACACTACGTCTTCATGTTAAAAGAACCATATTTTAATGTTATTTTAATATGACATCGTGTTACCTTGTGTCCCTACTTTTACAAAATAAATAACAATTTGTTTAGTTTATTTTTATTAAAAAAATTGAAATATTTACACTGTTGACTTAAAAACTAAGTACTTATCTATTTATTACACAAAATTCATACACAAAAATTTCATATGTACATACATACATACACTATAGTGCGAAACTGAGTCCATGGTGATTTTTGTTGTACATGTGCAAGGTTTTTAAAGTAAAATTTTTTTTTTTACTTTTTTATGAAAACATGGTTTATGCTTTAACCAAAACTATATAAATCAAACTTTCAGTTTTTATGCAGAGCTTAGAAAAACTCAACAAATTTTTATAAAAA
>NW_023458560.1:16066027-16109563 GCF_013731165.1 Rhagoletis pomonella
CTCTACTTCATAAACATACTTAAGGTGAAGGGGGCTAGCGTAAACATCCATCATTAAGCTTAAAAAAGGAAATTGGCAAAAAAAATTTCGATTGTAAATGAGATTTTTATGTTAAAAGTAGTGAAAATAAATCTTACTTTGATTCGAATCTACATACATAAATAAAATTCAACAGTCCGAAAGAAATGGCCAGACATTCGTCAAAATTTGAAAAGTTCAACTATAGATGGCGCCGCACTTATTTTCAGCCTGTACACATGCCGGAAGCGCATTCAACTTATCACACACCTATGCGAATCTGTCGCAACGAATCCGTACCGTTTTTGATGCTACGGACGTTACTGCTTCGAAAACGCTAGTACGCACACATCTGTGCGATTTTATCGGCACCCTGAAATTGTGCATATGGAAACTGTGCATACGAAATAATGCATATGAAAAAAACCGAAATAATGCATACGAAAAAAAACGAAATAATGCATATATGCACAGTTTCGGTTGAAAACCGAAATAATGCATATGAAAAACCCGAAATAATGCATACATGCACACTTTCGTTTGAAAACCGAAATAACGCATATGTATGAGAAAAACGAAGTAATGCATACATGCACAGTTTCGGTTCAAAACCGAAATAATGCATATGACAAAAACCGAATTAATGCACACATGCACAGTTTCGACTCAAAACCGAAGTAGTGCATATGATAAAAACCGAAATAGTGCATACATGAAAACGAACTTCTTTCTGAGTAGAATTCTCCTTTATGTGTTGCCGGAAAAGGGGGCCGGACGTATTTTTGCGCAGAACTTCTTTCTGCGTAGGCGGCCTTCGTCCGCGCTTAGGGATTATAACCCTTACTAAGTAGAATTCTGCTTTCTGTGTTGCCGGAAAAGAAGGGCGGAAGTATTTTTGGCAGAACTTCTCTCTGCGTAGGCGGCCTTCGGCCGCGCTTAGGGATTATAACCCTTACTAAGTAGAATTCTCCTTTCTGTGTTGCCGGAAAAGGAGGCCGGAAGTACTTTTGCGCAGAACTTCTTTCTGCGTAGGCGGCCTTCGGCCGCGCTTATGGATTATAACCCTTACTAAGTAGAATTCTCCTTTCTGTGTTGCTGGAAAAGGGGACCGGAAGTATTTTTGCGCAGAACTTCTTTCTGCGTAGGCGGCCTTTGGCCGCACTTAGGGATTATAACCCTTACTAAGTAGAATTCTCCTTTCTGTATTGCCGGAAAAGAAGGGCGGACGTATTTTTGCGCAGAACTTTTCTCTGCGTAGGCGGCTTTCAGCCGCGCTTAGGGATTAAAACCCTTACTAAGTAGAAGTAAATAATTCATATTAGAAAAAACGAAATTATCCAAATGCACACTTTCGTTAGAAAACCGAAATAATGCATATAACAAAAACCGAAATAATGCATGCATGCACAATTTCAGTTCAAAACCGAAATAATGCATATGGCTAAAACCGAAATAAAGCATACGTACATGCACAGTTTCGGATGAAAGCCGAAATAATGCATATGTGGAAGACGAAGGTATGCATACATGCACAGTTTCGGTTGAAAACCGAAATAATGCATATAACAAAAACCGAAATAATGCATATAACAAAAACCGAAATAATGCATGCATGCACAGTTTCGGTTGAAAACCGAAATAATGCATATGAAAAACCCGAAGTAATGCATACATGCACAGTTTCGGTTGAAAACCGAAATAATGCATATGAGAAAATACCGAAATTATGCATATGCATACTTTCGTTTTAAAAGCGAAATAATGCATATGAAAAAAAACGAAGTAATGCATACATGCACAGTTTCGGTTTAAAACCGAAATAATGCATATGGTAAAAACCGAAATAAAGCATACATGCACAGTTTCGGTTGAAACCGAAATAATGGCTGCATTTCTTTATTCGTTCTGAACGTTTGGAATAAACTTTTTTGTTTATTTATTCTTTAGAACGTTCTTGTTGATATGTTGACGTCTATTTCAAACGCATTCTGTTTATTCCGGCTGTGAAATGGGATTATCCGGAATGTATAAAGAAACGCAGCCAATGTCTAAATGCACAGTTTCCATATGCGCAATTTCGGTGCCCCATTTTATCGCAGCAGAAACTGTCAATTTATAGATAAACAAAAAGTACTTTTCAACAAAATTAAAATTCTTAACTTTTCTACATCAAATATGTTAAGTTTTATTACGTTCAATTTTGTTTTAATTTTGTAAAAGCCTCCTATTGACCTTTTCGTTCTCAAAACGCGGCAGTCTGCGATTTCGGCACAACCAGAATAAGAACTGCGAATGTTCGAATAAATCGCTGCAGCAGAATCGTACAAGTGTGTGGTTCCTCGTTTAAGACTACGGTCGGCATTGTAATTTTTGTCGCAACAGATTCGCCCAACAGAATCGCATAGGTGTGTGGATACCTTAAAACTGCGTTTCCACGCCAACCGAATCACGTGGTTCACTCTCTCAATTACGAACGGCGAATCAACCTGTCTACACACCACATTCGTGATTCACTTTGTATCTCTGCCTCTTGTTCTTTGCTTTTGTATATTGTTTAATGTGTTGTTTATTGTGTATTTCAATGGAGGAAAAAAATGTGCAGTGTAGAGATTTCGAACATTGCCCAACCATTCGATTATTCAGTTCGAAATTTAATGGTGCAAATTCGATTTAATTCGAATATTTTCGAATTTTCAAATACCATTTTTTACTAAAAATTTAAAAGTTTGTTTGTAAGAATGATAACTCAAATCGAAAAAGAGATTCAGTTGAGCTTATATTAATGTGATTAACTATCCGCATCGCTCTTCTTAGCATCACAACCTAAAATAAATACAACTAAGTTTTTTTAAATATCTCAAAAAAATATCAGAAAAAAATCCTAAAATTTAGCAAATGTTGCATATGGAAACTAATTTTTTGGGACGTATAATTTATTTTAATTATTTTTCTTGCGTTACAAAAACAAAAGAAATTTGTACATACTTTACGTTACATACTTATGCAATCTTACGTATGTTTATAACGAATAAAAAAGTCTTACATTTAACGGCAACGAGATCTTTAAGTAAACAAGGAACAAAATAGATAAAACTGTGATAGTTTTTTTTCAAACATTTTCAAAGACATGGGCGGAGAAGACGGTTTCACCCTATTTCGGGTATGGGGAATCGAACTGTATCATTAGTTATTTAAGTTTTCTGCACGCCTTCATATAACTTTTGTTTTTGAAAAATTTGCTCCTTATGGACATTTTTCAGGTGTTATACCCTATTTTATGGTTTCTAACTTTTATCTGGTTGGCTTTTTCGGCAAAATTTTTTGACAAACGGCATGTTTTATTTGACCAGAAATTTAAGTTATTAGGGTTTTTGTATGGAAGACTTACTCAACTTAATTATATTGGCTTATGAAAAGCTGTCTTGGCTTGTATATTGAACTAGAGGAATTGCCATTCAGCATCAGAAATTTTCTGCTTCAGCCAATCAGAAAGAGGCAAAAACTTACATTTGACACTACAACTGTCAAAATTAGGCTAACATAGGAAGTAAGCAGAGTTGGGCAAAATTTATTCGAATGACGAATAACAAATGAATAAATTGTTTTTCTTGTTATTCGTAAATAATAAATAATTTTGGTTATTCAAATAAAAATTATTCGAATGACGGATAAATTATGTTATTCGTTATTCGAATAATTATTATCTTCATTAATTATTCGAATAACGAATAAAATAATAATAACTGTGTTCGTATGGAAAAGTAGCTTATGTCGAAAGGCTGACTTTAATATAAATCGGCATTTGCAGTATACGATTCCGAATGATTCGCTGGCGCTGAGCCGTTGAACAACTTTTAGAAAATAAACGTGCAAGAAATAGTTCCGATACTAGCAAGTCAATATTCTTATTAAGTCTCATCAAAAAATTCCTTGTCGTTTAAAGAATAAAAGGAATGCCGCATTATACTAAAGCCAACCCTTCGACATAAGCTACTTTTCCATATGAACACAGATAAAACAAGTAATTTATGTATATAGATATGTATGTACATATATTTATGTATAAAATGATAACCGTTTTCGTTGTTGTGATTTAACTCAAACCCCTAGATAGATTTAAATCAAATTTTCGGAGGTTATTCCATGCGCATTAAGTCCTATTAAAGGCTACTAGAAAACTCCTTTGTGGCGATGGAGCCGAGTTATTTATAAAAGCCGTATTTATGAACTGATTTCGTTCAAATTCAAAATGTGTTCTTCCTGCATGATGAAAAATACTTATGCGAAAAATGGACCCGCTAGGTGGCGCTACAGTTGAGTTATTTAGAAAATCCCTACTTATTGTACAATCAGGTTGCAATTCATAATGGTGCTGCAGTCGAAATCATTAGAACCCTCATATGTCTGGACTCCTTTGTTTTTTATGTTTATATTATACGAATTTACGATGTCCCACGTCGTCATATACCCTAAATGCGACCTTGCATCTACCTCCGCTTGATGAAATTGCTCGGGCGGCCATTGCTGCAGCAGTAAGACACAAGGAAACCAGCTCTTGGATATTTTAAAAGTGGCGAATCAGCAAGGAAAGTTTCGACCACATCCTTCCAATTCCTATATCAATGGCCAAATTTTACATCGACGACGCACATCTGTGCTCTTCAGCATCCTTATAAGGACTTTTGTTGGCCTACATGACATAAGACTAGAGGTTGACGCATCGGACCAATGTTGTAGTTGCAAGATCATAGAAGAAGATTACGCACGCTTGGAAAAGATCTCACAAGTGGAGGTAAAGCTCATGACATTGAAAGGAATTTTTTTAGTTTTTATTCATTATTTAAAATAACGAATAAAATAACGAATAAATTATTCGCAAGCAATTTATTCACGAATAATTTATTCGTGAATAAGTCATCTGCGAATAATTATATTACGGATAAAATTTTATTCGAATAATTATCTAAATAACAATTTATTCGAATAATGCCCAACTCTGGAAGTAAGCTAATTTCGTTTTATTTGACCAAGATTTAGCTTCTAGCTAGTGATGGTTAAATAAAACACACCTAAAGTTGTTTAGAACATATCAGGCCTTGACTTTCGTGAACATACCAAACCTCAGAAGTAGGTCTTTGACACTTTTAGGTGGAAAATCAGGAAGCAGTTTTGAATTGTCCATAGCTAAACGACTGGTAGTTTTTACTTACATACGTCAAAAATTTAACTTCACATTTGACATCAGTGATGAAAAACGGAGTGTCAATCGGGCCCATGGGTCCCGAAATCTATTACTAAAAAAATTCACATGTCTTTCAAATTAATTTTAAATAACAAAAAAAATGATAGATCTGGCATCTTCCGATTATTTTGTTTTACTTTGCTGTTCGTTTTCGTCCCAATAAAACATAAAAAAGTGAATATTTCACACATCGTTTTTAAGGAAGATTTTCCGAATTTACTGAGGTTGCGGTTTTTTCGGGAGTGTCGGGAAAGGATTTTGGTCCCGTCCCGTCCGCAAAATTTCATACACCTTCCCGATACCGCCTATCCCGGCCAATTTGAAATCAGTATCGTGGGTCCCGCGGGTCCCGATATGCCGCGCCCATCTCTAATATCTATAATTCGTCAGTTTTTTTTGATGTATTTGACACCAAGTGAACAGCTGTTAGTTAAGGTAGTTTTTGATGTCGATGACATAAACCCACTTTCATTTTGTGAATTTAAGTCTAAATAACAAAATCTATTTTTATAACATATTACATTATTATTATTATTATAACATATTACATATTTCACTTTTAGAGGGCGAATCAATTCTAAAGTGACTTAATGTCAGTTGACATTATTTCACTTTAACCTATGTATTAATAGCATTAACATTAACGCACGTCACCACATTTATCGAAGTTCTGATGCAATATTTCGTTGCATCTCATCGAAAAAACGTCGATGTATTTTATTGACTTGCCTCCCTAATGAAAATATAATGCCATACACAGTGATTCCAAATTTAATCAGAAAGAAAAAGAGCCAGACGAAATTCGATTTTTTCTAGAAACATTCGATTTTATCCGAATTTTAGCACCACGAAGTTCGATTTGAAAAATTCGAAACTCGAAGCTTCGAATATCGAATTTACCCGTCCCTAGTGTAGTGGTTAACTAGCTAAATCAATGGCCCGTAGTCATAGTCAAAATAAAGTCGACTTTAAAGTTAGTTGCAGCTTTTTTGACAGATATCCCATTGAAAATTATGTCAAAAAGCTGCAACTAACTTTAAAGTCGACTTTATTTTGACTATGACTACGGGCCAATAGTTTTAATGAATCTAGCTATTTTTTCAATGTTTGTGCTGGTGGGGATGTGTTTGGTCTATGAGTTTTGACAGCCGTTATCGACAAAAATTAGAGAAGACAACGATTTGTTATTGATTCGCGTGGTGATTGGATCCGAATCACGGTGGAGAGAATATGGCAATACCGCTAATCGGCTCTCAGTGAATTTGACAGAATCAGCTGTTTTGTTGACGTCACAGTCGAGTTGAAAGCAGTAGTGATGTGCTGAGTCAATACTTTTAAGTATCCAATACTCTCGATACTCGGTACCGAAACATTTAGGTTTCGAATAAAAGCGCACATAGACCAAAAACATGGAAAAATGGTTCAGGGGAGACTCGCCTATCAAAATCCGAATGTAGTAGCCAATATATCTTTTAATACTGATTAAAATAAAAGATGTATATATGTCGGTTCGAGGCCATAATACAGAGAAACTCTTACTTGTTTGAAGCATTTTTGTTCCAGCTGAATCGGACGATATCATTTTTGTAGGCATATTCTGTAACTAGTTAGCGACAGATTCTGTAACTAATTTGCGACAATTTTTGAATCGGTATCGGTTTTGTTGACGTATGATACGAAATATTTTTACGTCAACAAGTGCGATATCGACCCGAAAGTTGTCGCTAACTGGTTACAGATTGGGGCGCCAATCACGAATGAGAGAGAGAACTACAAATGGGAGAGCGAATCGCTTGCCGTGGAAACATCGTTTAACTACTGTGCTTTTCAGTGCGCTTTCAAAGTCATGTGATGATGATGTATAGTCCGCCACTGACTGACACATATTTTAACCCCCAAAACCCCCCCGCTGGATCCGCCACTGGTGGTCATAAATTTAATTTCGAAAAAAGTGTATGGCATATTGGAATTCTACGTTCGGTTATAAGCAAAAATGGTGAACAGCCTAAGTACTTATTTATATACCAAAAATTACGTTTGACCCTGCCAATTTTTAAAAGAAAAATCAGTGTATTATATTTTTTTCTGAACGAAATTAATTTTTCATTTACAAAATTTTATGTTTTCTTCATGCACTATACTGCTTTTTCTTCTGAAAATTGGGATGGTCAAACGTCATTTTGGTACATATACAGTTTGCTCGCCATTTCGGTCTACAATTAATCGTAGAATTCTTTAAATAATCATGAATTTAATTCTTCAGCATGAAACGTTCATCATATAAAGAAATAAAAGGACATGACAAAACGACATCTAACTATGTTGGTCATTTAAGCCCTGTATGCAGCTCTCAAGAAAACGGTCAAGAAAAAATTGCCATTATTTCGCGTGTGTGCCCAAGGAATTTTGACATTTTTGATACCTCACAGCCTGTTGCCTCACTCTTTCCTCAAGAAATAATGGAACGGGCATATATTTCTGTTGCAAGCCTGTTGCCTTGTGCTCTTTTTTCACAAAAAACCTTAGAAAACCGTAGTAGAAAGCGTAGTAAATTTCTTAAGAACTGCGTACTGCCTTAAGGAAATTTGACTCAAGAAAATTACTTAGCCATTTCTTGTACTTCATTTTATATGGAGTTTTTGCTTTTCTTGAGAGCTGCATACAGGCCTTTAAAATGAAGACATGGCTCCAGCGCTGCAGAAAAATAAAAAAAATATATGAAAGAAAACCGAAATAAGAAAAACAAAACTGGTATTCCAGCAGATCAACCGAAATTGTAAAAGAAATTCCAAGAATAATTCAATAAGCCTACCAAAGTAAATTGGTATTTTTTTTACTGGTTATTTGAATTCTCTATGAGCTGTAGAGGACAAATATCTTATAAAAATTATGGAAGATTGAATTAAAGAATGATGGCATTGAAATACCTGAAATCCCTTCTCTTTGAAAAGGAATAGCTAAACAGTTATCAGATCAGATAAAGGACATTAGAAAAGTTACCGGTGGTAAAATATATTTGTAGGTACTACAGGCGATACTTGGCCAGGGAAAAATAGAAGTTTTCTAGTTTCAAGCTTGTATAAATGTAGTATAGAAAGAGCTTTGCCCGCGGACAAGCTGATGCCCACCACAGCTATAGATGTGTTGTAGGGAGATGACAGTTTTTACGAAATTCAACTACCCTGTCTATATGCAGTATGAAAGAAATTACAAACGATAACATGTCAAAATTTAAAACACTGTGGCGCGCTTGCCATGAAATATCTAAACAGCATGGAATGTAGATATGAGGATTTTTTTTTAATCTTATGAGTGCATGTTTACTAGATGTTCTCGTTGCAGCATTATCCTACGCTAGATTTAAAAAACAAGTGGCTAAGTGTCTTACTTCAGATGATCAGAAACCATGTACCAAATTGTTAAAATACAATTGTTAGAAAATTTAGAGGATTTTTTTGAAAGTTCTACATGTGGCAATAATCGGCGAAAGAATGGCAAGAGCCTTTTGATTTTAAATCATATACTGGAAGGAAGCGAAAGCGAATGATTTAATAATGAGAACGGATTTAATCATTTTGAACTTTTCCAAGTGAAATTTACCTTTTGAAGCGTTATCCAGTTTTAAAAGAAATATTTATTCAATATAATGCAACCCTGCCTACTGCCGGTTCAGTTGAACGAATGTTTTCACTGGCAACGAACTATGAACTTAAAACTTACCTAAATCGCACAAAATGTTAGATGAATTATTGGATACAAGAGTAATATGAAATATAATTTAAACTTATATAAAATTTATCTAAAAAAAAATTATTTTAAGTTTGTCTTTAAATATTCTGTGTTCATATGGAAAAGTAGCTTATGTCGAAAGGCTGGCTTTAATATAAATCGGCATTCGCAGCATACGATTGCGAATGACTCACTGGCGCTAAGCCGTTGAACAACTTTTGGCAAATAAACGTGGAAGAAATAGTTCCGATACTTGAAAGTCAATATTCTTATTAAGTCTCATCAAAAAATTCCTTGCCGTTTAAAAAATAAAGGGATTGCCGCATTATACTAAAGCCAGCCTTTCGACATAAGCTACTTTTCCATACGAACACAGATATCATTGCATTGTATAGGAGCGGCTTGAAAGTCACCAACAGCTGTGTATGTATGTATGTATGTCTATGGGTTGCTTCACAGGATTTAACGAACTGTGAATTTGTAATCAGAATGAATATGGATTCGTTTCTGGAACTAAAGGAATTCCAAACAAGTTATATTTTTCGCCTGTCATGGCAATATCTTGTTTTCCAAATTTTGTCAGGGGATAATCAAGTGAGCCCCCGTGGGTTTTTTCTATTCGCCCAGGAAAGTGGTTTCAAGTATGCACGTTGATTCGAGCTCAGAGCATACATATGTAGGTCTATTACACGCAAATTAACCTTCGGCATCATCAATGGTATATTCTTGATACGGAGCAGGCAACAAAGATAAGATCTTAACGCAATTCCAAATGCAATAGACATCTAATGAAATGTATTAATAAAATACTTTCCGATATTAATCCTCTGAAAAAATACAGGCATACCTGTGTATTTATTACACAAATTCTTACAGATTTTAGCCATCTAATACAAAAGAATAAGCATTTGGCGGAAATTGATTGTGAAGATAAGAAAAAAAATTCAGAGGGAGGGTAAGCTGCCCCAACAAACATTTAGGTTAGAGAACGATTCGAAGCCAAATGTGCTTCTCACACTGAAAATAAAATCTGCGTAAATATAACGAAAACTTGCGTACATCTTACGAAAATTTTCGTCATTTTGAGCCACGAAAATTTTCGTTGATTGTACAAAACCGTTTTCGTACATACTAAAAATATGAGGCATCAGATCTTTAGTACATTTTACGAATGTATTCGTACTATTTACTAAAGAATTTAGTACTATTTACTAAAAGATTTAGTACTATTTACTAAAGAATTACGTGCTATTTCTTAGTTTTTACGAAATTTTTGTAAAATGCACATAAATAATTCGTATATTTAACGAAATTATTTTCGTAAAATCTGCACTTGTTTCGTAGAATGTGCGATTTTGCTTTCATTCTCCACACTGTAAAAAACATATTACGAATTATAACACAACACTTTTATTTTGTTTTTACCCTTAATTTGAAGCATTTTTCATTAACAAAATGTTTTGCAAAAACTCTTAACATTAATAATTAAAATATAATGAAAGTGATATGTTATAAGTTGAGCTATGTTTTATATAGTGTAAAGAATAAAAGCAATAATACATTCTACGAAAGAAATGCAGATATTACAAGTATAACGTCGTAAATAATAAGTCTTACCTAAATTTTCTAACTACTCTGCAGTTTAAAATTAATAAAAAAGGTTATTTTACCTATAATAAAACTTAAGTCTTTTATTTATATGCATACGAATAGGTACTACATATTTTTTTATTGCTTAACCTTCATTCAGTATATTGATGCAAAGTGTTAAATTATGAAACTCAACAAAACCCTTATTAAATATAATAAGATAAGAAAGAAAGAATATAAAAAACACTGGTTTCACTTTCTTAAACATTATAATATTTTTATGTGGAGGTAGTTGGGGCAGATTCGCAGCTTCTTCGATGTTTGTTTCCACGACGACCATAAATTAAAGGAAAATTATAAGGCGTCTGAAAGGCAAGTTTCAGTGAAAAACCATACATGTACTTACTTAAAATTTCATTCGTTGATAGATAATGATGCTTATTTATGAAGTTCCACATTACAGCGCAAGGTTCAGCGTAGGCGATGTGAAAAACATTGTATGCTTAAAATAATATATCCACAGCTTTTATATTTATTAAATTATATTATACGTTATAGTTTCGCAATGACACGCGGTACATAAAAATATGATGAAATATTAAACTGACGGTAATTTAGTATATTGTACGAAAATATTCGTCTGTTGTACGAATTAATAAAAAAATGTTTCTGCATTTGTTCTATGTACGAAAGTATTAAGTAAATTGTACGAATACAGAATTGTAGATTTCGTAAATTATAAAACCATTCGTAAATATTACGAATGCCTTCCTACAATATACAAACTTATTCGTACAGAGATTTGTTCAGTGCTTAAGAATGTGTTTCGTAAAATAAACGTAACTGAAAAAATGCCTTACGAAAGTCCTTTCTTTATATTACGAATTATTTTTCGTAAAATCTTGTTTCGTTGTGAAAAATGTGTTCGTATTATGAACGAAAGTTTCGTACATTGTACAAAACCAAGCCTACGACAGTTTTTCGTAGCACTTTTACGAAATTTTATTTCCAGTGCAAAGGCAGAGCATTAGAAGACGATCAGATAAACCGTAGGGAATTATAGTATCCTCTAGAAAAAGGGGGCCTAGTTCCAAATACCGACAAAGAGGTGAGATATATAATCGAATTATAATGTTGAACTCTAATTGGTTTATAATATCTTGTGTTTTTCTAACCTGTAGCCCGTTTCTGTAACTTTTCTCTACCGATTATTTCTCTACTGGTAGAGAAAATACGTCACTCTCACCTACTAATTAGCAGTAGAGAACAGGGCGGCGAATTCATATCTCAATTCGCCTTGGTAGAGAATTGAGATATGAATTCGCCGCTTTGTTCTCTACTGCTAATGACTATTAGAGAATGACGTATATTCTCTACCAGTAGAGAAATAATCGGTAGAGAAGAGTTACAGAAACTGGCTACTGATTTTCGATTCGGCTGCTACCTACATTAGAATTCTAACAGCCCGAACACAATGTAGATAATTATTTTGGCAACGACCGGGCTACGCGACGGCTATGATTGTGGCCAGATTAGATCTTTTTCTATTTTTCCGGCGACAGATAAGGTTCTTCCTCTTCTTTTATGTCAAACTCATACAAATTCATGATGTCCCTGCCGCGTTCAAAAAAATCATGTCGTCATCGACAAAGCGTTTAGATAATGAAGATAACAGATTGGAAGCTGTGGCCCGTAGCTTGTCGTTTTCAATGTGTTCAGAACTTAATGAAAAATCTGAATATTTCTCTAACGTTAGAGACTGTGTTTGCTGGGACCGGCGAAGTGTACTTGGTTTTTTTACACTCTCCCAGTAAACATTGAGATTTGATATGCATATATGTATACTACAATTGAGAAGGATTTTGAGATTTTGATAGCAGAGTCGATAATAAGGGGAGAACATTTTTGATTTTTAAATCTCCTTAAAACCTTGTTTATCAAATGTGCTTTAAACTTTTTTTTATTAAATTTACTTCAAATTAATTTTAAAATTGATTGTGTTAAGTCATTATTTTTTCGTATTATTTTGTATTCAATAAAAAAGAACAAAAAAACAGTAAAAATTATAGGTTTTAAACTTAAACGACCAATTTGGTATTTAGGAACTAATACTAGGCATAAGTTTTAAACAAAAAAATCAATTCGGTATTTAAGAACTAATACGAGGCAGTACTAAATTGTTTACGCTTTTAAACTAAAAAATTATACCTCATTGGCTACAAAAATGAATACTAAGTTATTTTTTTTTAGTTAAAAAATCTAGTTTTTTCATGCTGAAAAAACGTAATGGAATTTCGTTCGAACATTCCGTCTGTCACATGGCGGTACTTTGGCGAAAATGAGCCTGAAAGGGATTTTTTGACACTTTCACCACGTTTTTCTCAAAATCCGGAGTTGATGGAAACTTTATGCTTACGGATTCGTAATCAGCCCAAAAATGTCTATCAAAAACTTCTTTAACATTTTCCGCATCAAAATCGGTGTTGCCCTGTGTTACCTACACCAATTATATAAAGAAATCTCTTTCTTTTTATAAGAAGTGAACTGCTGAACTGAACCGCTCAGGAACAATTTACTACAAGAGCGTGAAATTGCTGGCTTATGGCGATGACATCGACATCATCGGTAACAAAAACCGCGAAGTCTGTTCTGCCTTTTCCAAGTTGGATAAGGAAGCAAAGCGAATGGGTCTGGTGGTAAACAAGGACAAGACGAAGTATCTCCTGTCATCAAACAAACAGTCAGCACATTCGCGCCTTGGCACCCACGTCACTGTTGACAGTTATAATTTCGAGAAAGTAGAAAATTTCATTTACTTGGGAACCAGCCCAGCGGCCCAGCGGATAGGCCGTATGAATAAAAAATAAGCAATTGCTTTTTCTTAAAATTTCTTACACTTTACTCGATTTATTCAAACAAAATTGAAGTAAAAGGCATGATACAATAATTTTTAGAAGGTAGTTTCACTTCAAAATTTTTGACATAAAACGTGTCTGTGACAAACACGCAATGTGGCCACTGCTACGATATAGAACTTGGGGATTATCGCTTGTTATTTTAGATATTTTTTAACAGAACATGTAAAGATTTATATGTTTCATAACTGATCACTTAATTTTTAATATAAATATACGTATTTTATACATACATTTTTGCCACTGCTAATCACATGAATAAAAATCATAAAAATGAAAATATAACAGCAATATTTCTTTTTTATAATGGATTAGATCTAGATTAAGCTGGTGTAGTGTGCGCACCTCCATACATCTTCATGTACATATTTCAAGCGAGCCCTATCATTTAAATAGGCGGCCGATAAAGTCTGTGGTGTGCGGTGGCTCTTATAGCTGTGTCCTTACATCTATTCCGTGTGTTGCAATATCCACGAAAGCAGCAGTTAATTTTTATGAAGAAAATTATTACAAAATATTCGAAAATTTCTCTACTTATATGTTTGGCTTTTCTTTGTTTTATTTTTCCAACGTCAAAAGCTGGATTTTTGTTTTTTGAAAAAGTTGGTACAACAAAAAATACGAAACACGTTTTCTGTCAGATAGCTAACATGGCGGATAAGAAGAAGAAGTGAAACTACCTTCTAAAAATTATTGTATCATGGTAAAAGGTATGCAATTTCAAGAAAAAGCAATTGCTTTGTTTTTATTCATTCGGCCTCAATGTCAGCATAGAAATCCAATCCAGAATCACTCTTGCCAACAAGTGCTACTTTGGACTGAGTAGGCATTTCAGGTTCAAAGTCCTCTCTCGACGAACGAAAACCACACTCTATAAGTCACTCATAATGCCCGTGCTGGTATATGGTGCAGAAGCATGGACAATGACAACATCCGATGGGCCGGCTCTTGGAGTATTCGAGAAAAATATTTTGGGGAAGATTTACGGGCCTTTACGCGTTGGCAACGAGGAGTACCGCAGACGATGGAACGATGAGCTGTATGAGCTTTACAACGACATGGACATAGTGCAGCTAATTAAAATATCCTGTCGTTCGAATGGACACCGACGCTCCAGCTCTGAAAGTATTCAACTCGGTACCCGCTGGTGGTAGCAGAGGTATAACGCTTTCGTCAGGTTATTTAAGACGGCAATGGAGGATATGCCTTCTGTCGACCACAAAACCAAATGTGAACGTGAAAATATAAATATTTGATTCACATGCTTAAATCTTTTGTATACTGAACAGCAGCAATATTAAGCTGGGTCTAAATAATTTTTATGATAAAGTAATACCATATTGATGTTCCAGCAGCTCTTTCTCAAAAACTTTAAATTCTTCTCGGCTGGTAAGACTGCTGGCGACTGTTGACTTCTTAACTTCGGTTCTTCCAAAATGCGAGTAAGATTATTTGTTAAGATTCTTCTTCTTCGCCTAAGCGACTTTGGCCGAATCCAAAACAGCACGCCTGTCGTTTCTCTTCTGTGCCAACTGACGCCAATCGGAAATGCCAAGTGAAGCCAAGTCCTTATTTCCAACGCAGTGGAGGCCTTTCTCTTCCTCTGTTACAACCATCGCAGCCCGCGTTGAATACTTTCACAGCTAGAGCGTTTCTATCCATTCAAACGACATGACCTAGCCAGCGGAGCCGCTGAATTTTAATTCGCTGCACAACGTCTATGTCGTTGTAAAGCTCATACAGCTTATCGTTAAATCGTCTGCGGTATTCGTCATCGCTAACGCGCAAAGGCCCATAAATCTTGCGCAGAATCTTTCTCTCGAAAACTCCAAGGGTCAATTGCTTACTCAGTCCAAAGACAAGAGTGATTCTCCGTTGGGTTTCAAGGCTGACATTATTATTGGTGTTAATGCTGGTTCCCCAATAAACAAAGTCGTCTACTTTTTCAAACTTGTAACTGTCAATAGTGACGTGGGTGCCAAGACGCGTGTGTGATGACACGAGATACTTCGTTTTGTCCTCGTTCATCACCAGACCCATTCGCTTTGCTTCTCTATCTCAGAAGGCAGAACCGACGCTTTTGCTTTTACCGATAATGTCTATAAAATTATACGATAGTATACATACACATGTATATGTTGTATAACACAATACAATAATTAATACAATATTTACCTCGTAACAATTTTTCTTTCTGTGCTTGTTGGAACAATTAACATCTTCCCCTCAAAATTTTCCAGATCTGATTGAAAAAGATAAATATTAATATCGTAGATGTGTATTTCTTTGCATATAAACAGAATTAGCTTTTCTATTAACGGGTATATCATCCGATGTGTTTTCATAAATTTCATTAAAGTCTCATGTTTCAGCTCGATTCAATTTAATTTACTTCTTTTATGAGTGAAGAACAGGAATGAAAAAATAAACAATGCATTCACAATTATAAAACTTTATATATTATTCAGATATTTCCTCTAAAGCGTGTTGCATTTTGCTGTTGAAAAATGCAATGTAATTCATTTTATCTTAAATTTACTGGAATGTATAGGCGACGTATTTTATCATTTCTTTGGATAGCCATAATTTTGTAAATTATTTCTCGACGCTGTAAAAATTGTCAGCCTCCTTTTCTGAAAAGTAAAATTTCTGGTGGTTTAAGCTGTCTTCTACTGAACGGTTGTATACTTGTGCAGCAACATGATTATACTTCTGATTTTACTTTTTGAAAGATAATTTTCAAATCTAAATGCGCTAAATGTTTTTGAATAACCGAAATGTTTGTTATCGCCTGTCAAATGTGTCAAGCAGTGTGAAAGTTAAAAGTTTACATTGCCTCTTCGTAATACTCAGATATATTTTCTACAAAACTACATAACATTGCGTTGACACTGGTAATATATTTAATACAGTGACTAAGACATAACAGAATTCGAATCCCTAAACTTAGAAGCAATAAACTGGGTCTAAACTCATTAGCTTTAAATCTCTCAATATCTTTTAAAGATCGAGGTAGTCTCGCAAAGTCCTTTGGCATTTGGTTGCACAGAAATTTTAGTTTGGAATTTAAGAGTTGAATGTATTCAGTTTCTAGAGCAGTGGTGTCCAACAGAACGTGGACCAAGGGCTACTGTGAAACCATCGCTTTGATCCGCGGGCACCGCTAGCTTAACTTCAATCTTAACTGCGTTAAATCGTTTCACTCTTCTTATATTCAATGCATATATTCCACTAACTGATCCTTTAAAAATATTTATTTATTATTAAAGTTTATACACTTAAGTAAAATTAATAACAGTGCATAATATTTTAATGAAGAACATTCATTGGAAAACCTTCTTCGGAGGTTGATTAATAAAACGGCGAAATTTGGCACTGATATTACGTAAATTATGTGTTTCTCGCCGCTTTCATTTGAAATATTTATTACTTTCCCTAAAAATAATAAAAATGGTACGTTTCGGTATTTGTTTTTTCTTATAACCATTAGTTGTGAAAAAGCCTGTTCCAGAAGAGTAAACGTGTGGAAATGTTGAAAGTTTTTCTTTGTCAACTGCTCTATCCATAGATCGATTTCGAGATTGCAAAGTTGTATTGAAATCATTTAGTTTTGCAGTCACATCAGTTAAAAATGCTGCCTTTGGATTTCAGGAATATCTTTATTTCTGTCATCAAAGCTTCAAATCTTGAGAGCACTTTACCTTGTTGTTGTTTAATGTTTGGTTAACACAAATCGGAGGTAGAAGCTCCGGTTAAATACAACGACTGCTTTATCGATCATATGTTATATGCATGAAGTCGAAATCGTCGATAATAATGTTTGATTGGGAGGTAGTGATTTTTTATCGGTTGCCTGTTATAAGCATGTGAGCGACAAATTTGACAGGCAGTTAAAGCACCAGACCTCTTTAACAGGCAATCTAGAAAACGGCCCTTAACATAGTCGACGGCGAAGAAAGCGCGTAAACTTAAGCAGTGTTTACATTGTTCAACTTTCACAGGCGATTAGTTGAATCAAAATATGAACGAAGTTGAAGAATGCAACCGCTGCTTTACTTTCGCGGTGAACTACATATATTTCCAAGTGCAACGGTATGTAAATTCCCCAAAGAGTTTTTGGGGAATGATGGCGAAGTTACAGTCTTTGGGCAGGTTTAAATCCATGTTTACAAGTCTTTCTTCGCCGTCAACTAGGTTTTGCGTCTTTCTTCGCCGAAGTTTTTCCGAATTGAAAAATAATTATCCATTGCTGGGGAATGTAAAAACTGAATTTTTGGTTTTCGGTTTAAAAGCAAAAAAAACGATTAACACATAAATTAAAAAAAAATACTGCAAAAGATCATTAACCAAATTAAAAAAAAAAACGGTTTTTGCATACACCGATCATATTTGAACATCCCTTGTTTCTGTTTCAGTGTTACAAGTAACACTACTGAATGTAATGAAAATTAATTACTTAATTAAAAGAAAATGAAAAAGTTTAAAAATTTATAGTCATTGTTTAGTTCCGAAGCAGGAGTTTTCCGGTTAGCAGCTAGTATGTTTGAAAACAATCTTGGGGATCCTTAAAAAAACTAGAAAAACGATCGAGTTTCGACGATTACTAGAACTCGTAGTTTTTTTTATATTGTTGTCAAAACAGATGGACAGAACAAGCTTGTAATTTTAACAAAATATGAGTAATGAATTGGCAAAACGACCTCAGAAAATATTACCAATTAAAAAGACAACGTCCAGATTAACGAGATATTACTGCGAACACTTATTATCTATTACACTGTGAGACAAATGGTAGGGGTCAGTGATCGGGAAGGGTTCAAACTACCGGGGAAAGTTATATCGGTAAAAAAGAAGTTATACGTGTCCCGGTGTTTCGCTGGGTCACGTCTAGGAATCGAGATATATATATAACTATCATATAGGGGAAATTGTCACCTTTGGTGGTCTTTTTTTGACATAACTCGAGAACCACTAGTCCGATTTTGCTCAAACAAATAAAAAAAAATTAAAAATTACAAACCCTTTAATCTGTTCATATAACGTTTTTCTATATAATCAACACTTTTAAAAAAATTTTATATTTTAGGCAAAAAATAATTTTTTTCTTCATACATTTATTTTTACCGGCAAAACTGTTGATTATATAGAAAAACGTTATATGAACAGATTAAAGGAATTGTAATTTTGTTTGAGCAAAATCGGACTAGTGGTTCTCGAGTTATGTCAAAAAAAGACCACCAAAGGTGACAATTTCCCCTATATTATAGTTATATATATATCTCGATTCCTAGACGTGACCCAGCGAAACGCCGGGACACGTATAACTTGTTTTTGACCGATATAACATTTCCCGTTGGTTTCATGCCATCCCGATTTTGACTGTCGCATAGTGTTATCATCTTATTAATGTTTATACTGAAATCGGCAGTGGGACTCTAGAAATCGCAAAATTTCTATCTAGGCTTTTGCCCAAAATTATACGACACTTTCAGGGAAACAAAATCTCTCCAGAGTGCTTACGATGTTATATGGAACCTGTTCATTTTGAGATTTTTAGCCATAGAAATTTATCATAGCGGCTTTTAGAACCCCCTTGTAGAACAAACAAGAAAGTTAGTTGATATAAACGTGGTAAGTGTGTACATAATAATAGATAATAAAATACTAGGCCTATTTCAGTGGCCTAGGTATTGCTCAAACAGACAAATCTGATCATTTCGGTATACCTTTTTATGGGTATATCTGTTCTTCTTCTGGTACTTACCAACATCGGACTAATATAATACCAATTCATATTCATGAAATGTTTAACAAACTCTGAAATTTGAGGGGAAAACTCAATTGAAAAAAGAAAATAGGAAACTTCTTAAATGTTAATTAGGCAATCTTTGGTAAGTGGGTGTAAATGTTTTGCTGTTAAAGCGGTTGTTGTTTTAATATTATCAAAACATATGCACTTACATATACATACATATGTTTCGAAACACTTATAAATTTCCAGCCGAAAAGAAACACAATCCTTTCTTGCTAACACATGTATGCTAATGAAAACGATTTACACATATTCTAGGGTATTATTTTTTACGCCATATGTACATTAAAATGTAATAATTTGTACATAAAAAACAGTATATAATTTGTGTTCCAATTTTTTATTTTTATTTTTACTTTTATTTTTTTGGTTGAGCATTGCGAAAACCGCAGGCAGCGCATGACGCTCACGCAAATGCTGTATGTTCGAGGGTAAAAAATGCAGCGGGTTTTAGTTGCATGTTTACATACTACATATCTAAATATATGTATATGTATGTATGTTTGTGCATACCTTTGTAAGAACGCGTTTACGCACAAGTAGATAAATGAATAAAAGAAATTTTATAAAAACTCACTACGCCTTCTTTTTTCACCGAAAAGCGCTGGGCGTATTCCGGAGAGAAAGGCATAAATGCAGCACTTACATTCTTACACAATTTACATTGCATGCAAGGTGAGAAAAGTATTAACATTTGGGAAAACCACAAAGAAACGCATAATATTGACAGCATTTACGGCAAATAGGAGCCACACGCACAATAAACATCGTTTAACGGTTATTGAAGGAAAATAGTTTGCCTTAAATGATGAACCACAATTTTTTTTTTGTAGATTTCATACGCATAAAAAATGGTTTGTTACACCACATGACAGTTTACAAGTATTTTCAAAATAATGCAGCTATATATACATTCACTTCCAATCGCAAATATTTTTTCTATTTGAAGTCAAAGCATTTTTCCTAAATATAGCATGTAAAATAAGCGCTATCTTGTCACACCATAAAAATTTATACTTTTGATGTCCACTTGTGGCCAGCATGACAGTACGCCAGTAGAAGCGATATGAATACAGCGATATCCTTGGAGACAACACTTTGTAAAAGCATAACTTGACATTAGCTTTTTGTTGGTGTATCAACAAACAGGTGTGAGCGATGCTTCAGGCGTTATGATAGGTCCACAAACAGCGTAGCTTTGATTCCGTAGCATTTTTTTTATCTTTAGAAAACTGTGAAAAAATTTACATGCATACATACGTATGTACATTAGACTGCATCTCCAAAAAAAGTTCCGTTTTTACCGCCGCGATCACAAAATTTATTATATTTTAAGACGTCCACCAAAATATTTCGGAAAAATATTATAATTTACGCGAGTTTTATGAATAAAAATAGTTTCTTAAAGAACTTTTTGAAAAAAGTCCCCACAGATGACAAAACAGATTAGGCTTAAAAAATCGGCATACAAATATTTAAAAATATTTTCAACGGAATCGTAATAATGAGATTTTTGATGCTGTTATTTTACTTTTTTCAAAGATTGATTTACGAAAAACTTAAATAACTGGGCTAAAACTATTCTGATTTAGACTTATGGGATCTCGGTAGAAAGGTATTTTCCCACTATTTTTATTTATGTGCAGAAAAAGTCATTCGTGTCCCAATTTTTTTTTTAAATACCAACACATCTTAATTCAACTTTGAATGATTTTCGTTCATCCTACCTTTCTCTTTCATCCTTTGAATGAGCTTGTTAGCAAAGAAATAAAAAGGGTGAGAAAATACCTTTCCAATGATACCTCACAAGTCTAAATCGGAAGAGTTTAGGTTCAGTTATTCAAGTTTTTCTTATACCAATCTTTGAAAAAAGTTAAAAAACAACATCAAAAATCTCATTATTACGATTCCGTTCAAAATTTTATTTATATTTTTTTTTAATATTTTTATGTAAATTTTTTAAGCTTAAACCGTTTTGTCATTTGATGGGATTTTTTCAAATTATATCTTTAAGAAACTATTTTTATTCATAAAAAACTCCATTTTTGGAGGTATTTTCAAATAGTACCAGCTCGCTTAAATCTTAATATTTTTCCGAAATATTTTGGTGGACGTCTTAAAATATAATAATGGAAAATCAGTACCGATTTTTTTTTATATGGGGAGTGATGCAGTCTAATGTACATACATATGTATGATACATCCCAGCCGGCTTTCAAATATTTACAAATGCTTGCACAACTTTGAATGGATAACAAACTGTCAAAACTGCGCTGGTCACTTTTTAATGGCGACTAGGCAGAAGCGCTGGTGTTGTCCCAACGGGGAGTCAAAATTTTATATTTTTTTTACAAGTGCGCTCGCTTTTCTGAGTTTACAGTTTTAAACTACGCACGATTTTTTGACAGTTTTCCTGTTCTAAAATGTATTTATGTAAAAGCTTGTGGCTTTGTAATTTATTTTACCCCTTTTCTTCAAAAACTTTAAGGTGGAAGCACTTTTTTGCGTACGTTCGATGTATATAGTGAGGAGTGTTGCCAGTTGAGCTAATTTGTAGCTAGATTTCAGGGTTCGTATTTGCACACACATGCTCTGCTCACACACACGCCAGAAACACATTCAACTTGCACTCACTGCTCATACACATGTGTGTGCATAAGTGGAAAACAAACTCTACTCACAGAAAAGTGTGTGCTGTTTGTTATTAAGCACATGCACATGTGTGTGAGCCGATTTTTGTACAAATTTCAGCCCATGCACATGCACATAATATATTCTTAAAAGAATTTGTTTATTAAACGTTATTTTTTGAAAGACAATTCAATAAAAAGTGAGATGATGTTTGTTTTTTATATGACAGAAAACATATTAAAAAAATATTTTAAGATTTGAGTTAGAATTCGAAGTGTATAAGTTTCTCTATGCATAGCACACACATGTGCGTGTGCTTTACATTAATAAAAAGAAAGTACACACATGTGCCCGTGCTTTTTACCAAACGGCACACACATGTAATGTGAGCAAATTTTTAATTTTTTATATGCACAGCACACGTGTGTGAGCTTAAAATGTTAGGATGTGCTGCACATGTGTGTGCAAATACGAACCCTGCTAGATTTACCTATTATTTCCGACGTTTAGCTATAGAAATTTGCGTTTAGCTGTTAGCTACTTTTTTAGCTTTTTTTAATCGAGTTAGCTATTTTAGCAATTCTTTTTTTTATAATTTCGGCATTTTTACACAGAGTTTTATCATTGTGATGAATATCAAACAGTACAAAAATTGGTATTCTGGTATGCCTAACCCATTGTTGTTATATCGATAACACCGTGCGACAAAAACAAAAATTTCGAAACACACGAAACAATCAATATACTTACGAAACTATAGTAAAACTGCGTTTGTAGCACGATTGAGAGAACACAAAGGTTGCGCCGATCTCGGACCGCTATTCCTCTCTTAACGAATTTGACAGAATCGTTGTTTGCATGACGTCCCTCTTGGGCAACTTGTTTACGTTTTCCTTGCAACATTTTTTCTTCTCCTTCCATTCTTGCTCACGTTTTGGCATTTCTCTCGCGCAATTGCACCAGTCACATAAAAGTTATTATCAAAAATCCTCTCTGATCGGCGCAATCTTGTATTCTATTATTCTTGCGTTTGTAGCTATTCTCTCTTTTTCTCTGATAGCTGGAGTACAAAAACAAAAACAAAAATGTACATGTATTTTGTTTTTGCCTTTGCGGAGTGAAGTATCAAAATCAGTAAGAGTGTGTTCGGAAGTGCAAATAAAATATATTAATTTGACATTACAAGCTGTGAGGCGAAACACCTACATAAAATCAGCTGATCTAGTAACACCACCTTATATAAATTCGCCTTGCCTTGTAATTTCAAAGATATGATTACTTCAAAAAATTATTAAAAAAATTCAGTGCAATATAGAATAATAATATGCGTACCAAATGAAAGAAAATTCTGTGGGTTTAAAAAAGTGCTTTTCTTGGACGAATGGGTCAGAGCTGTAAAATGATTGAATCAACATAGTCTGCATTCACTCGGCATTCCTTTCAAAATGTTGATTGTTGGTTTGTATAAATAAAAACTTCGTTCCTGAGTGGCTTAAAATATTTGAAAACAAACAAACTGTGTTTTGTTATTGAATGCTAGATTGCCATTCAGTATAGAATGTGAATGTTCAGCAGCATTCGCACTCACACATGATTGTATATTTAGAATGAATGCACACTTTTTTTTACCATTCAGTACCAATAATTTGTTCCCAGGGTTGATATATTTTATACTTTAAAGTTTGAACATATCTGGAATTGAAACAAAAACAAATATTTTATTTCAAAGTATATGTACTTATGTATTGAAGTTTTCTGCCACTAACCCAAATTATTTATTCCAAAGCAACTTATCGCAACCGTAGAGCAAAACAGACACATCTTGATATGTATACATATACATCATCGATTGTAGACATTTTTTCGCAGAAGAATATACAAAATTGATTTATCACAATTACTTTTGTACTAAATATTTTTTTCACAGTATACAGTGATCCAGGTAGCCAAAACAAAAAATGTAAACATGCTTATTTGACATTTTGTTTGAATGTATTGGTTGATATTTTTTCACAGTTGTCGTTTTCGTTAACCCAAATGAAATCCAATTTAAATATTTTCTTATAGTGAAAAATATTTTCAAGTCACATAAAATAAAATAACGAGAAACACGAAATTCCAAGCAAATGAAACGTGAAGCTTTAGCAATTATGACCGGATGCAGTTCCTACATAAGTCAAACCGTGTTCTGAACACAACTTTGAGTGAATAATGGTGGGCTGACTTTGTAAAATGGTCCCATCGATTAAAAAGTACGAAGAAACTTGTATTAAGAATTTTTTAAATAAATAATAAAATGTATATATCTAAAGTTAGAAGTAGAAGCGCTTAAATTTGTTTACTTATTTTAACGTAGATATATAGGTATGTACATATGTAATAATTTCTGCACATACCTTTTATTGGTACATTGGTAATACTTATTTAGAAAGCTGACAATTTTCGAAACAGATGTAAAAATCGTTAATAATTAACATTTTTCATAATGACATTCTTGGCAGAAAAATATTTCTCTAATTAATATTTTCATTTATTATAAATATTTGTACAAATTTAAGTGAAACAAATTAATGATAACGCTCAATAAACTATTTTTCGTGTTGCAATTTTGAAATCTGCTCAATAAAATTCAACCTTGCGTATTTTTCAGTGGGTTTTGTGTATTTAGAATATTTATATCGATTGATTGGTACTGAGTGAATGTGTGCACACATAGCAAAAGCTGCATTCATCTGAATGCTTATTCAGTGTTAAAAGTTAATGTTTCGTCATTCAGTTTTTTCAATCTTTCTTTGAATATGTTAATGTGTGCAATCGTATCTACTTTGAGTGAATGTAGAATTGGAAAATTATAAGCCACATTCCCCAACAAGGAAAAATTCAATGAAAACATAATAACATAAAATTGATGATTTTTAATTTCATATGATTTCACAGTTTTACAGCTCTGGAATGGGTACATTGCACAGAGTTTTTTAAATAATTTCTTGAAATAATCATAATTTGCAAATTCCAAATCCCTTTAAAAAGTCCTGACGTCAGAGAGAAAAACTAAAAACGCAGCCGTCCTATATTTGGCCCACGGTTTAGCGAATATATTGATTTATTTGTGTGTAAAATTGACTGTCACACGGTGGTATTAGTAGTATGTAATCGAAAATGGTGAATGGATGCCACTATCCAATTCCTATATAGAATTGCTCGCTGATTCCGAAAATCTAGTTACTTTTTTATTCTATGGATAAGTTTTCGAGATATTTTCAACTTACCGTTATTCAGCTTAAAACAAAAATTGGTTGCGCTATATCTTACGCACCAATTTAACAATCTTAATATGAAATACGACACATAAAGCTAATCGGTAAGTGTTGTATATACGGTTTATGGAGAATTTTATTAGCTTTCATGTGCCGTATTTCATATTAAGATTGTTAAATTGGTTCGTCGGAAGGGAAAGCTTTTAATGAATTTTCACGTGAATGACCAAAAGTCATATTCGGAAATGAACAATCTGACCTCCTGCAGGCGCCCCACCATCCAATCCATAATAGAGTGTTTTAAATATTAAAGCAGAATAGAAAATAAACCCAAATTAGAGCGACGTACTTAGGGTTGCCAGATATTATAGTGACATAATCAGTACAGTTGGGATCAAAAATCAGTACAAAGTCATAAAAATCAGCTCATTTTTAAGCGTATTTTTTATTATTAACAATATAACAACCAAATAACAGCGCATTAATTTAACGAAGGATAACTAATAGACTTTTAAATACATATAGTATTATCTATATAAAAATTCATTACTTTAAAACAAATCAAAGGTATTACGTATGTATGTACAGCTGTGCTCAGGAAAATAGTAGTAAAATGTATTGACAGGTTGTGAAAATTTTTTCTTTCCTTACTTAATTTAAGTTTTTTATAAAAATATAGTTAATTCTATAACAAAAGACATGTGAGTTGAAGTCTCAAACTTTCGAGAAACTTTATAAAAATTGAGAAAAAAAAAAATTTGTAGCCCATTCAGTTTCAGTAGAAGACGAGCTCGAGTCAGAATCTGTTTGCATATTTTAAGCTACAAATTTAAAACATATTTAGTTGGTGTGCTTATTAAATACAACATTCACATTTAAATGTTGACTAAAAGGTATATTACCGAATTATCGCTAAACGAATTTTCGAGTACGAATGAAATTTAATAATGTTATATGTGTATGTGCAAGTAAAATTACAGGTGGTCGAACATCAAAAATCAAAGTAAAGCTACATATATCATATCCAAGAGTCGGTAGTTTGCACCTTTTCCAAATTTTTAGAATTTACATTGCACCGTAGCAGTACAGTAAAAATCAGTACAATAGAAAAAAATCAGCACATGTACTGATTAAATCAGCGCTTCTGGCCACCCTAGACGTACTGTACTCACTAGGGATGCCAATCCAGGGATCGCGGTGTTTTTAAAGTCCCGAAAATCCCGGTATTTGATTGCATAAATCCCGGGATCCCGAAACATTTGAAGTATCGATTGAACTTGTTTATGAATTTGAAGTATGATTTTTGTCATTTTGACTACAATTAACAAAAAGAATTTACTCGATGGGTCGCTAATGTAAACCAAACAGAAAGTTTTAAGGAAAAGTTAAATAATTTTTTAAATCAATCTACTCAAACTTTTCCTCAAATCGAAAAACTTATAATTTATCCGACGTGCTGATAAAATAAGTTCAAATATAGAGGAGAGAAGTCATTGGGCCTCATGCATAAAAAGTGAGCTTAAGCTCCGACTCGATTTTCAGTACAAATTCTTGAGCTTGAGCTCACCCCTTCAGTGCAAACATTGAGTCTGAGCTTAAGCTCACTTTTTATGCATAAGGCCCATTATCTTCAAATGGCTTAGGACTACCATTTGACAGTTCGCCATTTCCTTATGGAGTAGAATAAACATGTTTAGAAAACTTGTTTTTGTATATATTTGTTTAATGTTGTTTTATTAATCATTACATTCAAAAGTATCTGGTATTTACATTGTAATTTGTGATGTATGCGTTCCTAATCACATGGTTTTATAAATACAATTTAAAAAATTTATGACTTTGGTCTGCATTAATAAAAATCTGAGTTTTACAATCAGTTTATCGTAAATTTTAAATAGTTTTATTTCATGGTATGTTAAAATGCTTCTAGTTATTGAATTTTTATTCATATTCATAAAAGTTATAAGCGTTGAAAAATTGGGCGTTGCTGAAAGCTTTTATCTTCTTATGGGTCATAATACAAGGATGTACTTCGCGTGCAATACTACATATTTTCCAAAAACCGCAGAACAGAGTCCTGTTCTGTATACCATAGAATATTTGGGGAATATACTTGAGAAAAGGATCACGTTTCATCATATTAGCTCAAAGGAGCAGCTAAACAATGTACATCTGGAGGAAATCAGCATCTGCATTAAATATCCCTATTCTAGCGCAAGCGTTTGCGAGCTCCTAGCAGTGAGCCTTGGATCGCCGCTGAAAGTGAGGAAGCTTCGGTGTGACCGAAGTCAACAGCGTCTGTTCACCAATAGCAATTTTAGATCAACCCTATTGTGGAGGCGCTAACTCTCAAACAAATTGAACTTCTATATTACGTAGAATTCAGTATACATACATATTTTGAGAAAAAATATCTTCAAGTACTGAGTTTAGATAAAAATGTTTCAGTGGGCGCGCCACCTTCCATATACATTGTTTCGGCTGATGAAATGTCATTTTGTATACTAAACTTCAAACAAGTTTCTTTAAATTGGCTATATAGACATGATGAGATTAATGATTAATTGTATTTTAGTTTGGAACTATTTTGCAGCGGTGGAAGTTTCGACAAGCATTTTTTTATATTATTTAAAAGCAAAGAGACATTTTTTATTTACAAAGTGAAATATATACAAGAATCACAGAAATTTAAGTTAATTTGGCATTTCAATTAAGGACCGGGAGGCCAATTTAACTATTTAATACTGTTTTTTTTTCGTATTTTTGTATTGCTAAAATCTCCAATGGAACATTGTGGGAAATTCTGCACTCGATATGTACAACTGATACAACTTCGTGCTGGAAAAGGACTATAGACAATTTTTTTTGTCCTGACGCGAACCTGTAATGATTGTAGTGCGAAATAAGAAGAAGGTCTGTTAACACCGAATACAATAAAAGTGTAATATAAAATGGGAATGCCTTATCAAAAGTTTGTAAATTTTATTGGCCCTTTACAAGTTTCTCAATAAAATTTCATACAGAGTTACATATTTAAATATCTTTGACGCTTTCTTGTTTGCCGATGCTCATTCCATATTGCCTGTCTACAACACTCAACTAATTAGTCTAAAATTAGCTGCTTTCTTTACTCGATTATTTTCAACAATACCCAACGCACTTTTCTTCCTTAACCCGTCGCCCCCAGCCTATGAGTACTTCAAATTATTTTTATCTTTATTATACCAAACAAAGCACTGCCTGCTTTAAACATAATCATTATGAAACGTCAGCATCGTAATGCGCAGAGAAACATTAATAAAACTCAACTGTTTTTCACAATTGCTAAAGGAAATTGCGCTTTTGCTCCTCTTTCGCTTATTCAGCTCACCACCAACAAGTTTTCTAAAAGCAGTAAAAAAGACTGTATTTCCAAACACAGATGCATACAAATACATACATATGTACATACATAGATGTGTATGTATATTTGAGCTGTCATAACTGTAGTTATGTGTGCGCAAACATAAAAATGGCGACGAAAATGGCTCCCATGTCTTTCATTAAAACTTTCGCCAAATTATCGGGTAACATATGGATGCTGTCACACACTCAACCAAACAAACCGAAAAAGCAACCTTTTGCGGTTTAGAAAGCAACGCGTGTGGGTGGCGTTGGTGGCGAGTGAGGCAGGCGCATGAAGAGAGCAGGATGTCGAAAAAGTTGTCTAACGACGACATTGTCGTTCACTTCATCATCATCTATGCTTGTCAGTCTACTACTATGTAGTAAATGAACAGTGAGGTACAGCGGCGAAGGGTGCGGCGCAGAGTTTTTGCTTTCAAAATGAAGATGAAATTGTCGTCGCGTTACGTTGGGTGGTGGCTGGCAAGGATGTTGCCAAAGTGGATTTGGTATGGGTAGCATGGGCAGCATGGAGAGCAATTTGTCTCTATTCCTAAAAGTTCATTTGTATAATACACTTTGTATGCACATACATTCATACATACATACATACATACATACGTATGTGTGAATGTTTGTGTGCGCAAAGGCTCACCTTAATTTTGTGATTTCCTTTGGGAGTTGAAATGAAAAATTTTCCCTTTTTGCATTGTCGGATGCTGAGTGGGCGCAAGAGAATGACTTGTATTAAACCAAAAGGAAGAGCGTTTAGTGTTACGGGGTAGTGATATGACTTCTTCAATCAAATATTCCAGTGGCGTTTGCCAATGTGTATGCTGAATATGTTTTTGTTTTACGTTTTATGTTTTTACATTTTTCGCGCGATTCCACATTAGGTCAAATGATACATTTGGCTGTGCGAAAGTCCGATTTCGTAAAGACAGTTTTACATTATTTTTTGTTGCCATTCTGTAGGGAATACTCCAAAATAACAGAAACTTCACTTAGTTTTTGTAAAATAAAAAACACCGTTATACAGCAATAAACCAAATTTACACTTTCAAAACGTTACTGATACGTTGTTTGCGCAACCGGTTTATTTTGTAAATTTCAAGTGCATTGTTTTTGCAAAGTTCGAATAAATAAAGGATAATTTTAAATGGGAAACAAAACTATATCTAAGTGAGAACCTATGTCCCAATTTAAAAAAGTTACTTTTTATCATTTGTTTGCAAATAAACTGACTTATTTGCATAACCTCAAAAATTTTCTGATTTATTTCCATTTATGATTTTATGTAAGCTTTTACAATTTTGTTAACTTTCGGCAAACAAAATGGAATCGGAAATGCATAAAATAAGATGTAATGAGTTGAATTTGTTTTACTTAACTTGCCGTTTTTAGCCGTTTTCAAGAAAAACGGGTTTTTTCTGGGCTATCATGCTATCACAAAAGGCAAGTTGTTTAAAGTTTGGCTGATTGGAAAAAGAAAAGCCTTTTTCGGTTGTCAACTATGTTGAAAAAAAATTTGGCGCTGCTGATATTTGCGAAAGTTCCATGAAACTCTTAGAAAAAAAACGCGTATTTTTTACAATTATTTATCAAATAAATATGAAAATTATGGGAAACAATTTGGAAAGGATGCTAAAATATTTAGATCTAAAAACATAGCGTTTCTTGCTGATGAGGTTCTTTTCGAAATCGACTGTGTCGACCATCAGCCGGATTCTAACTTTCGCTATCGCTAAAGTGCTAAAATAGGATAGCTAACCTTTTTCCGAATTTTTAGCTATCTCCAAAAATATCTCCAACATTTTTTGGTGATAAATAATCCATTTTAATGGTGATAAATAGTAAAAATGGAAGTATGTGATAGCAAACAAAAATAGCAGCCTCAATTTGGATTACATTTCATCTCCTGTAGCGTAGCCGAGGCTATGTTACAAATACACTAGCGCCTTCGCAAAAAGGCAAAACCTTGAGAGAACTTACGGACTGAAATCTCGATTTTTTTTTACTCAAAGTGAAGAGAGCTTTGAACATTCTTTTAACAAATTAGTTTCATAAACATTCGTATTCTTTTCAGGAAGTTAGCAATTTTTGGTAAATGTCCATTTGTATTCTGGATATAAATAATATCGGTGGAGAATTTGGAAATACTGAAACCTCAAGTGAAAACGAAATGTTTTATGAAGACTAACTGCTTTAGGAATCTCTCCTCAAGATATATCTGCGAGACATGTAGTAAATATTTTTCTTTTTTTAATTTAGGAATTTCGATAATGCCATAACTAATCGCTAGAAGAAACCATTTATGTACATGTGACCATACTTATTTTATTATGTAGCTCATTTTAAAGGGGAGGGGGTTGAGTATGGTAAGAAAATAACTTGTGTCAAAACCAAGCTAATTGGACAATGTTTTTGAGTACTACCTAAACACATATACTCATCATTTGAACATACAAAAAAGCAGAAAAGTCTGTTTTACGAAAGCCAAGTTTGTTTAACATTTGATTTACTGCCTTTACACTTGTTTTAACGTTTGCCATCTTTTTACATTAAAATAATGCAATATTTTAGCTGCTATTAATTTCGCACAGAAAAAGTAATCATTTGACCTAATGTGGATTCTCTGGAGAAATGAGAATTTTTACGCAAAATAGAGTTTGCGCATTTTCAACTTTGGAAATCTCTTACACATTTTTTGTGATAACAGTGAACAGTAAGCCATCATTTAACAAATTTGGTGGTCATATATTTTGTTTATTTTATGTGAGACTTACTTACCCCTGAAGTTATTCATAAAATATATTTTAAGTTATTAGGTCAGGGGTTCGCTAATCGGTAAGAAACGCAGCGCTAGTTAAAGAGTTCAATTGGAGGCTGGCAAGGCCCATTGTAATCATCAGGAGAAGATTTCCCTAGACCCGTCCTTAAATGACTTTAACCCATTCTGATTTGTTGCGAGTCCTAGTAGACTCTCTAAATGGGTATTCTCTTGGGTGACTCGGTTTATTTTTTAGGAAATCGTGTATATAAATAAACTGGAATTTATTTTAATCGAATAACGCGTTTTTTTCTCTGGTATATTTACAGCGCGGCGACGAATAAATGTTACACAGTTTTTTTTTTTTAATAGAAGGGTCCTTTTTAGTTTCTGCGAAAAAAGTATTTAATTGATAATTTTGTACATATTTTACTTTAATTTAATTTATTAGTTTTAAAATTTTAATCCTGCGGCACGCAAGTTTTTTCAAAGTGATATTTTTCTTGGGATACGTCCACACAGAAAGCCGAGCGAAGCAAGGAAGAGCGAAGGAAAGCTGTTGGTGCTCACACTGAACGAAGCGGAGCGGGGCTTTTTGTATGGAATCGGCTGTAAGGATATCCAAGAGTTACCTTCAATGAAAAGCGGCAAAAATATTTGTTCAATTTGCCACAAATGTTTTCTTTAAAAATAGATCGGGGTCAAGAGTCTTAAAACTCAAAAAGAAAATTTAAAATCAAAAACTGATTTGCTTCCAGCTCGCAAACGCTTCTGAAATTGCTTACAGTATGAACACTTTCATACATATCGCTACTTTAATTTGAAAGTTCTGCTCGGCCCGGCGCTTGTGTGAATTCACCCTTAGACTTTGTATAAAAATAGACAAAAACAAGTAAGAAAGTCTAAGTTCGGGCGGAGCCGAACATTAAAAACCCGGCGCAAGTATTAAATATGTTTTTTCACCTTTCCGAAACCTTCCGCTAGATGGTAAGCCGGGGTGTATCAATTTTGAGTAAATTAGCGTCCTTCAATTTCGAAATATTGAAGTTTCAAGCATTTCTGAAATTTAACGTTATATGAGAAGCGGCCGTTATTTTAGTCCGATTTCAATAATTTTCAACGTTTTGCTTATATGTGGCAAGCAGAATAACCACACCGAGTTTGGTACAAATTGGTAGAACGGTTACCGATATACATATATGTGATCATAAGTGGGCGGTGCCATGCCCATTTTCCAAAATTTTACCATAGACGTATTTCTTGGTAAAGAATTGTTGCAAGTATCAATTTTGAATAAATTAGCTTCAATATTTACTGATTTATCGAAGATTTTGTATTTCTCTAAATTACCGTTATATGGGATGTGGGCGTGGTTATTGTCCGATTTTAAAAAGTTTCGGCCATTTGGTATGCTGTACCAGGGCCAACAACTGTGCCAAGTTTGGAAGAAATTGGTGCAGCGGTTACGAAGATATACACATGTAACCATAAGTGGGCGTGGCTACGCCCATTTTCCAAAAATTTATAATATTCTTATTTTTCGTCGAAAAATTATTGTAAATATCAATTTTGAGCGAATAATCTCCAGTAGTTACTAAAATATCGTAGTTTTCGTATTTCTGAAAATTACCGTTATATGGGAAGTAGGCGTGGTTATTGAGCGATTTTAAAAATTTTCGGCCATTTAGTATGTTGTGCGAAGGCCAACAACTGTGCCAAGTTTGGAAGAAATTGGTGCAGCGGTTACCAAGATATACGCATATAACCATAAGTGGGCGTGGCTACGCCCATTTTCCAAAAATTTGTAATATTCTTATTTTTCGTCTAAAACTTATTATAAATATCAATTTTGAGTGAATTATCTTTAGTAGTTACTAAAATATCGCAGTTTTCGTATTTCTGGAAATTACCGTTATATGGGAAGTGGGCGTGGTTAAAGTCCGATTTCGCCCATTTTCAATACCAACCTACCTTGGATTAAGGGAAACCTACATACCAAATTTCGTTAAGATATCTCAATTTTTGCTCGAGTTATCGTGTACACGGACAGACGGACAGACGGACAGACGGACAGACGGACAGACGGACGGACAGACAGACATGGCTTAATCGATTTCTTTTTTCATCCTGATCATTTATGTATACATTTGTCTATATCTATCTCGATTCGTTTTGGCTGTTACAAACAACCGTTATGTGAACAAAATTAATATACCCTTGTGCACAAGTGCGCTCGGGTATAAAAAAAAAACAAGGTCTAAGTAGATGGATCACCCTACGCACATAGTTTATGTAAAACGCTATACATAGTAAAAAATTGTCAGATGGTAAACCAATATGGTATTACCGTATTTAACAAAAGAAAAAAAGAAAAAACCGGTGAAACGAACTTAAACCTTGGTTCAGTTTTCGATTCGGTTTAAAAATTTGTTGAAAATTTCAGTGCAGTTATTCTTTCAATTAATTAACCAGTTAAAGAGGTTAATCCGATTCAAAAATAGTTCGGTTCAAAACCGGTTCAAGCATAATCAAGGGTTCTTTTTGGTATTTCCAATACTTACTCAGTACCTGTCAAAAAGTATCGAGAGATGTGTAAATTTATTGGTTGAACAAAACCCAACTACATAGATTTAATTTGATAAGGAAGGGTTTTGTGTTACTATTTTAATTCGATATATGCCCATAAAAATCCTTAACTCTACCGCATTATTAAACCATACCTACTAATAGAAATCGAAGGGGTTTCAGTAGGCAAAGAATTTTTTGTTGGCAGAAAATTCTCAAGTTTGAGAAGATTTTATAATGAGCCAGTGGACTCTATAACATTAGGAATTAGTTTAGTAGTATAAAATCGAGTGCTTAAAGAAAAACAGTGTTATATTCAAGAAATAGAATGCATATGCCGAATCATGACTTTTATTTTACTTCCCATTTTGTAGAATTTGTAGGTAAAGTTTATTTGACATTTACATGAAAAAAATATTTGAGTAATAAAATGGCAGAAGATATAAAAAGTCTATTGTAAAGAAAGCCAGCCACCATCAAGTGAGTTTTAAATAATTTCACCAGTAATGATTTTTTCGATTCTGTCAGTTTTCATATTTAATTAAAATAAGAAAAATAATTTTTCACTTAAATTGTTTTCGTGAAACCGGCTATTAGGAAACGAATTTTTATTCATGATAATATTATATTTTAGATGAAAAACACCATCCGACTTGTTCGACCTGGCATAAAGTCATGGAGCGTATTTCTCTATTCATTCCCAACATTCGGAATAAATTTTTCTGTTTACTTAATCGTTAGAACGCGCCGGATAACATGGTACCGGATAACGCATTCTTTTCGTTCCATCTCTTCATGGTGTATCTGTTACAAATACTGGGTAACAAGCATACAACCAGCAGAATCCGGAAGGAGTACAGTGAGCACTCCCTGTGCGTTATGCCGATTTTCCTAGACGGCTTCGAAAAGATTCCCAAAAAAGGGCCTTCTGATTGAGTGATTTCGGAGCTCCAGAAAGCTCCGTTTGGACTCCTCTATTCGCCTTAATTTTTAAAAATTAATCCAAAATCGTCCGAAAATAACCTATACAAAGTGTTTTGGGAATGCGTGCGCGCTCCGACATTGGTCCGCAGAGGAGGCTTTACGGATTCTCAAAATGCTCCTAATTTTATTTATAATTGATGAGTAGGAAAATTTTGTTTAAAAAATCTTTAAACCACAAAAATTAAAAATGATAAATAATGACATAAATAAAATCTATGTTTATACAACCTTATTGTTTACCTCTAAATATATCCGCACTGCTATAACGTCAACAGCTTTTTCTTGGGTATCCCTTTCCAGAAGCGACGTAGTCAGTCATAATTTCGATTGCTGGTCGATTGGGCAATTGGCTTTCAATTTTGATCAGCTGAACCGTGACAAGAGAATTTCTACATCGGGATTGGCTTACTCTAGTTGATTTATTTTGCTTTGCCAATTTTGTTCGTCATTGCAATAATTTTTAATTAACACACATAAATGTACTATATTATTGAAACCTTAATACCTTGTTTACTTTTTTAGAATCCATAACCAACTTGGAAAACTATTTCAAAAATCAAAGTTCTGTTTTAATGTCAGCATTGACAGAGCAGAAAGTCGTTTTGACAAAAATTATACAAAAGGAAACAGACAGCATTGAAATAATAGCAAATTTACCAGAAAATTCCGAGGAGGAACTGAAGATGTTCTAAAATATGTCCAGAAAATTGGGATTTACTTGTACGTGTTGAAAGCAGACTTTAATGGACTATAGAAATAATTTAGGCTCCCAATTTTTGCAGATTCTATTCTTTACGTTTCTTCGATGAGAAGGTCGCCGCGGAATACACTAAATAAATACCTAAAAATGTTATGCGAAACGAATTTGTAATTACATTTAATGTTGATGGAAACCCAGCGAAGAGGAGGAGGAAATGAAACAAAGTTGTCTGGAGGCCTAGGTGTAAGATGGTCCCACCATGAACCTCAAGAATATATGTATGTAGTTGTAAAAGTGCAAGTGGAGTTACAAAAAGGCAACTGCAAGTCTACCGTGGCAAATTATTTGGATGGTAGGCTGTATACTATTACTGCCATAAATAAAATTAAAAGAGCAGTATTCGTGACAGCATTGGGCGGCAAGGTAAACAAATAACAAATATTATATTCTGATTAAACCAATTTTAATTTGTTTTGTCGTCGGACAAAAGGTTGCGCTCGATCTGGTACACGAGCAGCTTCAGCGCTGTCACTAAGTGGGTCCGGACCAGCATTGGCAATGTACTTTGCGATTTAGTGTTGTGCTGCGACAATGCATGTTGGACTTGGATAAGTGGTTGGCAGTAATGGGTCACCCACCTTTTGCCCCTAGGACCATACTCGCCGATGCTGAGCCCCGTTGAGTATATTTGGGATAAGCTAAAAAAAATGATGTTTAAACTATATTAGGCGCTCCATCCTAGAAAGAACCGGGAGTGGCAGAAAGGCGACTGCAGTAAATGGAAGACCTAAAGCTGATGCCAGATAAAACTTTGTAGCTTTGCGTGACATTTATAACTTTGCCAGCAAAGCGCCAGACGCAAAAGGTATGCCACAATGAACGCCAAAAAATCAATTTTGCACTGCTTTTTTACTCGTCAAAATTGCTGTGGATTTTAGATATTTTGCTTTAAAATTATCAGCAATGTAATTGAGTTTTATGTTTCAGCATGATTACTCGAATTTGGACGAAACAAAATAAATATTAAACCAGCTGATTGTCAAAGCGCGCAAAAAGATGGGAGTTGGCCATCTTTTCGCTTCGCGCTGCAGCTTTAATGATCTATGTGGCATGCTTTGTGCATTTTCATACAATTCATCTTAGCTGTCAAAGCGAATCTGTCACGTAAAGCGAAGCAAACGTTTTATGTGGCATCAGCTTAATACAACAAGCTTATCATGAATGTTCGGAGAAAAATTTCACCGGCGAAAAATTTCGTTCAACGAAAAGGTTCACTTTGGCTGGTATTGTCACTTGCGAAGCGAATAAATTTGGCAAAGCGAATGGTTTGGCGAACACACCTAAAATTTGCATTGTGGGTAGCGAATGAACAGTTTCGCCGGACATGCGTCGTTGCAATTCAAACAAATTAAAATAGTTCATCCTCATTTAACGTTTCTGTGATTTATACTTTGTTTTCCTAGCTGAGAAAAGTCGTTGAATGTATGATCAGAGTTTTGATATGCCGCTTCAGATGCGTCCTAGCAGTGTTGCCAGAAAATTTTGAGGCTTATACCTAAATTCTTCGAAACAAATAGCTAAAAATTTGTTTCATAGCCAAACAAAATAGCTAAGTAAGCATTGTTTTCAAAAATAGCTAAATAAACGTTTATTTAATGGTGTAACAAAAATAACATCATATTTGTATGTCTTTATTAACTAGATTATTATAACGCAAACAAATATGAAATTACACACAAATAAATCAATATATTCGCTAAACCATGGGCCAAATATAGGATGACTGCGTTTTTAGTTGTTCTCTGTGACCCCTGCATTTTTTATAGGACTTTGCAATTCGCATTTAAAAAACTCAGTACAATGTAGAAAATCAGTATGGACATCAAATTAAAGAGACAAATCTGTACAACAGATTACATTTTTTTGTGCTTTAGGATAAGTAAGTATAGAAAACTTAGATGTTTGGGACCGATATACATATCGTCAAACTTCATCCTTCCAACTTTATAAGCTTAAAAAATAAAATTTTCTAAACCAAACACTTTTTTTTTAAATCCACAAAATTTTACCTTTCACTAGGTACCCATATTGTTATTCTACGTTGCACTGAATTTTTTAAATAATTTTTAGAAAGCGTACCTAATCGATGTAACAAAAAAGTATTAGGCTTTTTAGAGGAAATCATAAACAAATTATAGATAAAATGGCTAACTCGATTTAAAAACATAGTTAATAGCTAACCGCACATTTTTATAGCTAAACGGCGAAAATAATAGCTAAATCCAGCTAAAAAAAATAGCTTAACTGGCAACACAGCCCATGAGTGCTAAAGTAATATTAATTATAAACATATCCTGCTCTTACAACACTATTTGTAAGAAATTTAGAATTAGTGATCCAGATGAAGCTGAAATTTTTATTGACGCCATTGTCGTCGGAACCAATTAATTAATAATAATAATATCCCAACGGTTTTTACCCTCCATTCCCGCCCATCCGCACGAGGGGCGCAGTCCGCATGACGTACGGAACCAATATTTTAAATTTTTGCGCCGAGTCACGATAGGCAGGAGTTTGTAAAGTGTCGAGATCTAAAACTGTTCAGCTACAGAACTAAATTCATCAGCTGATTTTATGTATTTATGTCAATAATTCACTTATTGAGAGAGGAGAGTATCGCTTTCTTAATGCTGAAAAGCGGATGTGATATATCAAACGTGCTGGAATGAGAGTTAAAATCCTGGCATAAGCAACGGAGTGGGTCGTGCAATTCAAAATTGGTTTTACAAGCTTTCAGAAATATGGGACAAAAGTGTCTTGATACGCGTGAGGGAACATTAAAGCTTACATCAGCCAGAAGAGACGGACTTGAAATTGAGCCTGTCAGTAATTTAACCATAAAAATTATACCAAGCCTTTCCCTGCGACTGGCAAGTGTAGGAACCCAGCAAAAAACACGATTACCACAGAAACGAAAGTGGAAACGAGCTAGGCGATGGGAATCGCTTACCGTTTCGCTTCAAGAAGGCCTTATTTTAACATGGGCATGTCATTGGAGGTAAGCCCTTACCCGCAGCATTACCTTCAAACGAAGGGGGAACGCATGGATAAACAGAATCCAGAGAAGCGAACAAAGAATGCCTTACAGAGAAACTAATGTAGAATGCCTAGATAAGTACATACTTATTTATATTAAATTGAAATCAGAAAATGTCTTAAAAGGTTAAAATTAATTACAATTTTTATAAATCAGCGTACATATGTAAGTATTTAGGTATTTAGATTTTCTTTAAAATCGGTATGTACATACATGCATATTTAATTAAGCTTAAAATTGTACTTCCTCACTCTTGTACGTCACTTCATTGACTGACTTCAACTCCGCTGCAAATTGAACAAAGCAAAACATGATTTTTATGCGAGACAAATTTCCACAGAAAGTAACGGTAGAAAAAGAATTTTTGGATATTCAATCCATTTTTCAGCTGACTACGATGCAGCATTCTACTTTGCATTCCCCGAAATGAAGCAAAGAAGCGAAACAAATTAAATATTGTAGGACATTCTACTTTGCATTCCCCGAAATGAAGCAAAGAAGCGAAACGAATAAAATATTGTAGGACATTCTACATTGCATTACCTGAAATGACGCAAAGAAGCGAAACAAATAAAATATTGTAGGACATTCTACTTTGCATTCCCGGAAATTAAGCAAATAAACGAATAAAAAAATAAATATTATAGGACATTCTACTTTGCATTCCCCGAAATGAAACGAAGAAGCGAGATAAATAAAATATTGTAGGACATTCTACTTTGCATTACTGGCAATGCCTAAAAGAAGCGAAAAAATTCGAAGGCATTATAACGCCATGCCTTCTAGAACGCGTTACCACTAAAAGCGATTACCGATTTTTTGCTGGGAAGGTTAATAAGTTTTAAGCGACTCGTATAAGGTGGAAATTTCTTAAAGCAAAAAGTAGGAACTGTTTTTGAATTGATTCTATCTTGTCTGAGTAAATTTGATACCTTGGATCCCAAGATGCCACAGATACACCAGGAGATCGTTGCCCAAGACAAATAGTTGATGCTTTGTTGTAAAATGAATTGTAGTCCCTTTTATTGAATAAATTTTGATTTAATTTCATGCTTTTGAATTCTTTTTTTATATACAGGTTAAATTAAACATAAATATTTGTATGCTTTTAAACTAAATAAAAATCACAAGTTAAATTCAGTCACTTCATAAAGTATTAAACTTAAAATCAATTAAAAAAACTCAAACTAAATTCACTACTTCAAGAATGTTAAACTTAAAATAAGCTGATCACATTTTTTGTAAATTAAAATAAAAAATCACAAATTCAGTAACGTATAGAAAAGATGGAAATGAAACTAAAGGAGTGAGAACTAAACATTAAAATACAACCAAAAGTAGGTTTTCTTTGTGTTGTCTTTTCGTTTCTAAATTTGCTAGCTTCTTCCATTCTTTCTTTCATTTTAATAAATTTAGTTCTTCTAAGTCTTGCTTGTATACCTAGTGAGTTCGTCGAGTTTTTTTTCAGTATTTTAAATTCGTTCGCAGAGAGTATCTGGGACTTCGGACTGCTTCTCCTGTGCTTTCATCGTAATGTTTTCACGATCCAAAGGCCGGGGAAATGATGATTGCGGTGCGAAATCAACTTCTTGTAGAGCTTGTTTGCGCAGGGGCTCTTCTGAGTAAAATGCATTGGCACTCACCGTAGTTTTTGCCACGTTGAAGCCAAATAAAGAGCCGACAGGTGAAACAGCTGCATGTACGGTCCTCCTCCTGTGGCCATAGTTTCACGTCGGCAATTTTTTTCAGCTTGAGTTTGTAAATCCAACCAAACCTAAATAGTACACATATGTGCATAAGTGACTACGGTCACACGAAGTAGTTCAATCGCGTTCGTTACGCATTGCAGGACCAATGGCGTTAAGTTTGGTAGCGAACTTCTCCCACCGTTCTGCCTTGCCCTTCTTTGTGGAACCGAAACTTCTCATTCCTCTGGCGATGTCTGGATTATTTTCCCTTATGGCATCCGGCTTTTGGGGCTGCTGCGTTGTTATTCGTTTTGTTCTGAAAATTACATTTTATTAAACAAATAAGATTAAAATTTACTCACGTCCTTTCCATTTTCAAACGCGAACAAAATAAACAGTCGACAAATTTTGACGGATTTGGCGAAGTGAATGTCGAAATTTCAGTAGTGGCTCATTTTCGCCACTCGATCGAAAATTTACGGCGAATTCGCTGCAGATTCGCACCTCACTATCAGAGTCGCCAGAAATTTTTTGTTAAAAATCTTCCAAGTGATGATAAAACCCTCAAAACACCATAGAAATGTTACTGAAACTGAAAAGAATCTTCTTTCTCTTTTGTCACATACCTGCATTTCACATATCTATATATGTATGTATGCACCAGGGTTGTTACAAATATTCGCATTCGCATTCGCAACTGCGGAGCTTCCGCATTAATTTTAACATTCGCAATCGCTTTCGCATTCGCAATAATCAATGCAGAGCTTTTGCGAATGCGAATGTTGTGCAAGTGCACCGATAAAACTTATATATGGCAAACAAAATGACAAATTGTAGCCAATATTTTTGCCTGTGTTCGTCAAATGTCATATTTATCAACTTTGATGAAAATGTCTTTAAACTTATTAGTGGTATTCATCTAAACCGATAACTTTATCAAGCAGATAATCTTATAAGTTTCTGCACTCTGTTACACACGACCACACTCTCTTTTCGTTTACACATGCGACAATAGTCGTGTTTTCTTTGGTTATAAAGCGCAGTGTCACTAACTTTATACTACTAGCACGGGGATAAAGAAATTATAGAAACTACCTCACTAAATTGGAAAAAATTATATTTACGAGATATCTATTTAAATAAATGTACATATAACATAAAGGCTATTTATTTGAAGCAAGTTATAAGAAACAATGGCAGAATGTCTGTTTTGTGTATGAATTCATTTGTCACGGCTACCAAACTTTGCGAATTATCAGTGAAACAAAACAAACAGAAGGGATAATAATTGAACCAGATCTCTATCAGGATCATATCGTTGTTGAATTTGCGTGCAAAATTTGTATGCGGATCCCGATTATTGCCTAAGAAAACATAGCTAGAGTTGCGACAGAGTTGCATTGTCTTCAGTTTATCAAGTTTATTCAGTGAAATCGCTGGATAAATTTATCAGAAATGTGTAAACGTGTTTCCATACAAATTTTGACAGTTCATTTATAAGGTTTACACAATTATAAGTTTATACGGTTTACAATGCATTTATAAGGTTTGATGCATACCCTTATTATATATAACTGAGCTATCAATGGGCAGTCATACAAGTTCCAACTCCTACTTGACCTTTGACGTACGTAAAAGGGAACCTAGCCTTTTTAACAATCAGCCTTATCATGAGTTTCATTTTCCCCGAACCGGTTCACTTTTCACTCTCGGTTTCCATGGTTTTACTATGGGCGGATGACAAATTTTCGGGTGAATTTTTTTTCAGGCGAAACTCAGGATAAGGCAGAATATTTTTTGTTTTCTCTTCTTTCAATACCTGGTTTCTTTTTTTAATATAATTTTTTTGGACCAATCTTAAAAAAACTACTAGACACAAAAGAAGAAAGTGTGCACCGTAATTCTTAATCAAATTTTCGTGATTTGCTTTTGATTTTACATATATTCGTTTCAATAATTTCAAATGGGGCTCTTTGGGGTATTTATTTTTAGCAAAAAATTAAAGAACAGTAACTTTGTTTACTTGTCGGGCAATATTTTTTTCGGATGGATATACACTGTCCCTTCTTTGCTATTTAAAGTCAAAGAATAAGCTCCTTCAATAGGGATTTCCAGCAGAAATGATCAACGTCTGGCTATAAAGAGGAGCGATGCTCAAATAATTAAAAACCTATAGGTCTGATCTTTAATAAGATAAGAATTACGTAACTATCTGACATTCAAATGCTTTTAAAAAAACGGGGTGCTTTTTTAAAAAATAACAGTATTATTATCCGATTCGGCTGACAGCCACGACTTTGAAAACATAATTTTGTTCAAAATTTTCATTCCTGGAAAACAATAATTTATTTTCCATATCCACCTATTTAACTCGCTATATGCACGGATTGTTCAAACCAGTCGCAGAAGAAAGTATTAAAAATGAGCTACAAAAACTAAAATCGAAAAACGCTGATGAAGTTACAGATTCCCCAAATTCTGAAACAGCCAAAGGAATGACAATGAAGATCTATTTTTAAAAAGCTTTAGAAAAACCTGACACATGTGGTTTGGCTTTGTAAGCGCTGTTTAAACAACGATCTCGCCATTATGGTAGATTCTAATTGTTTTATAAGAATAATTAACATCTGCATTCGCATCCGCATCCGCGGATGTTAGCTTTTAGATACTCGCATCCGCATTCGCATCCGCGTATGTCTAAAATTCCACATCCCTAGTATGCACCACAATAGGTACGTTCGTTTAAAATCTCCAGTAAAAACATCCAACAGCAAAATCCCGTCGAAATATCATGTGTTCTCTCATAAGAGAAAAATATTCAGAATAGTAGGCGAGCATGAAATTTGCAGAAACTTGCAAGTTAGACGAAGTGTTATCCTGACACAGTTTTATTGATAAAACGAATAACTACTTAGTTCTTACAGGTTTAATTAGTCGTCTAGTTTATTAATAATTTTTAGCTTCCCCAACCATCAAATTCAATTTTGTGATATGCGTAAGTTTCTACCAGCTGTTTTTGATCAGCTGTTTTCCTGTGAACAAATTGCTGTTGGCAAAAATTTTTCCAGCAGAAACTAACAGATTCCTCTCAAAATTAAATGTCACTTTGCTCTCTCACTTTCCTCTACTTTGCAAGTTTTTTGCGTACGCGAAC
>NW_023458560.1:16109663-16121610 GCF_013731165.1 Rhagoletis pomonella
GTAAAAGAAGGTTTTTGACCTCATCATCTATTTCAATGTGATTTTTGAAGTACTTGGAGGTGCTTTTAGACTTAGATGTAATAATAGGATCTGAAGAAACTAAAAGAGTGTGTATTAAGTCTTCCATTGTATTCAACCTTGAGTTTTTTCGCGTATGGTTCCGTCTATAACTGCGAAAATCTTTATTTCTTGCCTCAAGTGCCTCTTCTGACATCATTCCTATTGGTAGCGAAACTTTTTCAATAATATCTGCTCCGTGTATTAATATTTAATGTACAGATGGAGGCATATAAAACCAAGGATATTCGGAAACAAATAATTCTGCTGTATTCCAAGCATATATGCGAAAAGCCTCTATGTTAACTGCATACCCACATGCCATAGTACGCAAAATTATACCAAACCTTTTTATAAGTTCTACTTTTACGCCAGTTACTGTAGAGGCTAAAATTGGATGCTGGAAAAATATTCTTGCAGTATTCCCAGTGTTTGTATTGCCTGATCCTTTCGTGGGAATGTCCACCAATATACCCATTTTTTCTTTTAGCTCAAGTTGAATCTTTCTTTTGGTTTGCTGAGCGATTTCTTTATGTTCTCCACGAATTTGCCAATTTTGTATGGGTATTCTATAGGCGATATGAATTATACACTCAAAGCACCGTATCCAAGCATGGAGTGTTGACAATCCGTACTCATACAAGTGCTCCTGTGGTTGTCTCAATTGAACATTATTTAAATTATTCATGAATTTTGGTGTTGCTCTACAAATTCCACAGGCCTGCGATGATGAGCCCGCTAAAGTGTTAAAAACTTTCCCATCAATCATTGTTAAATGGAATTCATGTACTACTTCGAAAAAACTCAACTTTGTCGGAACAATGCTTACAATTTGCCTTTTAATATTATCTATCTCAACCTTAACTAACTCCGCTGACTCTTTTTCAAAAATTATTTTAATGGGTCTGCAGAACCGAGTTGAAGAAGGCCTGTTATTTTGCCATAGAATACATACAGCAAATAAATACTCATCAGTTATTTCACAATCAGAAGCACTAAAACGTTGACGGTAAGTGGAGTGACCACTGCTGCCGTCACAGCCCCATTTAAATATTGCTCTTATGCTGTCATTAATATTGGCTGCAAAAGATTTGGAAAATCCTTGTACTATACGTGCAACAGTATGGTCTACAAGACTTTTCAGGGCAATATTGTGAATGTATAGGATTTTTTTGTCATTAACCCATAGGCAACGACTGATGTAAGAGTACCCACAAATGTTTGTTGATATATTTTAAATGTAAATTTGAACAGCAAAATTCGTAAAAAAATAATAAAACAAAAATATTTTAATTACTACGTGGGAGGTGTTCGTGGTTATTGGCAGATTTCGCCAAAATTTAACACTAACCTAAATTATACCAAAGGCAACTTCGACACCGACTTTCGTTAAAATATCGAAATTTTGTTCAAGTTAGCGTGTTTACAAACAGCGAGGCCTGGACCAATTCATCTCGTCATTCTGAATATTTTGATATATACATATGTATGCATATGTGTATATATGTACATAGATTTTATACGGTTAACAAACGCGCTTGCTTATCTGCATAAACCGTCTTTACTTGCATCAATTCATGCATTATCCTCTTTCAAATGTGAATAAGCGGTTGAAGAAATACATACAAATTTTGTACATTCCAAAATAAGCTAAGTAATGCTTGTTTTACCGCCTAATCGATGGGACCATTTTACAAAGTCAGCCCACCATTATTCACTCAAAGTTGTGTTCGGAACACGGTTTGACTTATTTAGGACCTGCATCCGGTCATAATCGCTTACGCTTCACGCTTGATTTGCTTGGAATTTGGTTTTTCTCGTTATTTTATTTTATGTAACTTGAAAATATTTTTCACTATAAGAAAATATTTAAATTGGATTTCATTTGGGTTAACGAAAACGACAACTGTGAAAAAATATCAACCAATACATTCAAACAAAATGTCAAATAAGCATATTTACATTTTTTGTTTTGGCTATCTGGATTACTGTATACTGTGCTTCCGCTGAAAGTTCAGTTACGTGTATGCCACTGGGGTAACACTCTGTTTTAGCCTTAAGTAAAATATCGTAGCTTGGATAAATATTGCAGTTTCGTTCTTTGGCACCATATTGCATTATTTTGTACGACCTTTTTGAGTATCCGCCATCTATATAAAGAGATAAAGCTTCCTCAGGTGTATACGGAATTGGGGTTTTTTGTTTTTGTTGAGCTTACAGACTTAAGCATTTTCGAAGCAGTCGAACTTTCTTCAAACAATTTTGAAACAACCTGTGAAGCATTTCTTTTTCCAGCTTTGTAAAGACTTACGCTTGCCGCTACCATTAACTCTTGGTTAGGTGTTTCGTTAACAACTGATGCAATTTTTTTTTTGAGTTTTCATTGTACACTCTGAAAAAGGTTTTTGTATACGGTGATGAACAGTTGGCTTAGAAAAAATTATATTTTCATCCAACCGTTTCTTATTTCGCTCTTCGAACACTGACATAACCCTATGACATTTTTTCCACTTTTCTACAAGTTTGCTTATGAAATTTCTTAATTGTTTTTGAATTTTGCGAGTTTGCTCTTCACTATACTTTGAGCGATCAATGACGTTTGAAAATATATGATTTTCAACCATTAGAAATTTTTTTGTTGGTACTGGTTCACTGTGCCATATTAAAAAAAGCGTGCGTTTAGACTCTGCCATAGTATCTAAAAAAGGAAAAAAATCAGTAACTTGCAAATACTTGCAGCCAATTTTAGGACCAGACGTAGACCACAACATATTTTAACAAATTATACAAACATTGAATCGAATCCCGTCGAATCCACCACACTTATTTTCTACGGAACATTGGATTACACATATAAAAACACTTTGATATAGGACAATTTCTTTTTCCATTGTAAAGATCTAAAACATATATTAACAGACCACAATGACTTTTTTTTTATTTAACACATACCAAATAATAATAATTAAGTCACAAATCTTATTACAAAATTTTATATTTAAGTTTTTCAGTTCAACAAAAATTGCACTTAAAAATAGGTAAATAGTAATTATTGCACTTGCTAAAACATGTGTTAAATTCGAAAGCTCACAGATATGCGAATATTTGGAACAAAACAAAAACGAAAACAGAAAAGACCCCGTTAGGAAATAAATTTTCAATAAAACCAACAAAATTTGGAGAATTCTGAATTTAAAAATTTCGCTAAAGCGCCGCTAGATTGACCATTTCTCCCACTGTGAATTGTTGCGAATTTTGTAGAAAGATTGCAACATTGATTAAATGGTTTTGGTTGTGGAATGACCTATACTTTCCTTGGAAATTAATGAAAAAGATTTATAATGGAAGACATTTTGAATATCATGAAAAACCTAAACAATGAATATTTCTGTGACTAACTGTATGTATGTATGGAGGTACATACATACATATGTATGTAATATATGTAATTTATTTTAATACCAAAGTATGCGCATACAAAAAGTTAATTTAGGCAACATCGCGTGAGACACGGTGTACAGTACGAAACCGGAGCGATGCCTTGACAAGCTAATTTGTTTACCATACGTCAAAAAGTACAACTTTAGTTGCAAAACTATTTAAAGGTAACTGTCAAATGTCACATCGAAAGTTTGTCACAAATTAAAAACGTGTGGTTACAAACCAGTATTATGAATTTCACGCGCATATTGTAAGCTCATTATTTTTATGTTACTACCAATGAAAAATTAGAAAATTGTCTACTCTAAATTGCTGCAAACTAATCTTTAACTGGTGGTTTGCTGTAAAAAATGTTCCTGTTAGCTGGAATTATTCCTATATATTTACATTTATATACATATGTATGTATGCATATGGGCAAATCTCACGTTTTGTTACACTTTTCGATAAAAACGTGTTTTTAGTCGAAAATCATGGCACACTTATCTTAAAAAATGCATTATTTTCCGTTTTGCGAAAAGAACAAGATTCCATCGCGAAATTGTATTTAAATGAAAACTTAAAAAAGATATACCAAAAAAGTAAAAATAAGAACTCGTTCTCATATAAACGTAGTTGTGTATGTTGAATCATATGAAATGAATGAAAATTGGAACATTATAGTACGTATTGAGATTTACATTATTTTAACTTAATTAATACCAATGCCATTTGGATGCGCCGTACATGATCTCTAATAACGTATACGCCCCGTAGCACCATACACGGTCAGCTGCCACATTTACTTCCACGCTTTGACTTCAAAATAATAAAATTAAAAACTAATTTAATATTGGCGTGGACGAGTTTTACAAAGTATTCGCTGTGTCCATATATATTACTTCCTTCATGCATATAACAATTTTAGAATGAATTTCGAGTGTGCAAAAAAAATAAAAAAAACGGAATTTTATTTTCTCAAATCATAGTAATCTTTTACTCAATTATTTTTTTTCATTTGGCGGCAAATAGTTTTTTTACACCACACCTTTTTCAATAGTACTTCCGAAAGTGATTTTAGAAAGTATCATATGGACTTTACAATAGTCAAATGTTATTTAGAAGGCGTCAAATGTAGTTTGGAATATATCAAATGTACTTTAGAATCATATCCTAAGTCTCCCATTAAATTTTTTACGCTGCACCTACCATTTTTTTTAAGATTAACATATGTACATAGGTTGTATAATAAAGATCTAATGTAACGAACAGCTTTCACTGTCCAACTGGCATATTGTCAAGCGAAAATACAGCAGCGTTGAGCTGTACTGTACCGATATCCAAGCCGCATACCTCGTGTAGCTTTGAATGACATGGCGCGTTGTCGCATACAATAACGGCATTGGTAAGCTGATCACCAATTTTGCGCAACCTATCTAAAACAGAGCGGATTCAAACGTTTGCGTTCTCAGACTTGAAGGATCCTCTTCTGGTAGTCATTTTGACTACACCAGACGCAGAAATGGCCCCAATAAGGTGCACGTTTGGCACTTTTGCCACTGATAGAACTTGTACCGTACGTTTACCAACCTTAGCACGATCTCGTGAACGCCGACAAAATAAATTAAAATTTGTATTGTCGATGTATAAAATCTGCTTGCATTCCTGAATAAAATTGATTTAATGTACATACGTATTCGCGGCGCTTTTCTTTATTTAGCTGCGAATTCATTGATTGTGGTTCCTTATAAATCTCCTTCATCGTAAAAAGTTGTCCTTCTAAATAGTTTTCCATGCTGGAAATGCACACATCTTTTCAAAAATTGTGTTTTTTCACGGATTTTTATAAGTCTGATAGTGGCATCCTTCTCAATCCATTGAACCATAACTGCAACTTCATTGTCCGACAGCGCTCTTCCTTTTGTACCGCCTCGCCTTAATGCTTGAGAAGTGCCAGAAGATACCCAGCTGCATCTAATCAAGGCTGCCTTGACAATTCGCTTCCTGTCTTCAGCAGAGTATTTTATGTTGGCACGTCCGTCAACCTTAAAGGAATTGAATAATTTTCATTAATGCGATAATTTTTTAAATAAAATAATTGCCGTTACTTCGCTTCTTACATCGCTTCGACAAATTGGACGACTTGTTGCGGTTGGTACATTTTCAAAACAATCTGCATCAGATATTTAGGTGTCTGTCAATGCTCGACGCTTCATAGAGACGAGGCAAAATGCGCAGTTTGCCTGACCTTGCATTGTTATCGTTTGCACGTGAGTATTTAAAATATTCTGAATATTTATTTTACATATTTATTAATTTTTTTAATGTTATGGGTTATGTTATATTACATACAGTAGATATTTTCTTAAGTGGATTTGATATTATCGAATGTACATTTGACACTTTCTAAAGTTCATCTGATTTTTTCTCAAGTACATTTGTTGCTTTCTGAAGTACATTTGACTAGCCTAAAGTACATTTGACGCTTTCTGTTATCCATGTGCTAATTTCTAAAATACATTTGATAATTTTGAAGTATTTTTGACATTTTCTAAAGAACATTTGACTATGCTAAAGTCTATATGATTACTTTTTAAAATCGAATTGACGTTTATTAAAATCGACTTAATGTTTTCTAAAATCAAAATTATATTTTCGAAAGTACTGTTGGCAAAGGTGCAGATTCGTTCGTTTTGGCTAGAAGAACATTTAGTCCATTTAATGTCAACATTTTGAAGTATCTAAAATTATTAAAATTAAAAAAAGTTTTAAAATTTCTAATATTACAAAATAGCTGTGACAGCGATTCTGCATGCTGCCTTTTTATTAATTTGGTGGCACACTCTGGAAACTTCGCAGCTCTTTTGTACTTGATGCCAACGTCCATTTCTTTTAATATGAGCATTCTATTTACAAACTTCCCAAAGTTATAAACAAAAAACAATTGCATATCGACTGCTGAGTGGAAGATCAACCTATCACGGCAGCCAGCTCGAAAACGCCCTATCTCAAAAAAGTTTTCAAGAAGGCCCTATTTCAGAATTTCACCTTTGATCTATGTGTAAAACATATTCGCACATTTGAGCTTTGTTGTCAGAATTGAATATCTTCCAACCAATCGATGCTGTCGAAAGGTAGTCTTCTTTTAGGCGCAAGTGGGTGCTAATTTCCGAATTGTGCTTTATAATCGATTTTAAAGCCGCCTTTGATATCCCCACAAAACTAATACAAATATATAGAGTTACGTTACTGGAAAATACTTTCGAGACCAAACGAGGCGTTAAGCACTCCGTTTTTTTTTCTTTTTCGTGCGACTTCTTTGCTCTGATGTTGGAAGGAGAGCTCCCCATCTGATTTACATCTAACAGCAATATGGTATAAACAAAAGCACGATGCTGCTGGTGTAACCGAAGAGATTGGTCAAGCATTGAACACACACAAGTCGAAGTAAGTCCTGGTAACAAACAAAGTGTCATTGCACATATTGGACCCAGCATTCTTCTTCTTCTTTTTTGGCGCTGTAACCGCCTAAGCGATTTTGGCCGAGTTCAGCAAAGCACGCCAGTCGTTTCTCCTCTATGCCGACTGACACCAATTGGAAACGCCAAGTGAAGCCAAGTGCTTCTTCACCTGATCTTTCCATCGCAGTGGGGGCTTCCCCCTTCGTCTGCTACCACCAGCGGGTTCCGAGTTGAATACTTTCAGAGCTGGAGCGTCGGTGTCCATTTGAACGACATGACCAGCATTGGCTCCTGCAATAAAGACAGCCTGAAGATCACGCCCCACAAATCGCTAATCCGTATCGTTCATTCATATGTTTGGAAGCTTTTGACAATACTATTTTATCGGAGTAAATAACGTGCAAAACCGTAGCAGAAAATAAAATACCTTAGTACATTTTATATATATTGCTCGTTTGCTGAAAGAACGGCATAATTCAAAAAAAAATCTTTTCGTTTTTAGTTAGCTATGCAAAAATGGCTGCCGCCAGACATGGCGACTCAAGCCCTTGCGATCACTATTTTACATCAGCTTAAACGAGATAATGGAAGGGAAAATATTAGGCATCCAAAATTTCAATCTAGATAGTAGGATGATTTAACAGGTACTTTGGAACATAGAGCCTTGCCTCACAATATCGAACTTGCCTCCGAGTGGAAGTATGATACATTCATACACGCCTTCCTAGCCTTACCTAACCCTTCTTAGCCTAAGTACCTACCACGTATGTAAATATAATACTTCGTCCTATGAAAAAAGAGGTAGTTCGCGAGATGTCCAGATTCTGAGGGTCAATTGAAAATTTTGAGTATACAGTCTTTTTCATAGTAACTAAAGTTGCAATTTGATGTATGCCACGCGGAAAGCAAATTTTCACTGTTACACAGTGTATTCATTATTATTTGCCAGTATTCAATAACTAATATAAATACAACTTTGAATAAATATTTAGGCATTCTACATAAGTCTTTATTTTCTATTTTTCTTTTTCCTTAAACAAGCCTTCGCCTTCCATTAACAAGTTTTCGCCTCTGAAATACAATGCGTCATACTATTTTAGCATTTCTTGAACTTTAAGCAAATATCTACTACAGTTGGTGCCTAAATAATCGATATCTTGCCTGATTATCCGCTTTATCGTCTTTTTTTATGTTGCCTACACAATTCTTTATATTTCTTGCTATCTCCAGCGTTAACGCCAGGCAATTGTTGTACTCAGTCATGCTACTGCTTTGCTGCAATTTTTTCAGTTTTTTTTACCTTTCTTACATACATAAGTGTATATACCTAAGTATGTAAATATGTGCAATAGGGTGGCCCAAACATTTTTCCCGTTCACTTCCAGAACTGTTGATTAACGAAAATAAGGAAACCAGTATTCTCTTATTTTGAAATCGGTTAATATTTAAGCGTGCCGCCGCACAGTGGTTCTAAACTGGAGTTTACTATTCATAATTCCATGGAGGCTTCATTTTTCAACCAATTTGGTTAATTGTTTATGAAAGCTTATAAAATAGATCAGTTGAGCGTGATTTTAGAATTTTTGTTTGTTTATATTATGTTTTTTAGTGCAAATTTCTGAACAAGTAGCAATTTGTAATAAATGTTACATAATAAAAACTAGTTGAAAACAATGGTTGGATTCACTAAAAATTTTTAAATGTCATATAAAAAGTTCACCAAAATTAAAAAAAAAAACATTTTCAGTTTTTAGAATAATTTTGGGTGTTCAGTTTTAAAGATAATTAAACTTTAGTACACTACTAATCTCCCCTCTTACTTGCAAAAATTAGTTATTTGATGTGTTCGTAACGACAACGCGCACGTTGAAAAAAATAGTTGGTAAAACTTTAGGGTTAAATTTGCGTCACTATTCGGTTGTTGGAAGATTTCTGAAGGGAAATATGTTTATCCGATTCAAAAATATAAATTTTTAATGATTTGAAAGGAATTCTACTACAAAATTTATTTTTCCCATAACTTGAGAATATATGGGATACTTCAATATTTTAAAATAAAAAACGAAACTTAAAGAAAAACTGATTTTCAGTGTATTTTTCCACCGTCCTAATGTAGATATATATCCTCATAGTCTATTAGGGTGTCACCAACCCTGGTCTTACATTTTTGTTCATATATTAGATACCTCGCAGTGCCGCATATTTGATATTCTAAGCGCGTCAACAAACGTTTATATCCTTTTTGCACAATTTTTATATCATACTCGAGCGCCAGAACACATATCTACCGTGCCACCCCAACTCCGGTGCACGTGCAACGCCCAAGTATGCAGTTGTACGAGTATATGTATACTTAAATACATACACATGTTTATATATGTATATATGTACATATATATATATATATATATATATATGTATGTGTATGTACGTATTCCACTCCACTTACGAGTACATGCCGCATTGAGATGGCCAGCTGCCAAAACACCCGCACTCCACCGCACCAATTCCATCGCTCCACAGCCACCGGCAAGTCAACACCACCATCACCGTCATCGTCATTGCCATTTGCCATTCAGCAGTGCCGCCAACACATTAACGCAAATTGTACGTGCCTCCGATGTTGAATGCTTGATGCTGCGCAGGTTGCTGGCAATGCTTGATATGTTGCAGAGCGCGGAGCTGATGTGACTGTCGGATGTGTTGGTGTGCGCCACAAAGGAGCTGTTGAAGCGGCAAATTTTCACAAGCACACCGCAGCGACGACGCTACGGCACAAAAAAATTAACAGAAATAATAGGAAAGAAAGCCCGCAAGGAAGGAAGAATTGGCAAAGCAGTGTAGCAGTTGCAGTCCGAAGAGTGGAAAAAGATTGGCTGTGTCGCTGAATATTGTTAATGGTGGTGAGCGGGCTTAGAAGCTCGCCCACAAATATATGTACATACTCTCGTTCTCCAAAAGTTTGTATGTACACTATGTAAATGCATTTGTTAGAATGGCCGACTTGGGATGCGCTACGATGTCAATCACGTAAAGATCCACATGAATTCACGGGGTACGTGAACGGTGTAGAGGGACCGCGGAAATGTTTGAAGGGGTATGATTGGTGTCAACACCAGTTCGATGCAATGTAGGATGCTGAGCAGAAACTGAGCACCGAGCACGGAGTTATAAGGATATACATGCATATTAGGGTGGTCCAAAAATGCATGTGAAAAAGTAAAGTCGGAACTTTTATGCTCTGACCCCCTAGGATTGTTCTATACCGAAAAAAATTTAACCCTATTTGTTATTTTGAAATCAAAAAGTATTTAGAGGTCGCTCAAAGCGCTTAAAGATTTCCATGTATTTTATGTGCGAAAAAAACAACTTTTCGTAGAAACGGTATAGAATTCTTGAAAATCATTATTTTTTGATCGGAAAACTCTGTTTCTCTTCCGCAGATTCCCAATAATAAAACCCAAGTACGCAAGCCTTCATCGGTTAATTTATTCCATATCTTGTGTAACCATAGGATAATTTCCTCCATTTTGAGTCCTTTATATTTACGGTGACCAGATTTCTGCGGGTAAAAATCGGGATATTTCTAAAGCATCGAATCCGAACGTACAATTTTGTTTTTAGAATAAAAATATATAACGTCTTTTAATGCAATTTTGTTTAAGACAAAACAATGAGAAAACCAACTTGAAAAATGGTCACAAAAATGTATACCCACAATAGATATATACGGTGGCGAGCTTGTAAATAGGGAAATGCCGTTTTAGAAAGTTTTGGCTATTTATCCTTGTTTACAAAATGTTTATTATTCTTTCATGAAAATATAACTTTCTAAAAAAAACCTTGTAAATCTAAATTACAAACTTTGTAGAACATTTATGAATTTGAACAAATGTTGATCAAAATTTTAAACTTTTTAGTCAGATTTTTAGCGCATTAAATTAGATTAGTATAACAAAATGCCAATTCGAAGTAGCTTGGACTTAACGTCGATTTTTGGCAATATTTGTACCCGCAAATTCTTGCGTACAATGTATGTTCGAAAATATTTTTGTATGAAGCAACATCTTCCACATAAAATTATCAACGGTAAGTCCTAGCTACATAAAACTTGCACTTCATTTTACTAAACTTAAATGGTATAACTGCATACTCAGAATGTTTCTTTGTCGAATTTTGCTAATTTGTGTACAAAGTGTAATTTACATAGTTTTTGCTATATACCGAGCTACAGTATCATAAAAAAATAATAAACCCTAAATAATAGAAAGGGGAATAACCAAATTATGCTAAAATGTCTCTTCCCTATTTACAAATATTTTTGCCACTGTATATACAGCTTATATTTTTCATATCCATGCATTTTTTGAAGGATTTAGTATTATTTTTTAAGGTGGCCCCTACTTGTTTGGTTTAAATCCGATCATTTTATCATGAAGAAATTAACGATAATCTTAAATTTTTATATGAGAATTGAAGTCGGTTTTGTGTTTTGCTTAAAACTTACTTGTTATAATTGGACATTAAAGTTATAATAGTTTCATTAAAAAATTAAATAACTATAAAAACCTTAAACAAATAGACAATAATGATAGATGGCAATATAGCGAAGGAATAAGTTTGACAGAATAAAACATAACCAAAGATCATAGAAAATAAGGATGCTGGCTCCCTTATATGTGCTCCCATTTGTACGAAAAATAGTTTTTGGGCCAGAATACAGGAAGACTCTTGTTAAATTAATAAAAAAAAAACATATTTAAAAATTGGGACACTTATATGTCCCGATATTTAAAAAAATATTCAAAATCGGTACTGTCCCACCAAAATCGGTACGAATGATCACCATATTTATACTCCCTCTTTTGTACAACATAAGGTCTCATACTCAGTAATCGAATAGACTCGGAACTGGTGAATGGGACGGCTATTCATTCGACCAACCCTATGAAGTTTGTCTTCTTTTTTTATACCCGAGCGCACTTGTGCACAAGGGTATATTAATTTTG